>NW_027206413.1:4292500-4715000 GCF_024711535.1 Dipodomys merriami | reverse complement strand
ATTCTGGAGACAGAATAAGTGCTGGTCTCATCCATTAGCTGTCATATTACCAGGCTCCGTGCCACCCCATTTGAATTTCAGTGAGCATTCAGAACTGCTTAATTATGTACAGTAGAGACAATCTGCTGAGACGTTCCTTCTTGATTAATATGGGAGGGAGAGAAGCTAAGGGTCACCTACAAGGCGCTGTCTTGCCTGGCATAGAACTAACTCAGTATTAAAAGGGAAGAAAAGACGGGTGGGGGGGGGGAGAGGAGGGCTTTGTGAGTTAAAAAAATAAATTAATGAGCATTTGGGAAGAAAGATGCTTGCACCCAGGGATAAAGCTACTTCTGATTCTGCAAGCTAACAACAGATATCCCCCTCCGTGTTGGCGTCCGCTGCCTAGTGCATTCCTTATAAATTATACCACCCTATGTTAATTATAGTGTGCTGACAGTGCTTGTCATGACCGAGCCTGCTAGGCTTTGTGTGCTCGGATTTAATAGCTGTTTGTTCTGAGGAATGTGGCAGAGCTGCAGAAGTGGCTGAGCCGGGTCGTGGCTAGCATCCCTCGCCTCAGCCTCTCACACTGGTTCTATTTTTACAACCAGAGCACCTCCTCTTTCCGCAGGAAAGCAGATGTATAGGTTACTGTCTAGAAATGCCAAGGCATTCATTCCAGTACAATACACTGAGGCTCGCATTGTGTTGTACCCATTGTCAGGCTTTCAAAGCCCCTCGCTGGAATCCAGCCTCTGCACTAAAACACAAGTGCTCCAGTCTAAGGCCGTATGTGCACGTTTCTTCCCCAAATTCTGATTACACATTTTTCTTCTCTCAGGCAAGAGAGCTCCATCGTCGGGCTTTTTCATGTTCACCGTGATGACCGGAGGGCAAGCCACGAGAGATGTAGGAAGAGAATCAGAGCCTCACCAACCAGATTGCCTTTCACACAATCATCAGGAAATACAAACTCCAAATCAGCCCCCTATGTCTCTTAATAAAACTGCTCAATGAATGTCTAGGACGTAGCAGAAGTAGAGGCTAGCTTCTGGAAAGTAAAAACAGTCAAATCTCATCCAGCCTGTCCACGTCAGAACATAGCAGGGACTAAATGGGCAAAACAAATCATTGTCCGTGCATGTGTTGTGGAAATAGAGTTCTCCTGGCCTCGACAGCCTGTGGGTACAGAATGGATAGTAGTGATAGCTCCAGTGTCTACTTTTTGAACTCACCAAGTGTCTGGGAGTCCCCAGACATTCTAGGCTCCCATGGGCTTGTGACTGTGATCAGGGACTTCTGAGCTGGCTGTCATCTCCGCTGGGGTCAAGCATCATGGTGCCAAGTAACCAACACTTTGCTCCAGTTCTGTCTTTTGTATCCTCTACTTGAGGGTTACTCAGGTGGGCTATTTGGGCCACATTGTCTTCATGGTGTCCAGTTCGAACAGCATAGCCTATTTGCTAAGGAAGGAAAAAGAATTCCATCAAGTTCTGGGCTAGGAGACAGAGCGGAGTGAACCATGGCATGCCGTCCTCTGATTTGCTCTCTCCACCACCACTAGGCCTTTCTTCCCGACCACATTCCTGTGCCAGGCCCTTGCGTTCTCTCTCAGAATAACTCTCCTCGGGAGCTCTTCTGTCTTCCTTGGGAAGGGTTTCTCCCACAGCATAAAAAGTTCCAGACTTTCTGCATGCTGATCCTCCAGCCTCAGCAGAGTTTGCTCATGATGTCTTGATTCACTCAGACATTCAGCTCTTACACACACACACACACACACACACACACACACACACACACACACACACACACGAACACACCAACAACAACTATCACACAGGCAAAATGAGCTGTAACAAGAGAGATTAACGGCTTAATTATCTTAAAAAATCCTATTTTATTGGAAATGTGGTAGAAAAAACCAAGTAATTGATTACTTCACATGAAATCCCTGCAAAACTCTGAGTTTAAAGCTCAGCACCCCAAGAATGAGAGGATCCCTACTTGTGAGCTATGCTCTACCTGTAAGCACCCTCCCCACTTGGGAAGATCGTGGTTTAAAGCAATACTGAATGAAAACCAAATATTAGCAAAGAATAAGTCGTTAGAGTGGTGCACACCTGTAAATCCAGTGATGTTGGAGACAGAGGAAGAAGAATCATGACCTATGCCTGGCCTAGACAAAAGTATGAGACTCTGAGTAACACCTCAAATAAAAAGGACCGGAGCTGGGCACAAGTGATAGAGTACTTGCCTACCAGGCATAATGTCCTGAGTTCAAAACCCCAGTAATAGAAAAAGATAATAGCAAGAGGACAAAATCCATTTTCATTCCCTTTAACAAAGGAAAGAAATATGTGCCATACATCAGTCTATTCTGTAGGACTATCACAGAATATTTGAGACTAGATGGTTTCTAGCGAATAGCAATGTGTTGGCTCATAGTTCTGGAAGTGGCAAAGTCCAAGACCAAAGCCTTGCTTCTGATGGGATCCTTTCCACGTGTCACCCAGGGCTGAGAGTATCACATGATGTAAGGGCAAAGAAAAGGGGGCCAAGTACCCCCTCCTTATGATGAACCCAGTCCTGTGATAAGGGCATTAATTCCCTCCCCCTCGCGCATGACCTCATCACCCAGTACTGAACCCCAGCTCTTCACCTTGTTGCATTGGGTATTAAGTGAACACATGCTTTCCAGGGAACACACACACTACCGCAAGCAGGTGCTCACAATGGAAGAGAACGACTTCCAAAACAAAACCCACTCAAATGAAAGCTCTTGTGTTTTTAAAATACCTTGGAGCTGGATGACACACACACATCGTCCTTGGAATTTCATGGGAAATCCAATTCCCATGAGGTGAAATACAATTGTCCCTCTCAATCCTCAAGAGAAAACTAGTGGCCTCCATAATATTGAAAGTGAAGAACTATAATATTAAAATGTAATGGAGTAAAGCTTTCCAGAAAACAGAAAACCTCTTAGGTTTTTCTCTCACCCCACTAGGGACTTGCGAGCTGATTTTGATGGCTGCCATCTATGTACATTGGAACTGTTTCAACACCCAAACATGAGCATGAAGATTGTACATTTGTCCCTTCTGCAGTGGACAATTCCCTCTGCATACCTCTGCTCTAGCACCCACAAGGGCACTTTCAGAACAGAATAGTAACCAGGCACCAGTGGCTCATGGCTGCTATCCTAGCTACTCAGGATGCTGAGATCTGAGGATCGTGGTTTCAAGCCAGCCCAGGCAGGAAAGTCTGAGAGCTCTTATCTCCAATTAATCAGCAGAAATTAAAGGAGTGGAGCTGTGAATCAAGTAGTAGAACACTAGTCTTTAACGGCACAAAAAAAATAATGGCAAAGAATTTCGCCCCCTCACTTCAGACTCTACTCCCCAAACAACTAGATTGGAGAGCTTAGGAGTTAGTACTCTTGTTAATAAATATGTAAGTGAAGATTTTTCCTTGTAATTTTCCCCGTCATTATACTAAATAAAATTTAACAGAGTATACAATATTGCCCTTACCAACCTTAAACAACCAAAGCAAATGAGACTCAAATGTCTTCCCGTGCTCTGATTTGTTTTCCAAAGTTCAGGATCTGTTTTCAGCAAGACCCATCTTGGAAACATAAAACCACTTCATCCATCTCCGCCACCCTTACTTCCTCCACCACCAGTGACAATTGTTTTTCCTTGGCCATGTACCAGAGCTAGCTTGCTTTGTATTTTGGCACAGACGTCTCTAAGCTACAGCAGCTCTTGCTTTCATTCCTCTTAGCTTTAGCAAACCTGCTCCAGGAAGCACCGAGCCCAGAATTCCCAGAGCTCTGCTGACATCTGCCAACAAGCTCACTGCTCTGCTTCATGCCTGGCATCAGAAGCACCCACCGCCCCTCAGGCAGATCTACGTGCAAGGACTCAGCCTCGTCCTGAGCTGCTGCTTACGTCCGGGACTCTCTAACACACCTGGAGGGGAAGTTCTGCCCTGTGGGTCGGAGTTGCTTTACTACCTGGACAGCAGCAGAGTCTGGCATGCAAGAAGGGCAGCCACAGACTTTGGGTATGGAGGAGAGATATCTTTTCCATGTGACTACGGCCCATGAACCTTATAACAAAAGAAGATTACTAAGAGAAAAGCAAACGAATGGATTTAATCGAAGTCTTACTTAACACAGAGGCCTTCATAAGGAAACACAGGCCTGTAGAAACAGGCCAACTTGTGTTTGATGAAGAAAGACCGTGAGGAGCAGTCTGGTTTTCTCATAGCCAATGGCACTGGAGAAGAGGTTTTCTCCCAGGGATGCAGGAAAGGCGAGCAAGCAGGTGTAGTCAGGAAACATTTCTCAGGTCATTTCAGTTGTATAAATAGGTCTCCCTCCCAGCAGGGTCTGTAATGAGACAGATTATAAGAATGAGCAAGTTGAGGGGGGTAAAGAGAACCTTAACAAGTGCCTCATGGAATCTAGACAGGAAAACACCTATGGAGATGCAGTCATAAAGGCTTATATGAATTCAGAGACAAAAAGCAAAAGCTCAAGTGTTTGGAGCTCTTTAAAAATGTAGAGCATTAAGCAGGGCGCTAGTGACTCATGCCTATAATCTTAGTTACTCAGGAGGAGTAACTGAGATCTGAAGATCAAGGTTCAAAGCCAGCCCAGGCAGGATAATCCATGAGATTTTTATTTCCAATTGGACACCAAAAGAAAGGAAGAAAGGAAGGAAGGAAGGAAGGAAGGAAGGAAGGAAGGAAGGAAGGAAGGAAGGAAGGAAGGAAGGAAGGAGAAAGAAAGAAGGAAAGAAAGAAAGAAAGAAAGAAAGAAAGAAAGAAAGAAAGAAAGAAAGAAAGAAAGAAAGAAAGAAAGAAAGAAAGAAAGAAGAAAAGAAGATAGACAGAAGAGGAGCTGTGGCTCAAGTAGTAGAGCACTAACCTTGAGTGACTACCACAAGGCCCAGGCCCTGAGTCCAAGTCCTAGGACTAGCACCAAAAAACGAATAAATAAATACAATGTGGAGGCCACAACGCATAATGAGCTATTATAGAGGGATCTGTACAACTATCCGTGCGGTGGCATAATTCTCAATAGCCAAATTATGGAATCAGCCTAGGTGTCCATCAAAAACAAACAGATGAAGAAAGTGTGGTGGTTATACCCAAGGGAGTTCACTCAGCCACAAAGAAAAAATTAAATTACGTTGTTGGATGAAAATGGATGGAATTGGAATTTGCCATATAAACTGAAATTGGCCAGTTCTACCAAGTCAATCATACATTTTCCCGTCACTTATGAAAGCTGGAGTGAGGTGCTAAGATTCTGAAAACAAAAGGCATGGAGGGAAAGGAGAAAGCAAGAAGGTAAGAAAGAGTAAGCGAGCAGGTGCTGGTGGTTTATGCCTGTAATCCTAGCTATTCAGAAAGTTGACATCTGAGCATGTGGCAGAGCCGCCCAGGCAGAAGAGTTTTAAGACTCTTATCTCCAATTAACCTGCAAAATCCTAGAAGTGGAGTTGTGGCTCAAGTAGTAGAGTGCCAGCCTTGAATGCAAAAGCCAACAAGAATTCAAGGCCCTGAGTTAAATCCCAATACACATATACACATACAAATAAAACTAAAAAAGAGCTGTATATACATTATGTGTATGTGCAAAAACATCATAACAAAGCCCCTTGTTTTGTATAATTTAATATATGCTAATAAAAATTATATTTAAAACAAAAATCAAAGGAAAGCTAATGGAAAATCAGAAAGCTAACTGCTTTAACCATTCATTGGATATATCTTATCTTTTTTAGACTTTTGTTTTCCTAACTTTAATAGTAAAGCAGGAGACTGTATGTTGCTTGAAACTTACTACAGAAACAAGCACCTGGGTGAAGATCAGTTGTAATGTTTCTAAGATAATAATTTCAGGGGAGCTATTTCTTGCTACTCAGCTCTTCCAAAATCCCCTAGAAGGATAAAGTAAGGTATAAATTTGCAGATAAAATACCCAATTCCCAGTGTAATGTAAAGTTCAGATTAAAAGATGAATAACTTTTTAGAATAAGTATGCCCTAGTCAATATTTGGGTCTTAGATATATTAAAAATCATGTGCTGTAAGTTCACATTTAATTGGGCCTCTTATGCTTATGTTTGCTAAACCCAAGATCCTGAGAAAAATAATCCTAAAATTTGCCAGCTAGTGCAAAGATATTCATTAATGACATTTCTAGTGTAATCCTATGATTCTTAATGAGAATCTGATTCACCAGTAAGTGTCCTTCTGTGTGGTCAGTCAAGTTTCTGAGCATCCAATCAGATTCCTCCTTGAAAAGAACCTGGTTGTCAAGAGCTATTTTGCTTTGATCTAGATTGAACCAAACCCTTGATAAAGGCTGGCAGGAGAATGGCCAGTAAGGCCTCGGCATAATCCATTGCAGTTAAGAGGCAGTGATGTTGCTGCTGGTGAGTTGGGAGCATTTTGTCACTTTTGTCATGTTGCTGGAACATGCCCAGTCTAGGTTCCTGCCTGCATGATATGACATATTTTTAATTGGTTCCTAATCTGTATACATAGTAAAAACTCCTTAGAAATAAAATTATAAATCCCAAACCGGTTGACAAGAAGTGGAGCAGAACATTATTTCACCACGCTGCTTCCCAACATAAACAGGAAGGTTTGGGTTCATTAAGGTAGAGGTAGGCAAAATGATCCAGGCACCAGTGGTTCACTTCTGTAATCTTAGCTACATGGGAGGCGGAGCTGAGGGGACTGCGGCTCAAGGCCAGTCTCCCACAGAAAAGTTCAGGAGAACCCTTCTCAATGAAGAGTTGGACATAATGGTGTGTGACTAGTATCCTAGCGAGGTGAGGAGCCTACAGCAGTGGCTAGCACCCAAACGGGACGAAAGCAGGAAACATGGCACTGAGCCAGATGCCCCGGGGTTCACATCTACAGCCCTAGCTACTCAGGAGGCTGAGATCTGAGGATCACGGTTTGAGGCCTGCAGGAAAGTCTGGAAGTAGAGCTGTAGCTCAATGGCCGAACACTAGCCTTGAGTAAACAGAAGCTCACAGATAGCGTCCCGCACCCTGAGTTTAAACCCCAGGACGAGTAACAAAACAAAGCAAAACAAAAAAGCAACAAGTCGAAGGCCCTGGCTTCAAACCCCAGTACTGCCAAAAACAAAAAATAAAAAGGTACATGGAGGAGCTGGGAAGGTGGCTCAATGGTAGAGTGCTTGCTTCGCATGCATGAGGCCCTGGGTTCGATTCCTCAGCACCACAGAAGCAGAAAAGGCCGGAAGGGGCGCTGTGGCTCAAGTGGTAGAGCACTAGCCTTGAGCTGAAGAGCTGAGGGACAGCACCCAGGCCCAGAGTTCAGGCCCCACACAGACAGGAAAATAAAAAAATGACATGTAGGTTGGGTACAAGTAGTTCATAGTTATAATCTTAATTACTTAGGAGGCTGAGAAAGCTCTGAAGATCATGGTTCAAGGAAAGTCTGTAAGATTCCATCTCCAATTAACAACCAAGAAAGCCAGAATTGGTGGTAGAGTGCCTGCCTTGCCTTGGCTGAGTTCAAGTGTGTGCACACAGATGCACGGGTGTGCGCGCACACACACAAAGATATATGTAAAATGGAAAACCCTCATACAGACATTCATTCCTGTGGGTTTTATAGGAAAATCAGTTTGTAAAATCTGAAGTTGAACCCAGCTCTCACCCCTAATCCTAAAGTACTCTCAAGCCTGAGACTGAGGAGATCTGAGGAAGCTGGAGGCCAGATCTGGTAGGAAAGTCCATGGGACTCTTATCTCCAATTATCTACCCAGTAATCTGGAAGTGGAAGTGTAGGGCAAGGACAGGGTCTTGGGTTCGAGCCCTGGTACCAGCACACACACACACAAATCTGAAGTCAAGAAAGATAGGCCACGTTTCTCTCAATGACTACAGATAATCCTGATTCCTAACTCCTAAAACATGCTCAAGTCACTGGGGGCAGTTTTTAAAAGAATTCCCCCACTGACTCATTAAATTTGGATTCAACCCAAGAGCTTCCAGAGTTCAGGCAGTGCCGAGACCTACAGACCAGACAGCCAACAAACGCAAAACTATGTGTTTAATAGAAATGGGAGTGATATTAGACATCTACCAAGGATGATAGCTACCAATCACATCATCCGAGTTTCCATTTCTAAATCAATGTGTATTAAGAAAAATCCATCAAATCAGGAAAACTAAGCTGGATGGTGTTAAGTATTTTCTTCATAAACAAATCTATATGTTTTCATTTGAAAATCCCTATGTTTTCATTTTTCAAATTTTTGAGCTGCATAATTCCTCAGTAAACATGCTCTGTTCTTTTTTTTATTGTGAAAATACCGTACAGAGGGGTTACAATTACATGATCAAGGTAATGAGTACATTTCTTATCAAGCATTGTTGCCTCCTCCTTTGTTTCCCCTTCCCAACCCTTCCCATCTCCTTCCAACCACCCCCCAAAGTTGTAAAGTTTGTTTTTTGACATAATGTTTGTACATCTCACTGTTGCAATGGGCACTCTGTTCTAACCTTCTGTACTAACTCGTTTTACCCAATAAAACCATCATTATATGAACATTTTTTAAGAATCATTCGATCTTTGGATCCTACCCCAGATAAAATGCCAGAGTTGTAGTTGTTTAAATCCACTGATTCTATTAGTGGAAAACATACTTTCTCTACAGCAGAGCTTCTCATCAGCAGGTTCAGCCTCACCTGGAGAGAAACGTGCAGATGCAAATGCTCGGGTCTCTCCAGACCCACCCTGTGGATAGCTGTCATTTCCTACTAATCAGTCACAGACAAGCGACTGTCGTTTTATGGAGCCCTTCCGGTGTTGTTTAAGTGTGCATTTAAGTTTTCAGGCATGCGCTGTTTACCTTTGATGGTTCTTTGCATCTTCCCGACTGCTGGGTCTGTGTCTGCCTGATGCTGTACTGGGAGGTCTGGGGTGAGTGGGGAACGCATCCACCTCCAGGCTTCCTCATGCCCTAGCTGGGCCTCAGGGAAGGAGCCTCGGCGAATAAAGAGCAGAGGTGACCCAGGAAGGCGAATGCTGGGAGGACAGCACGCAGTGGCCATCCTCATCTCTACAGAGCCAGCAGGGCAAGTGCGGTTGAAGGAGTGAGCTATGAAGGGTGCTGTGAGGCTGTGAATCCATCCCATCCTAACTTTGTTCACAAAGACTCAGCCACTTTCCATACACCATCATTGCTCTTTTATGAAAATCCCTTTTCTAAAAAAAAGAAAAGAAAATCTTTTCTCTCTTCTGTGTAGTGGTCCCCTATGAATCTGTTGTGTGTGTGTGTGTGTGTGTGTGTGTGTGTGTGTGTGTGTGTGTGTGTGTGTGTGTGTTGAACTCAAGGCCAGAGCACTGTCCTTTAGCTTTTTCACTCAAGGCTGGTGCTCTACCACTTGAGCCACAGTTCCACTTCTGGCTTTTCTACTTTACTTTCATTGGTTAATTGGAAATAAGAGTCTCATAGGCTTTTCCTGCCTGGGCTGGCTTCAAACCATGATCTTCAGATATCAGCCTCCTGAGTAGCTAGGGTTACAGGTATGAGCTACTGGCACCTCCCTCCACATTCCGTCCACTGTGAAGACGTCTCTAAGCACACTTTGCCCAAATCCATACTCTGCCTCACCAAGGTGAGAAGTTTCTACTGAAATTCTCCACCCTTAGAAACAATTTCTCCAAAGCCAAGACAGTGGACAGGTGGTAAACGTCTGAATAAATTACAAGGAATCAGTCAAAGATACTTAAAGATAATCAACCCTACTAGTCGCTGTTATTTTAGATTTTACCAAGAAAAGTAGAGGAGACAGCAGAAGGTACTGTTTATGATTCTCATCGAACTTGAAACATATAATTCCCATCATCTTCACGAGTCTCCCCATTATGGTTCTGTCGCCTTAGTCATGTTTATAGTCAAAATTAGGCTTGAAAAATAATAAAATGTGGACTGCAAAAATGAAAGATGGCCCTTTTTTATGTTGAGACTTCCAAACGCTGGCATTGACTTAGGAAATGTTAAAGATGATATTTCTTAAGAAAATACTTCTCAACCATATGTTCAATTAAATCATGTGAAATTTTTAATTTTCCTTCCATCACACGATGGAGTTTTAAAAGGCTGATACACTTTGTGCTCAATTGTGACAACCTTGAAATATATCAAAGAATATTTTTCCACAGAAAATGACAGAGATGATCACCCTGGGGGGGGGGAAGAAAATAGGTTAAAAGGGACAAAAAAGATTTCCATTAAAGACAGAAGAGGATGGAGTTAGCTCTCAAGCTCTAAGAGAGATTATAGATTGTTCTTTTCTTTGAGCCATCTTCAGTATATCTAGTGTTTAATATAGAGTACTGCTCACTGGTGACATTCTCCATCTCGAGACATATTTTTCAGAATTGATTCATCTCAATTATGTACTTGATAATTACAATACCCTGGACATCTCTGAGTCTATTATTACCATTTGCTTCCATGTCCTGTCTTTTTGTTGTTGTTTTAGGTTTGTTGTTTGGGTTTGGTTGGTTTTGTGCCAATACTCAGGGTCTAGGTCAAAGCTGACACTCTAGCACTTGAGACACAGCTCCATTTCCAGATTTTTGGTAGTTAATTGGAGATAAGAGTCTCACAGCTTTTTCTCCTTGAGCTGGCTTCAAACTACCATGCTTAGATTTCAAGCAGCTAGAATTACAGGCATGAGCCACCAGCACCCTGCCAGATCTATTGTGATATATCTGTGTCAATTCAGATTAGCAAATTAATGTTTTTATAAAGTATATCTGAAAATTTATAACACCTCTGGAAAACACGTTCCTCAAATAGTTTTCCCTCTGGTCATTGAGTGAGACATTCCACTGTATCTAAATATAATCAGACACTGAATTACCCTAGGGCTCATTACAATCATTGTATACCTGTTCTCCTTTGATTTGCTGGAGGTAATTGTTTAGGGATTTCAGTAGATTCTGTGGAATGTTTACTGCAGCCTCTCTTCCCCATCAGGTCATGATCTAAAATTTTGTTTTTTGACCAAAAAGCAAAATCATGATCTCAGCCTTCATCCCACCAAATGTAGCCACAGGCATTCAAGGCAAGTCTTCTCCAAAGAGATCCCTGACCCAAAGGTTCAGCAGTCATCCCCTCACAGACACCCCCAATCTGAGCTCCACCCCTTTTCTAGGTGACACTGAAGCAAGTAAAAGTGACCACCTGGAGTAACCATCCTAATTTCCTCAAATCTTATCACAGAAGCCAAGTACCAATGACTATCAGGCCTCTTGTCTGGTTCTGTTGGACTTCGCTGGGAGACAGACTACTGATTTTTTCAGGGTACCAACAACTGGTTCAGAGAGGCAGACTTCTCGACTTTTTTCCTTCTCCTCTCTGTATTTTTTCTAGCGTCCTTTCTTCGGAAGAGCACTCATTAGCGCATATTAGCGGAACAGAAAATTGTTCTTTTCTGCCAGAAGTTCAGCTAAATCGCAACTAGCAAGCGACTCCGAAAGGCAGAGCACAGGGATTTTTGCCCTCATTCTTATTCAAGCACCAACACGGGTATGGCCTTCAGTAACAGATAATAAATACTATTCTAGCACACAAACTTAGTGCATCTACATGATGTAAATTGAAACTCAACAATCTATAAAATAGGACTGAGTTCTGTCCCCAATTACTGAGGCTATCATAATTAGGGATTAGAGATTTTAAGGGATTATAAATTATTTCACAGCTAGTTCATATTAGAGTAGAAACCTTAATTCAAGTTTTCTAATTTTGAAGACCTTACTCCAAACCTCTCCTCCATCTATTTAGGTCAGCTGACCACGTGTTTCAACCGTTCCATCCACCCTGAGAAGCACCGTGATCAATTCTTGCCTTAGCTCTGACTAGTATAGTTACTAGGGTCACATTTGCTTGTGTTCTTTAGTAGTTCATCTGACTGCTTCTCAATACCTTTTTTTTTTTTAATTGTGAAAATACTGTACAGAGGGGTTACAATTACATGGACAAGATAATGAGTACATTTCTTATCAAGCATTGTTGCCTCCTCCTTCGTTTCCCCTTCCCATCCCATCCTTCCCCCCCCAGCCCTCCTCCCCCCCCCCACCACCAAAAGAATCAATGGAGTTTTTCTTTTTCCGTTCCCTTTTTGAAGAGAAGAAACATGAACTTTGCTTCCGAGAGAGACTAGCTGAAGACAAACTGGCCCGAGCAGAAAGGCTGGTGAAGAACTACAGCTGGCTGAAGGAGCAGAAGTTCCCGTCTCTGGTAAGCAGTCCAGAACATGTGGGAAGGCGCCATTTTTCCATTGAGAGAGAGAGAGTCTATGGATTTGAGCTGCTTGATCTTCCATCCTCAGTAATGAAGAAGGTTCATTTCGGTGGGGGAAAGTAAGGAGAACATGAAGAGCAAGGCATCAGAGAATCAGCTCACCTCCAAGTCCAAGTGCAAGGGCCTGAAGAAGCGGCTCCATGCTGCCCAGCTGCAGGCCCAAGCCCTGTCAGATATTGAGAAAACCTACCAGCTGAAAAGCAGACAGATCCTGGGCATGCGCTAGCCCGGCCCCGAGCCCGGAGCCCGGTACGGGCTTACTATCGCCAACCCTTTATAAAGATTCATATTGAACTGCTCTAGCCTTATATACGTGGTTCTGTGAGCCACGCCCCCTTTACCTAGCCAGTGACATTTTGGAATGGCTTTTGCTCTTTTCAGCAACAGTTGTACAAGATGTTCACATCATTAATTTCTCTCTCTCTCTCTCTCTCTCTCTCTCTCTCTCTCTCTCTCTCTCTCTCTCCCTCTCCCCCCCCCCAGAGTGATATTGACTTGGGTGGTTGGGCTTTTTTAATCCTGTGATTACTACTAGGAATGACATACATTCTAGATCTAAGAGGAAAATAATGTTTGAAGAAGAAAACACCCATGCATAGCACTTGCTTAGATGTTTGAAATGACTGAGTGGGATGCTGTCAGCTGTTGTATCCAGTTGTCAACTGCATGTCTGATTTCAAATGTGCTTGAACATAGAAAACCTTCACTGGATATAAAATGGTCACTAGTACCAAGACATCTTGTGTATACATATTCCACTGTAGGACGTATCTGTTGCCTTTCGGGAATTTTATTACTGTGAAGTCCATATTCTTCCTTTTTAATTCTATTTAATACTATATGACCTTGCTGTCATTAGCCTCTTTCCCAACAACAACAAAAAAATTATTTAGTTTTCTTAAGGCGCTTTGACTTTCCTGACACTGGGAAATGGTCTTTTTCTAAATCAGAGCCAAAACTAAGCAACTGAACCCAAAGTCCCAAATGTGGCTTCATCTCCAAGTTCATTTGAGTATAAATCTCCAACAGAATCAGTTTCTAGCATCCCCTTCGAAGAGCACCAAGTCAACACGTAAACCCTAAATCCACTATCACCAGGCCAAAGAATCAACACTTTTCAGTCTGAATCAACTCAAAACATTTAGCACCTTTTCTCCCTCAGGATTTAAAAGTACTCTTCCCTCTTTATAACACCATGCCTCTTCCTCTTGAATTCATTTCTTTTAAGCCTCTATTTTAAAGAGCTTTTGATCCGAACCAGATTTTATCTCTTCGCTCATTGCACTGAACATAAAAGTTCCCACTAGCCACCTAGTTCACCAATTTTGTGTGTGTGTGTGTGTGTGTGTGTGTGTGTGTGTGTGTGTGTGTGTGGGTGTGTGTGTGTGTGTGTGTGTGTGCAGAGAACTACATATAGTTTTTCCTTTACTCCTCCCACTGTGGGCTCCATCATCACTGCCACAAGTAGAGTGGGTGGTAAACAATAAAAGTCAGAAGTATTACAGGGTCATAGATGAATGGTTAGTAACTACCTATCTGTATGTTCAGTATTTTAAGATTTATAAAATCAAATCATTTTAAATAGAAAGGCTATCACACGCAATTACTAAGCACGAGAAAGCTAGTGTGGCTGTATTAATATTGACAAAGTAGACTTCAAGACAGAGGCTCATAGGAAGTAAAGAGGCAATATTTCATAGTAATTATTAATAACTCATGGATATATTATTATCTACACCAAGACAACAGATTAAATTAAATACAGAGATTCAAAGAACAGAGATTCAAAACTGCATGAAACAAAGACAACACTGAAGTGAGGCATAGAAAAATATAGCATTACAGCTGGAGATTTTAAAACTATGTTTACAGCATAACTGATAAGGAAAAGTATCAATAAAGTTACAGAAGATATAAAATATTTGAACACAATCAGCCAGTTTCACTGATGTGTATAGAACAGCACCCCTTTCAAGTACACACTGAAGAAAGAATAAGTTAAAACATATGGTTGGCATCAAAAGTACAATAAATATCAAATTCAAGATCTCGCAGTATGTGATTTCCAGAAACAATAGGTTCACGTTAGAAACTAATGGCAATATGATTTCTAGAAAAGTCGCACATATTTGGAAGTTTCACATCTCTAAATTCTAATGAAGAAATGACGATGCAAAATAGAATGTATTTTGAACCACATGGAATACCACATATACATTTTCAGCGGCATTTGAAGTAGTATGTACGATTAAAAAGAAGAAGAAAATCATAATGATCCACTTTAGGAGCACAAGAAAAAAAGGGAAGAGTACCAGGTACCGGTGGCTCGTGCAGTCAGTCCAGTTTCTCAGGAGCTAAAAGGTCATGGTCCTAAGCCAGCCAAGGCAGAAAAGTCTGCAGTACTCCATTTCCAAAATAAGACTGGCTGGAAGTGTGATTCAAGTAGAAGCATCTTAGCAAGCAAGCTGAGTCCGTGTGAGGCCTGAGTTAAATCCTCAGTATTGGCAGAAGGAAAAAAAGCACAAATGCAAATATAAGTCGATAGACAGTCATTAAAAGTAGAGCTGAAATCAAAGAATTGGAAAGCAGATTAGAAAACAGGGTTAGGGAGAAGCCCAAACTGGTTTTCTCAAAATGATTAAAAAAATTGGTAGTCCTCTCACGAATTTGAGGAAAAGACATATATCATTTTTGAACAAAATATATAACACGTCAGAGTAAAAGGGAAAATAATAACAGAATCTCATAAATTAATGAAAAGTTTTCAATTGGACTATTTCTTGATTTGAAAATTTTCCAAAACTGGCATAGGAGAAATTGAAAATACGAATAGCTCTGGAAGTATCCAAGGAAAAGCCTCCTAGATGGGTGGTAAGGAGCCAATGCCTACCAAGAGCAGTTAGCAGGGAGTTAGTCACAGGTGCGCAAGACACTCTACAATGGAGGTAGGCTCAGTCAGTGGTAGAGCCCCTGTCTAGCAAGCCTGGAAAAAAATTCTATTAAGCATGCTAATAATGGTAATTTCATGCTGATCCCTGTTTTTATAAAGTCTGTAACAGCAAGGACCAGGCACATACCAGTAATTCAGGACACTGGGAGAGGAGGACTGTGAATCCCAGGGCAGCCTGAGAGTCATACAAATATCCTAGCTCAAAATTAGACAAAAGTAGTGAAAAGCAGAGATCAACTGACATAGATGAAATGTGTTAACCTTTAAACTCAAGTCACCTGGTAAGAGAGGCTGCGATCATCACTGCATATACTGCTTCAAAATATTTAAAGACATGACAGTTTTCATCTAGTTTCAACAATTTTTTAATTTTTTTGTTTTTCTTTTTGCAGTGGGGCCTGAACTCTGGGCCTGTGCACTGTCCCTCAGCTCTTCAGCTCAAGGCTAGCACTCTACCACTTGAGCCAAAGTGCCACTTCCAGCTTTTTCTGCTTCTGTGGTGCTGAGGAATCGAACCCAGGGCCCCATGCATGCAAGGCAAGCACTCTACCACTGAGCCACCTTCCCAGCACCAGCAATTTTTAAAAAGAGAGAGACATAACCAGGGAAGGGAAATACCCAGAGGTGTTGATTATATTAATCAATCCTGGCAGCAACTGATGTGTCCAATAATAGAGGATCTATTCAACTGATTTATCTGAGACATACATTGCAATGCTATACAGCTTATTTGGGGCATACTGAAAGCTATATCTGTAGCATATTATTTCTCAACAAAGCAAGTTACAGAGCAGGTTTGTCATAATCTCATTTATATACAATCCCAGACCTGTTGTATAAGTATGTATGTGCAAAGTGAGGTGTTTAGAAACATGGTTGCCAAAATATTAGTGTGATTATCTGGAATTAATTTTTCTTAGAGTTCTTGGATTGTTTAAAATTTTTATTAAAATTTTTAACAGCATAGATTTTGGAGTAAGATTTCAATTTTATATCATAGTTTATGCTGGCAGGGTTTTTTCTCATTTTTCCAACCTTCTAATATGTCCCTTATAAAATGGGAATAATCTCACCTAACACATAGACTGGGCTTGAGAAATAAATTAAGTAATATCTATATAAAGTGCTAATAATATTCATAAATGAGACCAACCAATGGCAAGTCAGTTCACCTTGAAACACTATTCACATATCCTATTCAAATTGCCAAATGAAAACTTACACTTCTGAGTTCATAAAAGTGTGCCACTTCTTAATATCACGCACAGCCTTGTGTTCAGGAGACACTACCCTGGCTGCTTCTCCCCGTTGGGTTGAATATCTCCACATTCTGATAAAATACGTGAGAGGAGGGCTTCAGTATGCCTGCTCTGAGCAGAATGGTGCTGGAAACTCAGGAACACACCGGCGAGGCTCTGGCTCAACTGTTTCTGTATATTACAGCCAAGCAATCTGTGCGTCTGCAGGCTGTAAGTCACCTAAAAGTCCCCCATCACAAGGGTGTCAAATCATGAAATCCCCAGAGTATGCAAATGTAGCCATTTGAACAACACTAGTAGCACCTATTCCTTAGTAATGCAAGACAGCCTTAGAAGACACCACACCCATAAAACAGGGAAATTCAGACTGTGTCTAAATGGATGAAGCACAGTTGCAAAGTGAAGCAGATCTCTTCTTCCTTAGTCAAAACTCTCATTAAAATAAATGAGGCTGTTCATTTGAGAGAGAAAGAGAGAAGAAAAAAAGAAGAAGAGGGTTTGGGCCACTGAGTGCAACGAGCTAGAAGAGCAGTTCAATTTCTGCTCATCAAAAGAGAAACCCTTATTCTGTAACACCCCCAGCTGCAAATAGTCAACTCCTGGCTGCTTATGAGTGCTCTTATGAAAGGTCCTCTGTCCCCCTGCATCCAAGCTCATCTCTTCCAGTCTGAAACATTTCCATGGATGAAATAATTCCTGCACATTTGTTTATCTCTGTCAAATACCAAACTGAGTAGCCAGCAGGAGACTTCTGGTCACTGCTAGTAAATATAAACCTCTTACAGGGTGTCAGTGGCTCACCCCTGTAATCCTGGCTACTCAGGAAGCTGAGATCGAAGGATTTCAGTTCAAAGCCAGCTTGGGCAGGCAAGTCAGTGAGTGGAGATGAAAAAGCTAAGGGCCAGTGCGTAGGCCCTGAGTTCAAGCCACAGTACTGGCTCAAAAAGAAAAAACTCGCTTCCTACCCTAAGCATTCTAGCTCTGCTGCTATTCTTCCTTTATTTCCAATACCAAAGCCCCGAGTATTGTTCACATTTGGTGTGTTGCTGAAGGCACATAAGCTCTGCCTGCCATAGGAAAACATGTGGAAAAACTATGTGTTTTTGTCACACCCTATTAAACAGTATTCAAAACACAATGCCCAGAAACTAAATTGATTGTAGGTTTTATAAGCCATTACATGCTAATAGAAATAATTCAGGACCGATGGAAGAAAGCAGAGTTAGCACAACCATGTGAATATTAGGCGGCTCTGCAAGTTCAGCTTGATTCCATTTTTTTCCATCTCTTTTGTGGCTACAAACTTGTCTACAATGCTTGTAAGCTAGGTATTTCTTTTGACTGATTCTGGACTGTGCTAATCAGAAATATCTCAGGCGATCGGGGTGTCACTGAGGGGAAGGACACCAATTCAAAAGAAACTCAGCGTGGTGCGATTTTACTGCTGCCGAAGAACATGCTACTGACAGCAAGCCAAGTCAACAAGAAAGACCCAGAGGTAGGCAATGTGCCAGGTTCCATCCTGCCCTTTGTCCTAATTGGTCAGGACTTAGTTTTGCAACTGGCTAGTTTCAAAGAGTTAAAAAGTTCAATCAACCAAAGCTAGGACACCTGGCCAAAACCTGTCAGATAAACAGTTCTTACTCAGCTGGTGCTCTACCACTGGAGCCATGCCTCCAGACTCTAGGGACACAATTCTAACTGGGTATCATTAAAATAGCTTTCTTGTAAGGGGCTGGGAAGGTGGCTCCGTGGTAGAGCACTTGCCTTGCATGCACAGCTCCTCCCCGAGCACACAACTTCTAGCCTCCTGGTATTCCTTGTGTCCATCTGTAAGCCAAAATTGTTCAAAGGAGTTATACGCTTGCCACCCTCCCCTGCCTACACCATACTCCAGTTACTACATCTGTATATACACACACGGCCCTGCGTGTGTTTTCATACATGTTTCTAGTTTAGAGCTAATTCACCTCTGTATCATGCCAGTGGGACTCTTCCAGTGCCGAAGGAAAGGAACTACGTAAGCTGCCAGTCCGTGACTCCACCGCAAAGGAGTCATGGAGCTCTTTTCATGTAATAATAATAATAATAATTAATAATAATAGATGAAAAGGAGCGCGTCCTCTCTCAGGTTGGCCAGTGGCCCTCGCCTCTGCATTTCCTGGTAAGGCGAGGCCCTGATCCCAACACCTCTCACAA
The DNA here is from genome assembly GCF_024711535.1 of Dipodomys merriami. Lineage (NCBI taxonomy): Eukaryota > Metazoa > Chordata > Mammalia > Rodentia > Heteromyidae > Dipodomys > Dipodomys merriami. Next base: position 4,696,232 of record NW_027206413.1, on the reverse strand, counting down.
GTGATCACTCACTCGTCATTACCTGAACCGCTTGCTGCTCTGTCAGAAAAACATCTGTGAACATTATTTGACAAATTGATCGCTAAATGAGCCATTCGCTGAAGGGGCTTTTGGATTGCCTCTGGGAAGCCCGAGTGGCTACAGAAGGAAAGTGCTCACAGATGCAGAGCAGCGATTAGAGAGGAGAAAGCTGTGTCAGGCTGCCTGGGAGGTAAAGAGGGGCCAGTGTGGGAAAGGGGAAGGGGGGGCGTGGAGAGGCGGCCATAAACTGCGTCCTGCGAGGAAACCCACCTCTCTAAAGGAAGCTGTTTATTAGAAGCAGTAGTAAAACTGCTTAATTCCCTCGGTGCCTCTAGGGAGAAATCTAAGCCTTTGTGAACTGAAGGAGAAAGAAACAGAGCCAGTCATGTGCTTGTCAAGAAGAAAAAGCTAGGAAAACAATGTTCGTCATTTCACCGGCCTGGCTTGCCAAGAGCCGACAGGTGTGCAGGGTACCATTGTTCTGACAGGCAGCCAGATAGCACACTTTAGTATTCATCCGCTGTCCTCCAGTGGAGGGCAAAAACAGCTGTCTCCCTGGCTCAGGATGGAGGGAGGAGGGGAAGTAGAACAGAAGGATGGGGAGGGGGGGATATTCTCCATTAGCATCAACTGCTTGGCTTTGTTTGATTCATGGCTGGAAATACATGGTATTCCTGAGAAATGCATCTCACATGGACAATTTCCCCCACAGTGGCTCCAAAAATAGCCTGTAAGCAATATATTGAAGCTTAAAGGTAAATAATACAGAAAGAGGCCCAGGTTAAATTGTGCGAGATCAATGAGATGTAGAGATGTACAACAGTCCTTAAGGAAATGCTTTTTATAAATCCTGCAGGGTTTCATGTTGCTGACAGATGTTAGTGGTTTAAAAAAAAAAAAAAAAGAGCCTTGAAAAAAAAAGCAGGTTGTTTTGATCCAGAATGAGTGTTTGCCTGTCTTGCATGGCATGGAAACTATTTCAGCGCCACATTCCCTCGGGATGGGAAGAAGCCCGGGGCTGAAGGAGAGCCAGACCCAGTAGCTGTAAGACTCTGACACTGCAGCACCAAGTTCCCTTTGCATGGAGGAATTGAAAGCTCATCGTTCCCTGCGGACGCAATGCAAATAGATATTCTCCCGTGGCAAAGGGAAAGAATCAGAACCAAACATCTGGGCTGAATCTAGGGCTCACTGGATTGCAGAGTTGGTGAGCACCAATAAAATCTATGCTTCATATATTTACAAGGGAGAAAAAGTATCCATTACTCCCACTACATGAAACTTGAGAAACGCTGGCTCTCTTCCAAAGCCCTGATATTTTCTAATAAAATAAGCAGAGAACTTCAAACAACTCAAAAGTCATGACATAATGGTACAATCACATACATAACCCCTTAGGCTTACACTGTAACACACTAACCCGATCCTGTAATAATAACATAAGCCAGAGGAATTGAATTATCCTCTAAAACAAGTCACTTTCAAGTTAAGAGCAGAGGGCATTTCATCTGAGGGCCCCCATTATGGGCAGCAGAGTTTAATCCACTTACTTCCTTGACCAAACCAAGACATTACAATTCTCATGGCTGATAAATGTATAAAAATATCCCACATACTTTTTCTCCTGTTCCTTCGCAGAGCTATGGGCAGAACCCTTCTTACATAGGCTCCACTGGCTGCTTACATCCTGTTTTTCAAACCTCTAAATCATCCAGAGAGAGAAGGAAGAAAGCAAAGGCATGACTGATAAAGGATGGGACTGGGCAAAAGCCTTTTCTTTCTGAAATGTCTACTTATGCATCTCCCTTGGGCCCTGTGGAATTTTTTCTCTTGCAGATGAAAATGGAAAGGAAACTCTTTCTACAGAATGCTCAGAAGAGATGATCAGAAGATTAGTAAGAAAGCATAGATTATGAAACTAACGTAATTGGAATAAATGCTAAACCAGCCATTGAGTTAAAAAAAAAAACTTTCAAATGGATATATTCACATGTTTTCAAACATGAACCGCAAGCTTCTGCCTTGGCCGAAGTAGAGGAACAGGACCTGCATACATCCTCCCACGTTTCAAACAGGTCAAAAAACGAAATATATGAAACATCATGCTCTACGAGTTGAATAACCAAGTCAAAAAGCGGCAGAGAGAGAAAATAAAGCTGGAAATTGTTATGCATAAAAGTCAAGGTAGGCTGTGTTAACCAGAAATGTAATCCATTGCTTACTACAGTGTTTGGCACACAGAAAGAAATCAACAAATGTCAGCTGAATAATTTAATCAAATCACTGAGAATAAGTTACCGATGAAATTAAGCTCTCTCCATCACCCTCAAAATAGTGCAACTTGATACAAGAAAATAATGACACTTAGAGAAAGTGATTCTGTTAGTCACAGGGTAAAGAGGAGGTTCGAAGGTGAGAGGTAAATGTCTGGGGGTAGCAATGACTGAGCTCTCTGAGATGAAAATGGGAGATATAGAAAGCGTACCACTGGAAGAAGAGCCCTCCTCAAGCAAGCATCCAGAGAAAAAATGAGGCACACCTAAGTAGAAGCACTCTTGATTAGAATTTCCTTTTTTTTTTTTTTTAACAAGAAAGCTTGGGAAATTTATTGGTAGGAGTAATCATAGAGACACATTCAATTATACCATTTTGACAGGGTTTGATTAGAATTTTCTAGCCATCAAAGAGGTAAGGAAAGGATATTTCTGGGAAAGGAACTCATAAACCCATTCAACTGACTTTTAGAATAGTTTGGGACTAGAATCGCATTATTTACCATAGCTAACATATGGAACCAACCCAGATGCCCCTCAGTAGATGAATAGATCAAGAAAGTGTGGTATATATACACAATGGAATTCTATGCCTCCATCAGAAAGAATGCCATTGCCCCATTTGTTAGGAAATGGAAAGGTTTGGAAAAAATTATATTAAGTGAAGTAAGCCAGGCCCAAAGAAGCATAGGTCCCATGGTTTCCCTTATTTGCAATAACTAGTATATGTCTGAGTCAAGCAGAAAAGGTCAGTTAAGATGATGTTAGTGGAGTGAACCCCAAGATAAATATTCAGATGTGGTTTTTTTGGGTTTTTTTCCTTTCATGCAATTGTTTCTATCATATTTATAAGATGATTTCTATGTTGCTTTGTATGTCCCTCCCCCACAGTATAACCCATATTTTCACTGTGTTTGATGTTGGTATAATTTGTGGAGGGGAAGGGAAAAAAACAAATCGTTTAACTAGGGATACCGGTGGATCCATTGCAATAATGAGATGTACAAGTCGTTATGTGGAAAAACGAACTTAACAACTTTGGTGGAGGGTAGGGGGAGGATCCGGTGGGGGAGGGGAGGAGTATTGGAAGGGATGGGAAGGGGAAACAATGAGGAGGCAACAATGCTTGATAAGAAATGTACTCATTATCTTGCCCATGTAATTGTAACCCCTCTGTACGGTATTTTCACAATAAAAAAGAAAGAATATTTTAGGCAAATAGAAAAAAAAAAGAATAACTCTAACCTAAGAAGAGCCTATGGTAACCTTTTTAGGCAGGTAAAAGTACACACTGACTTAGATGAGGTATTTGCTGAGGTGTGTGTTTCTATATTCTGTTTATAGACTGGGCCTATGAAAACCAGTCTGTCCACCTGTTCTCTGGGGTCCCTCCCCCTCCCCTTCTAAAGGAATATTTTTCTCATTTTCCTCTCTCCTCCTACCCTGTTCAGTCTCCCACCCCCAGACATGCTCTTCATGTCTCTAACTTCCAGGCTTCGCCATTCATCAAACACAACCGTCCCTCTCACTCCTCCGCCTCTGACATTCCGCCGCATGACAGGTCCCCCCAGCTTCTGGCGACTCTTCATCTCCACATTTCAGATCACAGGTCACCTGCATAGAGATCATTTGTATTCAAAGTGTGCCTTGATGGTTCTAAAAATTGTAATCTAAGGTCTGTGATTGAACTGGATGATATTGTGTTCAAGTGAGTGCTCTGGAGAGAGATCACAGGACTGAGACTTATTTAGACCAGTGCTTCTCAATCTTGACTGTAAATGATATTTAACAATGCTAAGGCTTTATCCAGACCCACGGAACCAGGTTTTCTAGGGTAGAACAAGGAATCAGTCCTTGCATAGACCAATCTCCTTCTCCAAATAAGTCTAACATAGAACCAGGTTGAGAGCCAGTGGCTTAGTCAAGGAGTTCCCAAATTCTATCCCCTTTGATTCAATTGCATGGTCTTCAGACTCTGTACATGAATAAAGCACCTTGAAAGGTAGGGAGGGTCCAAGGGAGGAGCGTAGATGAATGACGGGAGAAAGGAGGTCAGAAAATGCAATCATAATATTCAAAGCATGTCCTATGAAACAAGAAAATTGAGAGGAGAAATTAGATTGGAAAGGATGGAGAAGAACGAAGAAAGGAGGGACATCGATCAAGATGTACTTCACTTATAAATGGATTCGTCCAATGGCAAGATGTACTGCACTTATAAACGGATTTGTCCAATGGCAACTCCTTTGTACAACTGCTTAAAGATATTGTTTAAAGATAACTTTAAAAAGGAATATCAGCCGAGGACATCTCAAAGAGCCATCAATAAAAAGCAGAATTTTCATTTAAAAGAGAAACATCACCTGATGCGCTGGGAATGTGGCTCAGTGGTAAGGAGTGCTTGCCTAGCACGCATGAAGCCCTGGGTCTGATTCCTCAGTACCACATACACAGAAAAAGCCAGAAATGGCTCAAGTGGTAGGGTGCTAGCCTTAACCAAAAGAAGCTCAGGGACAGTGCCCAGGCCCTGGCAAAGGAAAAAAAATCACCTGAGCCAGGAACCCATGGCTCACACCTGTCATCCTAGCTACGCAGGAGGCTGAGATCAGAGGCTTATGGTTCAAAGCCAGCCCAGGCAGAAAAGTCTCTATGAGGGGCTGGGAAGGTAGCTCAGTGGTAGAGTGCATGCCTTGCAAGCATGAGGCCCTGGGTTCGATTCCTCAGCACCACATAAACAGAAAAAGCCGCAAGTGGCACTGTGGCTCCAGTGGTAGAGTGCTAGCCTTGAGCTGAAGAGCTGAGGGACAGCGCCCAGACCCAGAGTTCGGGCCCCATGACCGGCAAAAAGAAAAAAAGAAAGAAAAGTCTCTATGAGACTCTTATCTCCAATGAACCACTCCAAATATGGAAGTGGAGCTGCAGCTCAAAGTGGTAGAGTGCCAGCCTTGAGCAAAAGAGCTCAGGGACAGCTCCCGGGCCCCAGGGCTAGCTGTCGAGTGACTGCTGGGAGAGGTCACTTGAACTCAGGGAACAACGTCCCACCCGACAGCGTTTTTGCCTGCACGAGGCCTTGGACCTCAAGTATTGTTTGATCAGCTAGAATAAGCTACAAGATGACCCAGGGAGAATGTGTGTGCCTGAAGGTAGCACCCGTGTCTGTTTGACCTCTGGAGGACAGGAAGTGGAGTCAATTACACAGGTGTTGCATGCCTTTACCTATAGGTGAAGGACCACCTATGATTTATATCCTAGACGATTATAAACACTGCAACCCTACCTAAGAACTACTCATTACTCATTACCCTCTGGAGGAGACAGAGATTTGAGTGAGAGCATCTACAGATGGGGAAAGAGACCCCAAGGAATAGAAGTGGCCACAGGAAGCCCCAAAAGGCAAGAATCTCTAGAAAGAAGCAGCTCACTTGGCTCCCTAACCTGGGCCCCATGAGCTGACCCCATACTCCGCACTCCAGAAAATAAATGTAAGAGAATCAGCTCACGTTGTAAGTCACTAAACCAGTGGTGATTTGGTACCACAAAAAGAAAAAAGTAGTATGTCACATTTATGGACCACAGGTTCCACTCCACGGAAAGAAGCAAAAAAATCCTGTCGGGAGCTCACGTTCAAATACGCAGATGAGCTTCATTCAAAAACTATTTTATTCAAGCCTTCTTTTCTCGGAGCTTATTTTAAATTAGAGATAAAATATTACAGGAAGGAGAAAATAGCATTTAGTAAATTTTTAAAATTACAACTTACCCAAAAGGTATTTGCCATGGTTAAAGAAGGTTTTTGTGGGACAATTGGTCTTTAAATAGAGAAAATAATGACCCAAGTTTCAGATTTCTACATTAGGGTTTATTACATATGATGTCTGGGTTATATTAAACCCCTGGAAATCAGGGCTTATAATGGAATGGCTGACAGACCCTTAACTTTAATAGCCTTTCCAAGTACTGCAATAGTGAGCATTACTTTTTAATGTCATAAAATGATGGTTAAAACACTACAGAATTTTCTCAAGACAGATAAGCAGGTGTTCAAGAGAGCAGAACTATTTAAACTTCATTGATTTATGGTCCATCTTCTATTCAAGGTGAAAAATTGTATTTAATTCCCCTAGTAGATACTCTGAACTTAATTTTCAAAAATAGTAGGATATCAGGTTCCCTCCAAATATATTCTTTCTTCATTTTATCATTCATGCGTCTGTATTTTTAAAGTTTCTCCACATAATGAAATAGAAGCTGTAGTCTAAATGTAAGTTATTCTATTCCCTTTTTATTGGTTGGCTTTTCAAAGTACATTGTGTATAATAAAATCCAATGCATAGTTGCTAAACCATATAATCTAGGAACACAAGTCCCAAACTAATCGTTTACTCTGTGCTGTATTTCTGTCACTCTTTAGAATTGTGAATATGACAGAACTTCTTACTTTCCTGTGAAACAGCATAAAACCTTTATCCAGACCCAGACCCTCTCCAGCTGCTTTTTCAACTCAATCTGAACCCACTGGCTCTAATCGTTATGGTGCCTGATCGAAAGTCAAGTGGCCATCATAAAATGCCCAATAAGCTGTCAAATATTTTATATGATCTGTTAGCATGTTCTGCTGGTTTACATAAAAATCAATACTCTTGTAACTTGTAGAACCCAACCTGTGTGATTTAGTGAAATTAGTATTTGCTATGGAATAAAACAGAAATACTCTTAGCTCTCAAAACCAAATGACAGAGACAACTAGAAGCAACACAGTTACTATTTCTTTATATTCTCGAAGGGACTCATTTAATTCATAAAACATGAAGAAAATCTCTGTCTGTTTGGCTAGAGAAGTACCTGGCAAAGAAGTTTCAATTGGGCAGTTCCCTCGACACACTATTTTATGCCTAATGAGCGATTTCATGTATAGTCTTAAGAAAAAAAATCTTCGCAAGTCAGAGGCAGGAATTAACAGGGTTACATAACAGGTTGCCATAATTCTGTCCCCATAACAGCTGTTTAAGTCAACCCAACTGTGTTGTCATAAAGGTGGTAACAAAAACCACTCTGGATCTTTTCATGTCAACCAAAGAAAACATTTCCCAAAAGTCCAGGTTGGCTTTCACACAGGTCAAGGAATAGATATTTTTGTTTGATTGGCTTTGAAACATTTTTTAATTGACGAACTAAAATGTACCTGTCTATATAGGACCTCACAATGTTGACTAACAATCATTTAGATGTGTGACTACCAGAGAATCTGATATCCCAATTTATCTTCAGGACTAACTATAATATCGATAAACTTCTGTTGGTGAGGCAGGGTGAAGTTGATTCAGGCACTTTATGAACAGACACAGTTTACAATGCCTACCCCCAGACAGTAAAACCGAATGAGGAGTGTTAGGCTCTAGCAAGAATAAAATAATAACGCAATGATAAAAATATAAAAAGCTTAGCAACAGCTCAGGGAACCCTAGAACTTACTCAGTTTTGCTCATCTATCTTCAACTTCTACCATGTGAGCAATTAACTTGGTGAAAAATCCAAGCAAATTATCAAAGATGCATCCCTTTCACAAAGGGTTCTGTAGCTAGCTGTCGGTTACTCACACCTGTAATCCTTGCTACTCAGGAGGCTGAGATCTGTCAAAGCCAGCCCTGGCAGAAAAGTCTCAGAGACTCTTATCTCCAATGAACCAGCAAAATAGCAGAAGTGGAGGTGTGTGACTCGAGTGGTAGAGTAATAACCTTCAGCAAAAAAGCTAAGGGTCGGCAGCTAGTTCTGAGTTCAAACCCCAGAACTGGCACAAATAATAATAATAATAATAATAATGAAGAAAAATACGTTTCTGATGTGATATTCTTTGAAGACAATTGACTTCATTTGCAATGCCACGAAATTACATAGTTCGTGTAGTCAAACTCTGTCTGCTTTGTTGAAATTTCTCATGGCTCATTCACTCACTTCCAAATACCAAGCCAAAGATGGACAGAGAAGCCTTTGTTTTTGAATAAGAGAAACTGCACCACAGATTCCCTAACATGCTTCTTAGATAGTATGCAAAATATAACTATTTACATACATAGGTGTTTTCACATAGCATTTCATTGTTCATAAGACTGCATTTTTTGGTGTGTTTAAAGTGTTCGTGCAATTATATAGTGAATTCAATTTGCTTCCTCCAAAATGGGGCATGTTCCTTGGGTAAATTTACATCAGTGAGTTTCCCATTTGCTTTGTCAAGTACCAAGTGTACAACAAATGAAGCCAGCCGGCCAGAAGACCCAAGACAAAGGGAGCAGAGCACTAGGCCACCCTCTCCTCAAGCTGGAACCATTGTCTGCCACATACAATATTCACTGTCATGCACCTGCCGCTGGAGCTTGCACCATTGAACGCCCCTTTGGGTCTCCAGGCCAGTTCTATGTGCAACTTGCCCACAGCATGCTACACGTTCAAAACTGGGTTCTAAGTGTTTGTTGACAAGAAGGCTTTCCATCTTAGTGAACTTCACGCTTTTCCTCTGAAGTCAAGGGGGCTTGGACGATATGGTGTGTGATTTCTTTAAACTTGGCCTTATTAGAGATGGGAGTGGGGCTAGCTCAGATTCTCCTTTTGAAAATATACACAAGGTCACTTCTTGGCCTTCTGGCTGAGACCAAGTGTTGAAAGTAAATAGAAGAGAATAATACATAGTAATGGTGGGAATTTTTCTAATCCAAAAAATTCTTACATAGTTAGGTAATAATTCTAATGTGAAATCAGATAGCCTCTAATCAGAATAATGACCCAGATGATCTGGGTATTTCATTTCATTTGTTAGCATAGAAAAGTTGTACAAGGGATATTTCCACATGTATGTGAGTGTCCCAAGCCACCTCACCCAATCATCACACTCCCTGCTCCCTCCCCCACCACAAAACCAGCCCAGCAGCTTTCACATCAGCCACCTCAAATCATCCTAATTCATCATCAGCCACCGCAAATCATCCTAATTCACCGTCCTCACTGGCTGAAAAGCCAATTGTGACAGCAAGTATATACCAAGGGTGATTTTTCTTCTTTGGTACCTCCACCCAATACTTTCTGGAGAGAGGGAGGGAGGGAGGGAGGGAGGGAGGGAGAGAGGGAGGGAGAGAGAGAGAAATATATGACGTGGGACTGCTGTTATTCTCAAATTCGATTCAATTTTTGGTTACAAGACTACTTTAATAGACAATTCTCAGTGATTTAGAAGGAAAAGACATCCATAACTCAGTGTAGTAAAACAATACAGTATTTGGAAATAGTAACTTTGGGAAGAAGGAAACAAGAGTGGTAGAAGTCTCATGAAGGAAGGAACCCCTCAAAATCACAGATGGCCAGCGTACACACAGGCACAGAGGGCTTGACCACACAACAACTGTAGGGAAACTACCATTCAACTGTCTTTGTGTATCTGTCTCTGTTTCTCTCTCTCTTTTCCTCTCTGTCTTTCTCTTTCTCTGTCTCTCCTCTCTGTCTCTGCCTTGATCTCTCCTATCTCTTTTTTGTCTCTTCTCTGTCTCTGTATCTGTCTGTCTGTCTGTCTGTCTGTCTGTCTGTCTCTCTCTCTCTCTCTCTCACACACACACACACACACACATACACATACACACACACACACACATTTTTGTTTCTAATTATAAATTTATCCATGACCTTAAAAAATCAAGGTAATTTTGGGGACGATGATTAGTAATAGTCACAGGATGAAAGAAGTACTTTCAAAGCTCAATCTGGATCCAAAATTAGGCCCTAGCCTCTCTGGCAAGCTATCAGCACCTCCAGAGGCCTGTACCTGCACAGAAAGGTGATATTATTCCATCACTATTAGTTGTTTTCCACTGCACTGGCAATTTTTTCTGTGCTCTATTTAGTGTCCAAGCAATACACAACCCAGGAGTTTTTAAAAAAAATTGGAAAGCATATGTATCCGTTTTACAGCCCAGGCTAATCTTTATAATTTTTTTGCCAGCTTTGAGGTCTGTGATTGTGTAAGATATATAATAGTTACCCCCAAAACAATCATGATAGCTGGTAAAAAAAACTTCAAAGGAATTTAGATGCCTTGAAATCGCTGACAACTCATTCAAGTGTACATGATTAAACAATTCTTATCAGTGAAATCATTGGTTGCTCCCAACCCCTGCCCTCTTCACTTCTACATAAAGTATTCTTTAAAATGTCCAATTTTTTCACCTAGGGATACTTTGAAAAAAATATTAAGGGAGAAACAAAAAGGTTCTTCTGCTTTGCCACACACATAGAGCGTAGCCATTGCTAACTTGCTGTCTTTCTCCTCCCTGAATAACTATAAATGAAGCTGCTACTTCTTTACAGAGAAAAATCCAACCCAGAACAATGACATTTGCTGATCAATATGTGAATCAGTTAAAAAAAAAAAAAAGGGAAAACTCCCAAAAAGCCAAAGAAGGAATTTGAAGCTTAAATTTAAGAACAAAATATGCAGAAACAATTTAAATGGAGCCATCTGGCAGAAAGAATATTAAGAATGAACTTCTATATTTAAAGTTGTAATGAATTGAGTACATTGTTGGTGTAACTCCCTAAGCATTTGTCCTGAAAACTAATTAGGAAATCTGGAGACAGTACTTGATATTCCTAACGTGTGTTGTAAGCCAGCTCCTTCCATTCCAACCTCCCAGTTGGAAGTGACCCAGAATCTAATAATTAAACAAGCTTGCCTAACCAAGACTACTCACAGGCTCAATATAGCTTGCCCATTGCAAGTAAGAGAGCCATAATTTGGTAGGCTGAGAGAAAAAAAAGAAAAGCTATCTTAGCACCATGACTAGGAAACAGCTTCCCATCAAGAGTACACTCAGCTCTTTGTAAAACAAATGTGCTGTGTCTTTGCTTGTGTAAACAGGTATGTCTTTAAACATGCAAGAGAAACCACACAGAGCAACTGGAAATCAATCATGTGGACATTCCACCCTGCTTACTCTGGTAGGCTGGAATTCTGCTAACCTAAACGTTACTAAATGTTATTACAGAATGTTAGTATAACAGCCGGCAGCATGAACATTAAAAAAAAGATTCCAAGAGTAATGAAAATAAAAATATAGCGCATGACATTGATCTAAGTTTTGACAGATATTTTCGGTCAGAATAACGTATGAGGTCAACAATGAACTTGTAGCCATGTGCTTTCAGAAAAGACTTCCTCCATAAATAAAGCTGTTATAGAATATGACCAGCAGCATCATAGCCTAAGCATCTTGACCAATAATAAATCGAACATTAATGGAAACAGACTATTTCTTACATGTCTCTATGAACTAATAGACTAAACATTCGCAGCATCTGGAATTACTTGCTGGGCTAGGGGCTGGCGTGCCGTTTATCATCCCAGAATCTATTTGACATGGCTGGTGCTCTTAAAAGCCTCAGTAATTCTGTTGCTGAACGAAATTTGCTTTTAAGTAGCAGCAGTATTTGTGGATTACCAGGACAGGTGGAAAGAGGAGTTTGAAGAGAACAACTCATCATGATCAAATAATAGGTACAGAAGAGAACAGGAACAGTATCCTCTTTTTATCTTGTGTCTGGCCAGCACATCAGTAATGATCGAAGAATCCTGTGGCAGAGAACAGAATCATTACTTTATTCAGAGCTGAAGAGGCAGTTACCATTCTGTTTCTCGTCAACTGTTTGGATCAGCTTGTCTCATTTTTAGGACAAATAATAATAAAAGTCACGAACATCTTGTGAGATTTCCAAAGAAAATGTTGCTTCCACTTATGCTCCACTCCCCAATAAACTTTAAAAAAGAATAGCCTTTTCGCCCTTCATGTAGAAAGACAATTGGATGTGAAAATGTTTGCCATGAAGTGATGGAATGCAAAGTCACGCGCCAGCCACTGAGTGCCTAATAGCGTCTTCCCCGCTCTGGTTGAAACCGCTCCGAGGTTGGACAGAGCACAGAGCTAGAAAAGAAGGCCCTTCAGTCCAGGAAGGGAGGCTGCGCACACTATTTCAGAACAGGGAGGTTTGTCTTCCAGTGGAGGGCTTTGATGTGATTCATAGGCTAACAATATCACCCTTTCCCAGCAAGCACTCCATGCCCAGGGACATGGCCTCCACACGGTCCGCCCAGCACACTGAGGGCCAGTCTGCAGCGGGCCTCGACGAAGCCAACCACATCACCTTTGAATTGTTCTCTTAACACTGGAAAATTCCGGTCAACGTAATTTGCCATTTTATGGAAGCAAATGATGAAACAAAGACCTCTGGATGTGTTTTCCCTCTGCTCCTCAAACGCAGCGCTGGTGCCCTGGGGCTCCCTTCATCTCCTCTAAGTGCTGGCGTGTGATGGGATTGTTAACATAGCTGGCCACCAGATGAAGTGAATTATCTAAACTGCCAACGTTCCCACTTTCTTTCCAATTTAAACATCAGTTTAACACAGAAACTGAAGGGTATTATGAAAGCATTAATATGAACCATTTCAGACATGAAAAAAATATTGGAAGCTCTTTTTTTTCCCTCAAACGGCCAAACAGGCCATTTTTTTTAAATCTGAAGATGAGTGAGGAAATGAACGTAGCAGCGGAGGCCTGTGGTACACACTTGAGCCAGCCGTGCGCAGCAGAGAACGGTCTCTTTGTCTTCAATAAACACACTTTTCTGGACAGGGAAGGATTTTACCAAGAAAAAAGAATCCTGTATGAACTTGTTAGATCATTAACTACATGCAAGTGGTCATCAACTGAGCGAAGAATTTCCGATTTTATAACATTTCAAAGTACATGTCATCGATGTGCATGGTCTGGGATGTTTTTAATAGCCTTGCCTAAAGTATCAAGGTCCTTTTCATTGTATAAGTCGCTTTTCTCATGGAGATGTTTTCCACATTTGGATCAGTTGCTGTTAACAGAATGTGAAAGCATATGTCCTGCATATCGCTTTGAAATTGAGACACTTCATAGCTAATTCATAACAATAAAAATGAATGCCTTCTTACCCAACATAGAGCATTTGCTAGGATATTCCATTCCAATTAAAGCATACAAATTTGAATCAAATGCATGTGAAATATTAGCAGGCATAATCTTTCATCTTTTTAAGTCTTCACAGTGTGAATGGTATTAATATGCAAAATATGTAAGGAATTGTATTCACAATTATTAAAATGTGCCCTTATAAAATATGAGACATGATGACTTGAAATAAGATTTGAAGTTATATTTAACTGAGATTTAATCATACATAAGTTAAATACATATGATTTTACTAGTAAAAATAATTCCTGGAAGTTAAGAACATTATGACAGATTTTCTTCTAGAAAATAGCCTTCTTTAGAGTCAATTATTTATAGGAAGATGTGAAAGAGAGAGAGAGAGAAGGGAGGAATGGAGAGAAGGAAGAAAAGAATGAGAAAGAAAAGGAGGTAAGAGAAAAGGATAAAGAGGGAGGGAAGGGAAGAGAGAGGGAAGGAGGAAAGGGAGGGAGGAAGGAAGGAAGGAAGGAAGGAAGGAAGGAAGGAAGGAAGGAAGGAAGGAAAGAAGGAAGGTTTTTACTATATAAAACTATCCCAATCACTGTTTCCTTTTTAAGAGGATGGCTATGAAATGCATATGCATTATGCGAATCATAAATGGCAGTAGAGAAAGAAAAAGGACTATTTACGTGTATGGATTACATAGTTGTCCCATATGGAGTGCATGGGGCACATCACTGACAAATCCAGAGTTGCCATATGCAATGCTCAATGGTTCTTCCAAATATAAAATACAAATACAATATGTACTATACTTGCAGCATGTTGCATACCAAATGATCAAGCAATTTTCTGAAGATTAGCATTTAAGCAACAAATACTACTACAAATACCATATGCACCTACTAATGATTTCTCTTTTACATTGCTGGAATTCATCAGATTGAACTTATATTAAAAATAAGCTTTTCTGAGAATATTTTGGCCCAGCACTCTTCCTGGTTAATTAAAGGAAACTTATAGAGCAGAATCATCTTGCCCAAAGAAACTATGTAAGATCACATAGTCTTGTTTATAAGTGGGAAAGCTGAAGCCCAAAAATATTAAATTGCTCATCCAAGATTATCAAGCCTATTAAGTACAGGAGTTCCAGATCAAGCTCCAAATGAAAGCAATCTTCATCGACTGCTTCTTATTCACACCACACATACTTTTTTTTTTTTAACTTTTTGCTGGTCCTAGAGCTCAAACTCCAGACTTGGGCACTGTCCTTCAGCTCTGACTCAAGGTTAGGATCTACTTGAGCCACAGCACCACTTCTGGCTTTTTCTGAGTAGTTCATTGGAGGTTAAGAGTCTCACAAACTTTCTTGCCAAGATGCTCAGATCTCAGCCTCCTGAGTAGCTAGGATTACAGGTGTGAGCCACCCGGTAGATCATAATTTTAATCTTCATTGGTTCCTCTGTTGTCTAGGACAACAATCACATGCAGAAACACACCCAGCTCTGGGTTTGACAGTGTGATTTCACTGACAGTGACTCACTTCCCTTGGAGTCGCTGGGGAACAGGAGATGTTGAACTCAAGAGAAAAACAGACATGGCTCCATGGAAATCATAACAGAATCTAAAAGTGTTTAATCCTAAAATAGACTCCACCAAGAAGAGGAGGTTTTGTTTTTCCTTAGAGTGCTTTAACACACACACACACACACACACACACACACACACACACACACACACACACACACACACACACCGATTGTGTGCCAAGAACTCTGCCATCCATCATAACTGGAAGGCAAAGGAAAAGTTGAAGAATGTATGGCTCACAACTTCATGCTCCAGTGTGATGGAACATCTCACACACACACACACACACACACACACACACACACACACACATACATCATTCCAGAGAAGCACCTCTCCCAACCACCACCCTGGAAGTTTTCAATCAACCACCAGGATTTGCAGATATATACCTAAAAATAAAATGTCAACCTCAAAGGAAAACGGCCAGGCATTCCACTCAGACGCTCCTCCCCACCCCCAACACAACCTCAGGCGCTTTCAGAACTCAAATGTCAAGACAGATTCCTAGTAAATTAAAACAGTGTCATAACTGTTTCTCTCTGAATATCATCTTTGTTTATTACAAGGCGGTCACAGACCCCGCTGAAGCCATTCCCTCCAAAACACTATTGCAGGAATTCAGTGGGCTCCAGCTTGAAAAATCGAAGAAAATTCAGATTATGGTAGGAAAGAGAGCTAATTTTTTTAATATTATCAAAACAAGCTATTTTATGTCAATCACAGAAGTAGTCATTCTTCTGTGGATTTCTGGAATTGTGGATTTTAAGATGGACTGGTTATTTCGTTTTGAAGCTATTCCCCAGCCATAGAATTTAATAATTCAAATTGCAGCATTGTTCATAAGTTCTAAGCACTGTTATTAGGCAAATGTAGAAAAGAATTCTGTTCCCAGATTAATTGTTCTAATTCCTTTTCTAGCTCAAGAAGCCCCTACCCTCCCACCAATCCAATTATCATGAAAATTGCTCTATGTTATTTTAATTTTCAATAAGACTTATTTTTAAACAGGTTAAATATAGTACATAGAAATGTAACTAGACATGTTCTTTATTTCAGCTTCCTAAAAAACAAAAATCAATAGCCTTCAGGTGTAGCAATTACATAACTAAAATGAATACAATGTAAAAGCTATAGACCAAATTTATTGATACTTACCAATGATGAGACTTCCATCTGACACTACAAAAAAAATAGCCTTGTAGTCTTGTAGTCTGAACCCAGACTTTTTGCTCGTCAGTGGTAGTGGTTGTACCTCCTGTTGACATGTGATGGTCAGTCACACTGGGAATTCTTTACATTCTAAGCGGACAGGGAAGAGTGACAGGACTGGATCTCTACTGAGCCATTTCCAATACACTAAGTCGAGTAATGACCGGTAACATCAACCCTGCTGGAATCACCGTTTGAATTCAGATACTGGTGGAATTAAGGGCGGAAGATGCCTCCCCTGAAATTGAGTCACAAGTAGTATTTTTTATGCTGAATTCTCCAGGCCAGTGTTTGTAAACCTTGAGCTTAATGATACCAAGGGTGTCCTCAAAGGAGCATTAAACAATATGCATTACTTTGGCATGGAAGACTAGCAGCTTGGAAAAGTCTACTTCCCTGAAATGATCATCAAGACAAGAGGAGCTATAGAGAAACATCCGTCCTCACATCTATTTAGTTCATCGACTGCCTGTTGCTGAGCGTCTTTGCGTAGTTTTGCATGAGGATACAGTGGTCCCTCTGCTATGGTGGAGCTGCGGTCCAGAGACCCCGCGATGGGTGGACAGTCATGAGGATTTTCGCCTCTTGCAGGGCTTCAGGAACCTAACTCTGGCAATAGGGGAGGGATCACTGCGTATGTATTTACAACAAAACTAAACCCACACTACTGTGAAGCATAAGTGAACCGTGATACCACAAAGGACGACTGTCCTGTATTCAATTACCAATGCATTTCTGTAGACCATAATGGAATAGAAAGAAGAATTTTTAAAGCACAGCAGATTACCCAGTAAAGAAGAACAGTATCTTGAAGAGGCCTGTAGATAATTACCCAGGATCTTGCTGGGCAGGATAGCCATCACCTGGTAACTTGTTAGAAACTCAGAATCTCAGGTGCCTCTGATTCCCATAAAAGCAGAATACATATTTAACAAGCATCCCGGGTGATTTATAAGTACATTAAATTTTGAGCAGCACTGCCGTAGTTACCCTTTTGATGTGAGAACCAAAGGAAGACTCAAACCCAACATATTACCTGCACTTCTTTCCTGTAGCTCATAAAATATGTCAACTTGCTTTTGACACGTATTTTATAAAGTCTAAGGGCCAAACAGTAAAGGCCAAGAGGTCTCCTGAAAACCATTTGAGAAATATATTTCCCTTTCTGCTCTTTTTTGTATTTCTTAGGCCTGAGACCCAGACTTGAACTTGGTGCCTGATGGTTTTGCTCATTGGATAGCACCCTCCCAACCTAGCCAAGAATTTGCTTACATTCCCAAATCACCAACTGCTTTCAAATGGAAAACACAAGGCTGAGATCCCAAAGGCAAAACAGAAGCTCTTCCTTGCCAGTCTTCATCTGACTTTGTCAAACCCGTCTACCTTTTCCTGTCCATTCTGTGTGACACTGGATGGGTTTTGGGGATTCTACACTGAGGGAAAATATCATGGGCCTTTGGTTTTAGTTTCCTATGTATAAATGATAGTACATTTAAGGCAAAAACAAAAAAAGCACAAACAGATAAGGGCACTTAAGTATGCCAAGTACACAGAGCACAGTACAGTAGGTATCCTGGGGAAACAACCTGGGATTAAACAGAGCAAAGCTATCTGCTATGCATTGAGGCTGATCTCAGATGGGAGCCATTTCATACTTGGGGGCAGGGGGAACAACATGGAAACTGAATTTCAAATACGTTTCTCTGACACTGGTGAGAAAACAGGTTTATGAAAGAAGAAGTTAGCATGGAGTGTCCAGTGCATGGGGCAGTGAAGGTATCCAGTGAAGGGCTGGTACGTACCAGAAGTGCTGGATAGAAAGAGTCACTAGGAACAAAGCTAATGCGGGGGGAGGGGGGAAGGGGGGCCAGAGAAAGAGAGAGGAGAGAGAAAGATTGCATATATACACCATGCAGCTGCTGTGAATATAGACTACAGAGTTTAGAAATTCGAAAGAGCCTAGTTGAGACAATCTGATATTCTGTCCACAGCTAATAGCTTCCCTATTCACGGCAGTTAAATGCTAAATGCTTACTGAAGATTTGAGCTGATAAAAGCAGAAATTTATTTAAAATTAGCACTATAGTAAATAACTGTGAGTATGTGTTTTGTGTTTGCTTTTTAATTGTTTTCTTAAATTTGGTGGTAAAGGTGATGAACAGAGGGGTTACAGTTCCACGAATCAGGTCGTGAGTACATTTCCTTTTGAGCAGTGCCACCCGCTCCCTGCTCTCCCCATGGGCTTTCCCCTCCCGACCTCCCTGCCCATCAAGTTGTATCATTCATTTCCAACGTCGTGTCCAGTGGGTTTCACTGATGAATTGGTTCACCTTTTGTCTGACTGTTTTTTGTGTTTGCTGTTGTAAATCACAATAGCATCTCTCTGAGTTGGGACTCCATTGGAAGCTCAAATTCTGACTTCAAAGATGTGGCAATAAAAGGCTCAAGTGATTCAGAGACTTACGACTTTTCTCTTGCTGAGCTGCTTCCGGGACTCCTTAGAGTCCCAGGTAAGAAAGGTTATGGTGGCGCCTACCACTAAACTCCAGGGAAGCATATAGGACATTGACCGACACTGACCTAAACGAGCGGCCATACAAGCTGCTTGCGCCTGTCATCCTAGCTACTCAGGAAGCTGAGATCTGAGGATCACAGTTTGAAGCCAGCCTGGGCAGGAACGTCTGTGGAAGTCTTATCTCCATCTAACCAGCAAAGAGCCAGAAGTGACTCAAGTGGCAGAATGCCAGCTTTGAGTGAAAAAGCTGAGGGACAGTGCCAAAGCCAACGTCAAGCTCCAATGCTAGCATGAGAGAGGGAGAGGAGAGAGAAAGAGAGAGAGGGAAGGGAGAGAGAGAGTAAGCACTCATATACTTGAACAAGAAGTAATGGAGCCTCAGGAAATTCTGAGATCACAATGGAAGTCCCAGCAGCTACCTTTGCCCTTTATCCCTAGGAAGGAGCAAAGAAGGAAAAGAGGGTGGGCAGGTGATAGAAATGTGATCACAGTGATGGCAACATGACTGGCTGGGAAGGAAAAAGAACGCAGAAATGCTAATGGAATGTGTTCGGTTCCAGTGGCTGGAGCTTGGAGAGTTATCTAAGCCTTGCACTCAAGTCAAGTTTCTTGCTTGTAAAGTGGAGATAATTATAATATTTTCATGGCAGGTTTGTTGTGACATTTTCTAAGATACAACCATATTGAGCCCATTCGTGGCAATAATACATTAATTAACTCAATAAATAGATGTTACTACAGCCACGCGCATCGGAACAGAATGATAGCTTACTTCCAGAACTTGGCTGCAATCGGCAAATACTTTAGAAGTATCAAACTCATCTAATCCTCAGAGAGGAGGATCCTGAAGCACAGAAGGATTAAGCCGTTTTACAGAACTCTCGAGTAGTTGAGCAGCAGAGCCTCTCGGGGTTCTAAACTCTGGGCTGCACTACAGGAAGGGTGTTTGGAACAGAGCTAGGGCAGGCTTACAGATGAGCAGCAGAAACATGTAGTAGTGATGTCATTTATGATGAGTGACTCACCGGCTCAGGACAAGCATTCTGACAGTAGAAACTTGAGACTTTTCCAATTGCAAACACTCCTAGCTCCGAATGAAAATGCCAGATTTGCCTTCTCGGGGTTAAAATGATGGTCACGTTTTATCCACTGACCTTCATCAAGAGAAAATAAAAATCAAACATTATTTCTTCATCTCAGATGTATAGTAGGAAACATCTGTAAAACAAAATCTGGTCACTCTGCAGGCTATAACAGTTGTTTATTTTGTACATGTTTGTTTGAGCTGGTACTGAGGCTTGAACCTATGGTGTGGATACTGTCCTTTAGGATTTTTTGCTCAAGGCTGATGCTGTACTACCTGAGCCACAGCTTAGCTGTTTAATTGGAGGTGAACTCTCATGGGCTTTTCTGCCTGGGCTGGCTTTGAACCATAATCCTCAGATCTTAGCCACCTGAGTAGAGAGGATTATAAGCATGAGCCACCGGTGCCCAGTCACAACATTTGTTTTTATAATAAATCTTAAATTTAGAGAAGAGAAGACAGAACTTTTATTAAGCAACTGCTATGCATGCATTGCAAAGCGGTATCTTATCCACGTAGATGTGATATGAATTCTGCGACCAAGAGACTCTAATTAGTTAGGAAGAAAAAGATTCTTTGTTTTGCAGGCTGTCAGGGAACGTTATGTAATTGCATGCAGTCACATTTCGCTGGGGAGCTAAGATGTTCATTTATATTGAAATAGAAATCTGATTATCACACCTTTTCTAAATTCTCTCAAACTTGGTTGCCTAGTCATTGATTGGGTAGATGATTATTAAAAAGCTCCTTTGGTTGGCAGAGGGGAAAAACGCCGGCAGATTCCCTTGAACACAGCATGCAATGGCAAGTTACATGCAATCGATCTCAAAACCTAATCATCAGCACCTCCATTTGCCTGCTCAGACAAAGGGGCAGCTCCTGAATGCTGATGCAACAGCTACCTGTTGACAAGAACAATTGTCTCCTAGGCTGGGCATGCCTCTAATGCTAGCTACTCAGGAGGCTGAGATCTAAGGATGGAAGTTCAAAGCCAGCCCTGGGTGGCAAAGTCCATAAAACT
Organism: Dipodomys merriami; assembly: GCF_024711535.1. Taxonomy (NCBI): domain Eukaryota; kingdom Metazoa; phylum Chordata; class Mammalia; order Rodentia; family Heteromyidae; genus Dipodomys; species Dipodomys merriami. The sequence continues at coordinate 4,675,543 of NW_027206413.1, read as the reverse complement.
CTTATCCCCAATTAACCACCAAAAAGCCAGAAGTGGTTCAAATGGTAGAGTGTCAGCCTTCCATGAAAATGCTTCTGGACAGCACCCAATCCCTGAGTTCAAACCCCAGTACTGGCACACACACACACACACATACACACACACACACACACACACACACACACACACACTCACATACACACACACACGCACATGCACACGCACACGTGCGTTGGTTTCTGCTTCCGTTTCCCCCATTTTAAAATGAATCAAGACACTATAAGATCACCAGGGAACTCTCCAAGGTGAGAATGGTGCTTCCTTAAGACCAGAATTTAGCTTTAGGACCTCAGATGATCCTCTGTGCTCCCCCAACCAAATCTGGCTGTGGTGTCTCACGCTCACTGTCTAACCCATTAACCATCCAAGGTTGAAACCGTGCACTCAGGCTTACTGTTCTGTCTCATCTACCCACCCCAGTGGACATTTGCCCTCTACCTAGCCTAGCCATCCGCCGGAGCACCTGGATTCCAGCGTCCAGATGGATCTCAGCGAGGGGAAGGGTCCACTTGAAGCAGACTGGAGGACAATAATTGGACAAGAGCGCAGGCATCCGTGTGCACAGAATCAGGCAGTAGGACCTTGGCAGAGAAGCACTGCTGGGCGAGAGGAAAGCAGCCTCTTCTTCCTGCACCCGCCCACTGCTTCCTGCCCAGGACCATTTGTGGCAATTCCAAGTGCTGAATCTGCTGAAGCTAAAGACTTGGGTCAGGCAAGTGTGATGCGGGGTGATTGATTGAAATTCAGAGCACTTCACAGAATGATTTGTTTGACATTCCCAGTAGGAAACTCTTGTTTGTTGAACTTATTATCCATTCATGTATTCATGAAAAAAATACAATAAATGCATAATCTCTGCACAGTGCCTCAATGATCACATTGAAATGAACCCAGAGCTTTGCAGTGCTAAGCAAGGTCTTTAGTCTGCAACAGAACAGTTTTACATCGCAATATCATTAACCGCGTCTAGAGTTTACATTATGCTTGTAAATCAGCAAGGGAAATTTAACCTGCATTGTAATTTAAGGTTATACAGAGAATCAGACATTAAAAATGCATATGCATAATAATAACTTCTCATGTGATTTTTAAAAAATTTTCCCCTACTGAGTGATTTAACACTTACCATGTTGAGATGTAACTGAGTCTGTTCAGCTAGTGTTTGTGTTTTGACTTTTTGACAAGCCAGGGGAAATGCAGAATTATTTCCAACATCCTTGGGTACCTTGGAGAAATGATTCTTTAAATCAGGTATTAAAATAAGGGGAAATATGCTGCATTATTCAGAAAACAACTGCTATTAAATCCTGGGTTTTGAAACAACAGCTATTCCTCGACCTCAGTCAAAGTATTATAATGTTACATCCCCAGTCCTGACACTTGCCGATTACATAAACAGCTACTATGCTCATAGTCTACGTTTTTGCTTTGTCCAGGTGTGTGTATGTGCCTGCATATGTGTATGTGCATGTGTGCATGCACACATGCACGCGCGCGCACACACACACACACACACACACACACACACACACACATGCACACATGCCAGTACTTGGGTTTGAACTCAGGGCATGAGTGCTGTCCCTTGGCTTTTACACTCAAGGCGAGCACTCTACCATTTGAGCAACTCCTGCACTTCTGGCTGGAGAAGATAAGTCTCATGGATTTTCCGGAGAGGCTGGCTGGGAACAAGGATCTTCAGATTTCAGCTTCCTAAGTAGCTGGACTACAGGAGTGAGCCATCAGGACCCAACAATCTTAGCATATTCTTTTTTAAAAATTCTACTTGAACTTTATTCTGCTCACATAGTTAGAGTTAAGGGTAAACAAAAGTCCTCCTTCTAATTCCTGGGGTGAAAAACCTAGATGAAACTATCACCCAAAAATACTTTCTAAAGTCTGGGGAAAACAGACCTCTGAGAGGCCTTTGGTTTATTGGTTTTAGTCATACTTCTAGAATATGTGTAGAACATCTATACTTGAATATGTCACACCAACTATGCATCCAGATCAGACTGCAGTCAGCACTAAAAGTCAGAAAACTACATACGTTTACTTTAAAATACAGATAATCCATGTGGTACCAATGGCTCATACCTATCATCCTACCTAGTTAGTAGGTTAGGCCCTAAAGAATCTTGGTTTTAAGCTAGCCCAGGACAAAAGGCCTGAGAGACTCCATCTGGAATGAACAAGCAAAATGTGATATTGGAGGCATGTCTCAAGTGATAGAGCACCAGCCTGGAGTTGTAAAGGCCCTGAGTTCAAGCCCCAGTAGCAGTGTGTGTGTGTGTGTGTGTGTGTGTGTGTGTGTGTGTGTGTGTGTGTGTGTGAACACACACACGATAACTCAGATATTTTATAGCTTCTTAATGTGAATTTGTAGTTAAGAACTTCTCAGAGAGAAAACTCCAGGCCTTATAGCTTTGTTGATACACTCAACATAACTCTTATAGAAGATATTCTACCAATTTTTGGCAAAATCTTGTAGAAAACCTAAAAAGAAGTAGCATTTCCCATCTCGCACTGTAATCCAACACTATTAGTTACTAAAATCAGAAAAAGGTTAGCAGAAAGGACAACTACAGAGTAATGCCTCATAAACACAGAAACATACAGTCTAAACAGAAAATTGCCAGTGAGATAGGAAATGAATCATAGAGAACCATGGGGAAGAATTTTTATCACAGAGATAGAGTGATTTAACAAATAAAATCAATCAATGTAAACCATCACTTGAATAAACTAAAACAAAAAGTTTGTGATCATCTCTGCACACATGAACATTTTGAGAAAATCCAAGTACCAAGTCATGATCAAAGCTCACATGATGTTAGAAACAAAAGGAAACAAATGTCTTTCACTCCATGAAGAGTATCTCTCAGAAACGGATGCTTAATGCTGAAATGTTGAATCCTCTCCCTTTCAATTGAGTTCCAGCAAGAACAATAAGGCAAGAAAAATAACACGGATGGCAAAAGACAGAAAATTAAGATGACCTGTCTTCATGAATAACTTGGTTGTGACCTATACATGAGAGCATCTCTGAAATAGAATAATTATGATAAATAGGAGGTACCTTCAAGGAAATAGGATGAAGAAGAGATTGACAGGTGAGAATGGGAATGAGACAGGCCAATACTAAAATGAGTAAAACAGAAAGGTCTCTCTGAGGAAATGGAATGAGATCTAAAGGGTAAGAGAGATTGACAGAATGAAGGAAAGCTTTCTAGATGACAAAACCACCAATGTAATGTCCTGAGTAACAAAGAAGTGATATAAGCAAAATAATTATATTTGAATGGAAGGTTAAAAATTGTTGCAGTCTGGGAAGGTGACTCAATGGTAGAGCGCTTGCCTTGCATGCATGAGGCCCTGGGTTCAATTCCTCAGCACACATAAGCAGAAAAGGCCGGAAGTGGTGTTGTGGCTCAAGTGGTAGAGCGCTAGACTTGAGCTGAAGAGCTGAGGGACAGCGCCCAGGCCGAGTTCAGGCCCCACAACCGACACACACACACACACACACACACAAAAATTGCTGTAATCTGCCGGGTGCTGGCGGTTCATACCTGCTAGCTACTCAGGAGGCTGATATCTGAGGAGCATGGTTCAAAGCCAACCTAGGTCAAGAAGTCTGTGAGACTCATCTCCAATTAACTGCCAAAAAGCCAGAAGTAGAACCTTAGGAGAAAGGAAAAAGAAAAAAAGAAAAAGCTCAAGGACAGCTCCAAGGTTTTTAGTATAAGTCCTGGGACCAGAACAAAATAAATAAAAAATAAAAGTCCATAATCACCAAATTATATACTTCCTATTTAAGTCAAGACAATCAAGCATTTTTCCTTTTCTTCATTTTGGCAGTAATAGGATCTGACTTCAGGGTCTCCCATTTACTAGGCTGACACTCTACCCCTTGACCAAACTTCCAGCCCTGTTTTTCACTGGTGATTTTTTAGATGAAGTTCAGTGAATTTTTGGCTCAGTCAGGCCTCCAACCACCATCCTCCAGATAACAGCCTCCAGAGTAGTTAGGATTACAGGCAAGAGCAAAGAACTGGAACTTACTTAAAATTAGGTTTAACTCTTCTTAGATCTAGTATAGCCACCGTCCACTTACCTGGATCTCTATGCCTCCATTTCTTCAGCTCCCCACCTCATTGACATTTTTTTTTCAAAACTGTGCCTTAAGATATTTGAAACAATGTGCCTGGAAAATGATAAGGCTTATTTCAGGATTAGCTAATTGTTTTCTTATACTCATCCTTGAGTCTGAAACAATTCAAAGAGAATCTGAACAAAGGTACTCCTTACAACTCTTGAAAATACTGTAATGGACCATGACTTACTCCTAAACGCTAGAGGAATGTGGGGAAAATTCTAAGAAGACAAAAACGTCTTAAAGAAGGATGTGAAGCTCAAACTGAACAGACTGATGACTATATTTTAAATTTAAACTCAGCTTTATAAAGGTGACCATTTTCACCCAAATTAATCTACAACTCAATGCAACCCCAACCAAACTTCCAATAAGACATTTTGTATCCCGTTAGAATATATTGATTGTAAAGTTCACAGGGAACTGCAAAGAGGCTTGCCAAGCCAGAAACTATAACTATGACACAACTCCTGCAATTAAAATCGTATGAAATTTATTCAAGAATGGAAAAATGGAATGACTATAATATAGAAAGCAGATGTAACATCAGTGAAAGTTGTTACTTGAAGGTAACATTTAAAACCAGTCAATAGATTTCTATCTACCTACTTGAAATATTTAACTTAATCAAGTTAAATATCTTACATCATTCACAAAATAAATTCCACATGAAGATTTTACAAAGAATTTTATAAAAGGGAAAACATTAAATATTTTTTAATATTCCTAGGAAAATATTTCCTGACCCAATCAAAAAATCTAGAAAGTCTAAATGATAGACAGCTTTCTTTTTTTTAAATGTCCTCATCCAATCTTTATTAAGCATGGTCTAATGAAGAAAGTGGTTATTTCTTTTTTTAATTTAAACTTTACTGCAATGGCGATGTACAGAGGGATTACAGTTACATAATAAGGTAATGAATATATTTCTTTTTGAACAGTGTTTCCCCCTCATTCATTTTCTCCCACTTTTTCCACATCAGCCCCCCTAGTCCCCCAAGTTATAAAGTTCATTTCCAATATAGTGTCTAGTGAGTATCATTGTTGAACTGGTTCACCCTTTGTCCCACTGTTTCTGTGATTCCCCTCCCTTCCCCAAATCAGATAAACTTACATACAAGACAAAGGGTACAGAAATCAAATCAGTGACAAAGGGAATAAACCAAAGGAGAAAAAAAGAAAATGTAAATAAATGCAAACGGGATATTATAAAAACCTTGTGTTTCCATTTCTTAGAGTTCATTTTGATAAGCATCATTTTATATGATCATAAACACATAGCTATGGAGCCTTTGTGATCCTCTCCTAAGAATATCCTCCTTTGTTTTCAATGTGCAAATGCTTAGAGTGCTGTTTAATTAATAATGTCCAAGTATAATTATTTGTCTTTTACTACCCACTATAAATCTACAAGTGGATTGACTAGTTTTTAATGAGTGAGAGGAACCACGCAGTCTCTGTTTCTTTGGGTCTGGCTTACTTCACTTACCATAATTTTTTCTAAGTCTCTCCATTTTTTTACAAATGGGACAATGTCATTCTTTCTGATGGAAGCATAGAATTCCATTGTGTATATATACCACATTTTTTTTGATCCATTCATCCACTGAGAGGCATCTGGGTTGATTCCATATCTTAGCTATGGTAAATAATATTGCAATGAACATGGTTGTGCTGGTAGCTTTAGTATGGCCTCGTTTGTGATCATTTGGGTAAATGCCCAGGAGTGGAATTGCTAGATGAGCAATATGTTTAGTCTTTTGATGAATCTTCATACTGCCTTCCAGAGTGGTTAAACAAGTTTACATTTCCCCTAACAGTTGTCACATCCCAGCCATCATCGGTTTTTATTGGTTTTCTTGATAATAACCATCCTAACTGGAGCGAGGTGGAATTTCAGTGTTGGTTTGATTTGCATTTCTTTTGTGGCCAGAGATGATAAACATTCTTCATGTGTCTATTTGCCATTCTTATTTCTTAGTCAGAGAAGTCTCTCTTTAAGTCTTTAGCCCACTTCTTGGTGGGATGGCTTTGTCTTTGAGGATTGTTTTTGGTGGGGTTTAATTTTTTGAGCACTAAGTATATTTTAGATATGAGGCCCTTGTCTGCACATAGCTGGTAAAGATCTTCTCCCAGTCTGTGGGCTTTTATTTATTTTGCTAGCTATGTCCTTTGCCATGCAGAAACCCTGCAGTTTGATGCATCCAGCATTTCTTTGACTTAGGAAATTTTGACCTATGCCAAGGATCCCTAGTGTTTCCCCTATTCCTTCCTGTAATATTTTCAAGGTATCTGGTTTTACATTGAGGTCTTTGATCCATTTGGAATTGATTCTGGTACAGGGTGATAGATAAGGATCTAAATTCAGTTTCCTGCATGTGAATAGCCAATTCTGCCAGCACCATTTGTTGAAAAGGTTGTCTCTCTTCTTGTGTTTTTGGCTCCCTTACCAAAGATTAGGTGGCCATAGGTCTATGGGTTTATTTCTGGGTCTTCCAGTCTATTCCATCGGTCCCTCACAAGTTCTTATGCCACTACCAAGCTGTTTTTAGTACTATAGTATTGTAATAGAGTTTGGTTTTATCTTTCTTTTCTAAGTCTGAAGACTATACAGATCTTTCCACATGTCCCTTGAGATCGTGGGATTCTCACCAGGAGATTCTGTGAGCATTACTGGGAAGATTTAGGGAAAAACAAGTCACCAAATGACTTCCTCCGAATCCTATCTGTGGAGGTCTAGCCTTGGATTTCTCTGTGTAAGTTCCCTGTCATTTTTGCCCACGTTGGATTACATTGTAACAATCTTCTTGAAAATTGCCTTATGTTTGTATGCAGCCTGCCTTCGATAGAGTAAATTTTAACTGGAATTTGAATCTCAGAGCACAGAGGCATTCAATACAAGTCAGTCTGACTATAATATTACCTGTAGGCACCACACTGACTTCAGAGGTCAATTGCATTCAGCATTTCCTTTTTCCCTTGCAGGTATTAAGATTCTGAGTCTAATGTTCTTATTTATAGACTGCAAAACTATCTGCATTCTAAAATTTGAGTGGGATGATAGGGATGAGAAAAGATATGTTTGGAAAAAAATAAGTAAAGATGTTTTAAGCTGGCATCTGAAAGCTATAAAATTTTAAAGCTCATTTTAACTTCAAACTAAAACTAATCAACTGTATTTAAAGCTCCTATTAAAAATGAATATGATGCAGCTGCATGGCTAGCGAGCTTAAGCAGATACCTATGAGAGAAACAGTCAGCATCCCCGCTACAGCGAGGGAAACATGACTCAAATTCTTTCACTTTAAAAAAAAGGGGGGGGGGGAATCCCTCAGCGCTTACCACTTATTCATTATTCATTTGTCATCACTGCAGCTCACAGAACTGAAATTCCCTTCCGCATTGTATGTCTCCTTTCCTAAAGGTCACTCACCATGAGGATGATAAATGAAGACCATTGTAAAAGCTTGAAGAGAACAGAGAGTACCCATGCACCCTGGAATAGCACAGCCCAGGCTTCCCAGGACACTCGTCCCAAGGTGACCTCACTGCAGTCAGAATCAGGGTTCATTGAGAAATTCAGACCAAAACTAAGCTCCAGAATACTTATAGACTGTTGGAACTCATCCTTTTTTGTGGGTGAATATGCCATTATTAGAACTTGAACTCAGGGCCTCAAACTATCACTTGGCTGTTTTGATCAAGACTGGCACTCTACCCTTGAGCCATACCTCCACTTCCAGTTTTTGTTGCTGTTTAAGTGAAGATAAGAGTCTCAGAGAATTTTCATTCCAGGTTGCCTTCAAACCTTGATCCTCAGACCTCAGACTCCTGAGTAGCTAGAATTACAGGTGTGAGCCATTGGAACTCAGAAAGGAACTCGTTCTTTGATCATCAAATAAAAAGGCTGTGCTGGGTGCCGGCGGCTCGTGCCTCTAATTCTAAACTCTGAGCATAGAGGCTAAAATCTGAGGATTGAGGTTCAAAGCTAGACAAAAAAAGAAAGTCTATGAGACTCTTCTCTCCAATTAAGTACCATAAAGCTGAAGTGTTAGCCTTGAGCAAAAAAGCTCAAGGACAGCATATAGTCCTTGAGTTCAAGCCCCAGAACTGGTGTGTGCGTGCGCACACACACACACACACACACACACACACACACAGGCTGACCTATCATCCTTGGAATAAATCTCTCTTATTGGAGAATATTCAAATAATTTGCCTAGGCAAAGTTTTTAGTTAAGATTGAGCATTGCTTTAAGTGGTTGTTTATTCTCTCCCCCAGTAGAAAATTGAAAAGAAAAATCAAAGCTCTCCATCTGTTGGAAAGATAATAAATTCAACAAAAAAATTATAACTAATACAGCCCAGAAGACATCTCTAAACATTTCTAGTCCCCTTCTTCCCTTTGGAACCCTCAACTTAAATCTGGAAAAATTAAGGAGCTACATTGTGAGAAATTGATTCTAAATGCAAAATAAGGCGCCCCTAAGGTAAGCAGTACCCCACTCCTACCATTGTGTAGGCATGGTTTGTAAGGAACAGGGATTTAGCACCAGAAACACATGAGTTTTGGGCTTTCATGTTTCTTTTCTTCAGCTAAGTGTTTAACTTTTGCGCCTTATTCCCTCCTGTGTAATACAATAATACTAGTGTCTTGCTCACCGTATTTGAAGATCAAATGAGACATCTACACAGTAAAGCACATGATACAATGACATCTCACATAATACTGCTCAGAAGGGCTGCTTTTTCTCTATTATTGTCTTTCTGTGTGACTGTATCTATAGTATGGCACATTTTCTTTATAGCAGGGACACTGCCTGGCTAGGAAAGCTCTACAGTGTTAGATAATATCTAGATTAGTACATGCATAAATCCAGTATTCTGAACTACCAAGGCCTGTAAAACATCATTAGCTTAGTGAGAACCTATTTACTTGAAACCTAATCCACACTTGTCTGTTTAAACAATGAATTGTATCAACCTCATTGGGGAATGTTAAGCAAAGAAATTGTTCTTATGCCAAGTACTGGAAGCCCCTGTAACCCCACGTGTTTTGGAAGGCTGAGATCTGGAGGGTTTTAGTTCAAGGCCAGAACAAAACACAGGGCTAGAGGCTGGGTGCCAGTGACTCACGCCTACAACCCTAGCTACTTAGGAGGCTGAGATCTGAGGGTCACAGTTTGAAGCCACTCTGGGCAGGAAGGTCTGGGAGACCCTTAATCCAATTAACCATCATAAAGCCAGAAATGGGACTGAGGGCGAAAATGGTAGAGTGCTAGTTTTGAAGTGTGTGGGGGGGAACTCAGAGAAAATAAATTCAAGCTGCAGTACTGGCATAAAAAGACAGGGCTGGAGAAATAGCTCAAGCAGGAAAACACCAGCTGAGCAAGATCCTGAGCTTAAATCCCAGTACCGAAAAAACAAGTTGCTGTTAAATAAACACAATTTTGATCAACTGAAATGAGCTTGCAAACTCTTTACTTTATGTTTCATGAAAAACATGTCAATAAATGATTATAAGACTTATTAATGATGGAGGCTTTTTCCCAACTGTTTTTGTTTACAAAATTCCAATATGAGCTTGCCGCTTTGAATAAAATATCAGAATAGCTGGGCTCATGTCTGTAACCCTAACTACTCAGGAGGCTGAGATCTGAGGACTGAGGTTCAAAGCCAGCCCAGAAGAAATGTCCATGATACTCCTATCTCCAATTAACTGTCAAGAAGATGGAAGTAGACATGTGATTCAAGTGGCAGAGCACCTGCTTTTAGTTTAAAAAGCCAAATGAAAGTGTGAAGCCAAATGAAAGTGTGTGTGCCTGCACACACACTCTACAGCTTTAAAATTGTGAAGCTTTCTGGGAGCCAGTGGCTCACGTCTGTAATCCTAACTACTCAGGAGGCTGTGCTATGAGGATCACATTCAAAGCCAGCCCAGGCAGGAAAGACTGTGAGACACTTATCTCCAATTAACCACCAAAACACTGGAAATAAAGCTGTGGCTCCAAGTGGAAGAACACTAGCTTCAGGCACAACAGCTCAGGGATAGTGGCCAGGCACTGAGTTCAAACCCCCAGAACTGGCACAAGAAAGAAAGAAAGAAAGAAAGAAAGAAAGAAAGAAAGAAAGGAAGAAAGAAAGGAAGAAAGAAAGGAAGAAAGAAAGGAAGAAAGAAAGGAAGAAAGAAAGGAAGAAAGAAAGGAAGAAAGAAAGAAAGAAAGAAAGAAAGAAAGAAAGAAAGAAAGAAAGAAAGAAAGGAAAGAAAGGAAAGAAAGGAAAGAAAGGAAAGAAAGGAAAGAAAGGAAAGAAAGAAAGGAAAGAAAGGAAAGAAAGAAAGGAAAGAAAGGAAAGAAAGGAAAGAAAGGAAAGAAAGAAAGAAAGAAAGAAAGAAAGAAAGAAAGAAAGAAAGAAAGAAAGAAAGAAAGAAAGAAAGAAGAACGGGGCAGGCAGGAAGGAAGGAAGTGAAACTGAAACTCTCCATTTAATAGGAATATAAATAAATACCACCAATAAGCTCATTTAAAAAAGTACAACCCAGAAAACATGTCTACACATTTCCTCCTCTCCCCACTCACACTGGAGTGTCATCTTACCTCCTGGAGGCATTTGAAAGAATGACCAGCGAATTAAAAAGGAAAGGGGAGCCAGGTAAGCAAAACGCAGATAGTTGATTCCTCTGGAGAACAGTATGTCAGCACTTACCAGAGCACACAGAAAACCAGACTTTTATAAGGCTCTTAGCTTTATAAAGACTAAGAGAGACGAAGAGAGCCTGTTAACCACTTACACGTCGTCATGGAAAGAAAAACAATTTGGGCCAGCACCAGTGGCTCACTCCTGTTGTCCTAGCTACTTGGGAGGCTAAGATCTGAGGATTGTGGTTCAAAGCCATCTCCTGCAGGAAAATCTGTGTATCTTTTTTTTTTTTTTAATTGTGAAAATACCGTACAGAAGGGTTACAATTACATGGGCAAGATAATGAGTACATTTCTTATCAAGCATTGTTGCCTCCTCCTTTGTTTCCCCTTCCCATCCCTTCCCATCTCGCCCCCCTCCCCTCCCTACCCCCCCACCCCACCAAAGTTATATAGTTCATTTTTCAACGTAACGTCTTGTACATCTCATTGCTGCGATGGGTCCACCTGTATCCCTATTTAAATGACTTGTTTTTTTGCCCTTCCCCTCCACAAATTATACCAACATCAAATACAGTGAAAGCAGGGGTTATACCATGGGGGAGGGACATACAAAGCAACAAAGAAATCATCTTATAAATATGTTGGAAACAATTGCAAGAAAGAAAAAACATTTGACTACTTATCCTGTGTGTCTCTTATCTTCAGTTAACCACCAAAAAGCCAGAGCTGTGACTCAAAGTGGTAGAGAGCCAGTCTTAAGCAAAAGTGCCAAGTGGGAACACAAGGCCCTGAGTTCAAGTCCTAGGGCTGGCATACACACACACACACACACACACACACACACACACACACACATTTGCCTATGCTGGGCTTTCTCTCTAGGAAGTAGTCCGGACAGCAGGCCCTGATGGAGGGGAATGGGAGTATAATGGAGGCTGAGAAGGGCACTGGAGTTAGTCATTGTTTCGGTATAGGTCTCTGCATTGGCTACGTGAGGTCCCCGGGGGTTTTCCATCGTGGCCTCTTGTTCCGTCCACCTGGAAAGTGTAATCTACAATGCAGGGAAAACGGGTGGCAAGCTGCTTGCAGCAAGGAGACATGCACTGATTTAAGCAGTGCTGTCCGGTGGGCTCCAGGGTCAATGTCCTCTTACAAAGAGGAGGGTGTGGGTCTCGCAGGCGCCAAAGCCCACAGACATGAGGTTTCAGTCACATGACACATTCCATACTTTCCAATTTAAAAGAACATGCTACTTCTCTGGAAACCTCCTTTCTCCCAGAAATAGAATCCATCCACAAAAGTATCACCTCAGAAAAAAAAAAAAAAAAAAAAAGAAGTAAATGTCTTCCTATTGGCAGTTACCTTCCCAGCATCCTGACCATCGATAGATTTCGAATCAGTAGCTGGCCACCTAAAAAGAATTGTTTTCTCAGTGAGATTCTTCCCACCCTTCCCACCGAATGGGTCAATGACACAAGGCTGAGGGAATCTGACACCCTAGCCGGCCTGCTGACAAACCTCACAAGACTCTTTCTTGGCCTTGTGTGTTTAGAGGCCTGATCAGAGACAGATACAGCGAGAGAGGTGGGCAGAGAAATTCCTTTTGCATGATAGGTTTCCCTCTAGTTAGAAGTCCTGATGTTAGTCAGTGCATAATTTTCTCTATATCATCTGAGATCATCACTTGGAACCTGACGCTTGTTGTTACGTTATAAATTGTCCTAACTTCTTTAGCCAATGATTCGGACCAGATGAGAGCCATTTGGGCGTGTCTCAAGTGGAGAGTGTGTGTCTAGGAAATACAGAGCCCTGAGCTCAAACTCCAAACAGACATTGATGCCTACCCTATCATTTTCTGTAAACATTTGAAGTTCAGAAGTAGATTAAAAACAAAGATGGCTGAGTGCTGGTGGCTCACCTGTAAGTCTCCATACTCAGGAGACTGAGATCGGAGGATCATGGTTTGAAGCTGGTCCAGGGAGAAACATCTGTGTGACTCTTACCTCTTATCTCTCTGCAGCAGCAAAAAGCATTGAAAGTGGAAGTGTGGCTCAGGCAGCAGTGCGCCAGCATTGAATGCCACTGACGCCACCTGGGCAGGCGTGCTTCATTAAATCCATTCTCTCCAGCTGAAGTGTCCAAACTGTCTATGAACTCTCCTGAATAGCATGCACTATATTAAACCCCGCACGGTTTCCCCTCCACGCACCATTACACCAACCAAAGACACTCTTGTCAAGTCGTCAGCAATAGACTATGAAGTCAAACACTCTTTCCTTTAGACCTGGTTGAAGTCTGGGGGACGGGTTGTGGGGGGAGGGAAGGACCGGTTTGGGGTGGAGTATGGCAGCTGCCATGAAACACACATCTCCTACAGCGTCTTCACCTCCTACCAGAATAATCTCTGAATTCCTACTCCATTTTCTATTGTAATGCATTTGTAATGGTACCCAGGCTTCAACTTAGGGCCTCACGCTCTTGGGTGACCTTTCCACCCAAGCCAGCATTCTGCCCCTTGAGCCACACCTCCACTTCCGGCTTTTTGTTGGTTAATTGAAGGTAAGAGTCTCAGGGATAGACGTTTTTCCTCAGGTCAGCTTTGAAGAGCAATCTTCAGTATCCTCAGCCTCCTGAGCATGGAGGATTACAGGTGTAATCCTGGTCCCATGCCATTTTAAAATAAAGACACAGGGTGAGGGGAAAACCACGACCCGTATTCCACCAGTCAGTTTTCGTCCTTTATCTTTTTCTCAGGCCTGGATATCTCAACCTCACACCTATTGCGTGATGGTCCGCAGCGGCGATCAATTAAACGAAATACTTTTTTCTTTCAACTAGAATGCGCGGCACGTGTGTAGTTATTTTTCTCATATCAGGTATTTAAGAACCTTTGGGACATGACTGCCTCTTAGAATGAAGGGAGAAGACTAAACATCTTTAAGTAAATGCCTGAGAAAGGGACTTGAATACGCCCCTTGCTTGTTTCTGTGCTATATTAAAAATGTCATTCACATTCACATTCATTCAATAAATTTGAGTAGCTACTGTGTGCCGGGCACTCGTTTAGCTGCTTGGGATACACAGGTGAAAAAAATAGAGCAGGATCCAGATGATAATAGATCGCACAGACCAGCAAAGTGACTCCATCCTAGGCTCACAGCATCGGTGAGATACAAGAAAAGAAACACGCTGGTCAAAAATGGAGCTAGGCATTCTTTATCCATTAGAGGTCAAATACAATAAAGTTCTTTCCTCACACTATGACAAGTAGAAACTCCAAAGTAATGTATTAAAAATCTGTGGGAATTTTCCAAGTGCTAGTGGCTCATGCCTGCAATCAATCCTAGTTACTCAGGAAGCTGAGATCTGAGGATTACAGTTTGAAGCCAGCCGGGATCGGAAAGACTATAAGACTCTTCTCCCCAATGAACTTGCATAAAGTTGTTAATGGAGACATGGCTCAAATAGCAGAGTGCAGCGTTGAGCAAAAAAGCTACAGGGCAGCTCCCAGGCCCTAAGTCCAAGCCATAGTACCAGCACACACACACACACACACACACACACACACACACACACACACACACACACACACACACATACACACACACACACACACACACACACACACACACAGAGAAATATGCTGAACTTAGATTTTGCCTAATCCTTTGCATACTTTCTCTGAGTACTGAATAAATATATTCTTAGTATTGTATATATGAGCAAAAGTTAGGAAACAAATTAAATGTTCATTAACCAAGACTAGATGCGACATATTCAGTAATTGAAAAGTACAGCTGTCTGAAATGAATACGTTGGAGCCATATTAACATAGAGTCCTGCAAGACATAATGTTGAAAGACAAGAATTTCTGAAAAACCCTTAAGATAAAGATGTCAAATGTGTGACATCTGTACTAGTGTCTGTACTAGTAGAGGAATAGGGCTAGGTAAGATGGTACAGTTATCCAAAGACAAAATTACAACAAATTTAAAAATCTAAGTAGCTTTAGCTGAGCACCATGGTTCATACTTACAATCCTTACACCCATAATGCTCTCAGGAGGCTGAGATCTGAGGATCATGGTTTGAAGTCAGCCTGAGCAGGAAAGTCTATGAGACTCTCATCTCCAATTAAATACCAAAAAAAAACCCAAAAGTGGATCTGTGGTTCATGTGGTAGAACAAAAGCTCAAGGACAGTACCCAGGCCCTGAGCACCAGACACAGGCCCAGAATACACACACACACACACACCACACACACACACACACACACACACACACACACACACACACACACACACACACACACACACACACACCATCAGTCTTACTAAATCCCATTGTAGATATAAAGATGTTCACAACAGCAACCTCCACACTTCCTACAAAGGTGAAGGTTTGTATGACACTCACTAGCCATTCTTGGCCTTTTACTGTTTGTGATTCTTATTTTATGAGATAAGAAAAAATAAATAAGCTGAGCACCAGTGGCTCATGCCTGTAATACTAGTTACTCAGGAACCTGATATGCTGAAGATCACAGTTCAAAGCCAGCCCAGGCAGGAAAGTTTGTGAAACTCTTATCTCCAAGTAACCACCAAAAAAAGCCAGAAGTGGAGCCTGTGGCTTAAATGGTAGATCACTAGCCTTGAGAAAAAAAGTTCAGGGACAATGCCTAGGCCCTGAGTTCAAGCCCCAAGACTAGCAAAAATACATACATACATACATACATACATACATACATACATACATACATACATACATACACACATACATACACACATATACATACATACATAAAATTAAAAAATTATTATTTGATGAGAGAACATAAACATCAGACATTTTGGCTGATTAGAGAACAGAAACACAAAATGATTGATTTATTGCCTCCCCTTCTTGCTCCCAGAGATGCTTACCAACTGTATCACATGTCATCTTAGACATTTCATACCTCTTTCTTTGTGAAATGTCACAAAGAAAGGTCAAGAATTCTCCACAATCTAATTTCCCAAATGATGGCTATCTTGGTCAATAGAATCTAGCAGTTTAAACACAAATTATTACTCTACTACATTTTATCATTTTATGTTATGTGTAATCTGTATTTTAAATATGGTTTGGTGGGAAAAGCTTTAGTCAGATCTATGTGTTTAACTTCTATTAATGAAAATGATGATCTTCTTTTTCTTTTTTTTTTTTTTTGCCAGTACTGAGGCTTAAGGTGCTGTCCTTTAGCTTTTAAGCTCAAAACTGGTGCTCTACCACTTCAGCCATATCTCCACTTCCAGCTTTTTGCTAGTTCATTGGAGTTTCCCAGACTTTCCTGCCAGCGTTGGCTTGAACCACAATCCTCAGTTCTTAGCTTCCTGAGCCATTGGTTCCCAGCAAAACAGTCTTCTTATTGTCAGACATCCTTTTCAAAACACTTTTTTTTACTTTTGATCAGTAAGAACTGTACTTTTCAAACTCTGACATGCATATGAAGCCTCTAGGGAACTTGTTAAAATGCAGATTCTAATTTCAGTGCATCTGAGGCAGAATGGGAGATTCTGCATTCCTAACAAGTTCCCAGGTGATGTTAGCATAGCACCTTTGAACAGTAAGAAGCTCCACTTCATTTTCTAAGGATGGGTGAGTAATGCATTTTCTGACCCCTTGCATACCTGACAACGTCTTTCTATTGTTTATAAATATGAATATCATCTTCGCAAAGAACAGACATTTCCTCTGAAGTCTCTGCTTAAATGCTCCGCTAATTATCTCCCAGTATGGTGGGGAACCTTTGAGGCGTACTTCATTTGAGTTCCTTGGTGTTTGGCACCAAGTTTTCTTGCTGCTTTGAAACTTGAAAGACTTTTTTTCTATGAGGTAAATTTTAAATGTTGCCAAATAAATCTGAGGTGCTTCTGCTTTCATTTAGTGTGATTCAAAACACACTGAGCATGTTGAATCTGAAATTATAACATTTTTTAGGCTTATGAGAAAAAATATCTCTCTTGCAAATATGTTCAAAGAACTTAAAATGTATAAATAATTAGAGGACCAAGTGAAGAAAAGGACAAGCTACAGCCTGTGAGAAAGTATTTGCAGAGGATGCATCCAGATGCCAGGTCCCTCCAGAGGATAGAACAAGAGATGACAAATGAGACTACATCAACTTCTAGAGTTTCTGCCCAGTAAAATAAAACAGTCACCACAATCAAGAGACAACCCATGGAATGGAAGAAAATCTCTGCCAGCTATTCAATATATAACGCAATAATATCCACAATATGAGAGGAAGTCCAGAAATGAAAGAGCAAAAGAGAAAAGAATCTCATTAATAAATAGGCAAGTGAACTCAAGGGAGCTCTCACAAGAAGAAATACAAATGACTAATAGATAAACAAATGTCCAACATCCTCAGCCATCACAGACATGCAAATCAAAACCATACTAAGGGAAGTGGCGCTGTGGCTCAAGCGGTAGAGCACTCGCCTTGAGCTGAAGAGCTGAGGGACAGCGCCCAGGCCCAGAGTTCAGGCCCCATAACCGACAAATCACACACTCTCTCTCTCTCTCTCTCTCTCTCTCTCTCTCTCTCTCTCTCTCTCTCTCTCTCTCTCTCTCTCTCTCTCTCAGATCCCATTTCAGAATGGCATCAATCAGGAAAACAAGCAATAACAAATACTAAGCAGATGGGGTGTAGTAGGGAGGGGGGAGAGGCAAGGAAGGGGCAGGAGAGGGACACCTTATATACTGTGGGTAGGAATGTAAACTAGTGCAACTACTGTGGAATCAGAATGAAGGATCTCCCATTTGACCATCTAGGCCACTATTGGGAATATATCTGAAGAAGAAGAAATGAATATACAAGAAAGATCCTTGCATAACAATATTCATTACTGCATTGTTCACCATAGGCAAAGGATAGACTGAGCTGAGGTACCTGAAAGAGAACTGAATAAAGATGTGGAGGGGTATTTGTGTATCCACATAGAGACATATATATATATATATATATATATATATATATATATATATAGAGAGAGAGAGAGAGAGAGAGAGAGAGAGAGAGAGAGAGAGAGAGAGAGAGAGATGGAGAACAGAATAGTACATAGCATAAAGAAAATGAAATCATTTGCAGGAAAATAAATATGATTGGAGGACATCATACTTAGCAAAACAAGTTCAAAAAGCAAAATATTTTATGTTTTTACTCATATGTGGAAGCAAGACCTAAAAGACATACATACTCGTGGACATGGGCATGCCTATATATATATATATATATATATATATATATATATATATATATCCATGTACATACTGTATATGGGTAAACACAGAGCAAGAATCCAACTAAAGGAGTACTTAAGAGGCCTAGCCTCTATCAGAGGTCTCATAACTGAAGTAATAAGAGTTAGGAGGACAAACTGAAGAAGGATGGGTGAGCAAATGCAATCATATTCAGTGTACAACACATGAAAAGGAAGGTCTGTAACAGGAATGGAGAGGGGAGGACATGGGAATGAACAATGGGAGGTATGACATTGATCAAGCCATTTTATATTCATTAATATTTTATATTAAGAAAAAACAGTAGGAGGGTTGGCATTTAGAGACAGAATAGATGCAGGGAAAGGATTCTTAGCTTCTGAGTTTTAAATGAAGGTTTAAAATTCAGGGCATACACCAGCATGGAATAAGCAATGGTCATGGCCTATCATTTTTGCCTGGCCTGTGATTTAAGGATTTGTTTTGTTGTTTTTATTTTTAATTTTTAAGCAGTTCAAAAATACCCAAAGAAAAACATTCATGAAAATTATCTGAAACAATTGTCACTTCTACACATTTGCTCGGAATAGAAATTGAATCTCTTCATGTGCCACACTATATAGAAATTCCATGGCTTAGTAGTAAAATAGGTACTGGTTTGGGGGGAAGGGACTAGCTTAAGTAACCTCAAAACTAGAATTTTTTGAATGACAGGTACCTTCAACTATGATTATCAAATGGTGGGTGGCTGTGTGTGTGTGTGTGTGTGTGTGTGTGTGTGTGTGTGTGCCCACATGCCAGTACAAGAATTTTCCTTGACTGAAAACTGGTGGAGCCATAGCTACACTTCCTGCCATGTGTTGGTTAATTACAGATTAAGAGTCTCTCAGATCTGTCTGCCCAGGCTGGCTTTGAACCAGGATTCTCAAAACTCTCAGCCTCCTGAATAGTTAGGATTACAAGTGTGAGCCACCAATGCCCAGCCTGAATGGTTTTTGAAATTAGTTTCATTGAAGTGACAAAAATGTTTCTTGCCTAAAAAGCTTCCCTTTTTAGGGAAGAATCTTACTTCTGCTTCCTTCTTTCCTTGTCTAGCCCCAGCTACGACAATGTAGATGGTGGTGGACTATCTTTCCCATGCAAGTAACTATGGAACAGCCAGTGCCAAATATCTTCATGGACTGTGTGTTCCTCCAGGAAAAGGAAACACAGGAAATGAAATCTATGACCACTTTAGCTCATTTTGTCTAAGAACATTTCCCAAGTTACAGAGCTGAGAACTCCACAAAGCCCAGAGAAAGCAGTGGTCCTGCGCAGCCAAAAATCTAAAACGTAAAGGGGAAGTCTCAAAGAACAAGGGCTAAGGAGAAGAGAGTCCCAAATCTGCAATCAAATCTTCCTTTCAAGTCAGTAGATGGGCTAAACAATATGTGCACCAGATTGTGTGACAGCAACTCTAGCTGAAAACCTAAGCCTGAGAGGCTAAAAACTAAGAACAGAGGGAAATGTCATTCTGGTGCTGAGAAGACCCAGGGTGGAGACAAGCCTGCCTCAGACAAGCAGAGAAGCTAACATTTCTGCATACCAGAGAGTCACACCCAAGGTAA
Organism: Dipodomys merriami; assembly: GCF_024711535.1. Taxonomy (NCBI): domain Eukaryota; kingdom Metazoa; phylum Chordata; class Mammalia; order Rodentia; family Heteromyidae; genus Dipodomys; species Dipodomys merriami. The sequence goes on along the minus strand of NW_027206413.1, from coordinate 4,655,840 downwards.
AGACAACATATATCCTGAGACGCAGAAAGAAATGTGAGCCCTAACAGCCTCTTGAAGGATCAAAACAGTATGCTGTCTTCATAGCATTGCCAAAAAAAAAAAGTTAACTCTCTTGGCTCTACTTTTTTAACCCAGGCGTCTATTTTGGTATGAACTATTATGAGTCATGTGATGGTAAGTATTACACAACCTCCCTCCAAAGAGGGAAAAATCCTAATATATAACATGTGCCTACCTCTATTCATAAATATTTCCAACATGACCAGTTTCAAGTTATAGCATTGTGACATCACTGAACACCAGGAAGACATATGTACAACTGACTCTGGCCAACTAAATGAGCCAACTCCGAAAACCTATACCTCCAACCTTAATGGAAAGAGTGATTAGATACACCCAAATGAATGCTATCATGTATCATTTGCTTTAATATTTGGAAATGTTGTTTCTTTGAATAAAGTCCTTTTCGGATATTTTCTTTTCTATAAGATGAAATCTACAAGATAATATTATTCTTGTACATAATTTCATCTTGAGACTACTGCATGAATCTCTTTCATTCAAAGATAAACAAAAGAAGTGGCTTGAACACCAATGAATAATTTTTCCATTTATTTGCCTTAAACAGATGTTGATTAAACATAGCTTGATTCAACAAATATTTCTGGAATGTGTATTCTATTTATGGTAGTCTGCAATGTAATGAAGGGTTTCCCATGCTTTCAATTATACTTATCAAAACAAATATTCAACAACCTAAAGGAAAACTTGTTGTAAGGCAATATTTATTTCTCAGACTGTGGAAAGGAGGAGGAGAAAATCCCAAGCAAAGAGCAGAGATGTAACAACAAACGTGAGGAGGTTGACAGAGTCAAAAATAAAAACTGAGTTCTGTGTAGAATCACTGCTACAAATGACCCAAGGCAAGACCAAACCATGTTGTCATTTTGATTTCACAAATTTGGATTCTTATTACTTTTCTTGGGCTTTTCTTTCTCTGTCAGAGAAGAAGGAGGAAGATCCTTTTAGGTTTTTCATGTATGTCTAAATCTCTCTTTTCCTCCTATAACCTTGGCCTTATAACACATTTATCTCACAATAGTCTGTGTTTGCGAGGGAAAGGCCTTATTTTGCTATTTTTTATAGGCAATAGACAGTGTGACTTCTCTGTGCCTTGATGAATCAAAGCACACACTGATATTAAATTATCTAGCCTGCTAAAGTGCAGCCTTTGTGCATGCTTTGGCCTGTGAGATCACAAATAGAGACAAATTCCACTTAGCTTTGTTTTACTTAGAAATCTGTCTCAGCAATGTGGAAAAGAATATCAGTTCTCTACTACTGCAGTAATGAATTACCACAAATTTAGTGTCTTAAAACAACACAAATTGAGCCTGGTGCCAGTGGCTCAGTCTTTCATCCTAGCTATTCATAAGGCTGAGATTTGAGAATCATGGTTAAAAGCCAGCCCAGCATACAAATCTGAGTGACCCTTATCTCCCATTAACATGAAAAAACCTGAAAGTGGAGGTGTGGATCATGTGATAGAGCATCACTTGATGAGTGGAAAAGCTAATTAAGAGCTAGAACCTCTAGCGTACATGTGTATGCATGTGCATGCACACATGCACACACACATTTATTTCTTATAGTTTTGGAAACTGGAGATCTGAAGTTGTTCTAAAAGGGATAAATTATGATTTTAGATAGCATGGCTGAGATTCTTCTGAAAGCTCCTTACCTCTTCCAGTGTCTAGAGCTTCTAGAAGGTATAATTCCTAATTTATGTTCCTATTCTCCATTTTCAAAGCCAATAATGATCACTCAAGTATTACTTACATCACATAATCTAACACTGACTTCTAAGTCCCTCATTACCTAAAAGGACTGTTGGGGGGAGCTATTCAACAACTATGGAAAAACAGTATAGAGGCTCCCAAAAAAATACAAATAAAACTACCCTAGGATCCAGCAATTGCTCTCTTGAGCATTTATACAGAAGATTACAAACCAGTAAACAGTAAAGCCACCAACACAACCATGTTCACTACAGTACTATTCAGTATATCCAAGGTATGTAGTCAGCCCAGATGCCCCTCGATGGACATATGGATCAAGAAAATGTAGTAGACATATACAATGGAATTTTACCCAATCATTAGAAAGTAAATTAGGCCCAGAGAGGCACAAAGGATGTGTGTTTTCCTTTATATGTGGAAGGTAGATTTAGCTTATCAACTTATAACTAAAATGTGGTATGCAAGTTTATATAAATGTATTAAATGAAACAAGGTAGATTGAAGGGAAGACTCAAATAGTGTAATTCCTTACAAAGTCAATGGTCAACAAAATAAACCCCAGGAAACAGGTACTTGAGAGGGGTGGGGTGGGATCAAGGGGAAAGAGTAGATGAATAAAGAGGAGAAGATAACACAAATGAAGAGGCAAACAGGGGAAGAATGCAGTCATGAACCCAATGTATATCCCACGAAATTAAAAAGAGTGAAGGAAGGGATGGGTATGGGAGGGATGGGTGAGAATCTTGAAAGGGGTGACATTGATCAAGATGCATTGTATTTATAAACAGCTTTGCTAAGTGGCAATTCCTTTGCACAACACTTAAAGATCATTTTAAGTGCGTGTAAAAAACTCTCCATTTCAAAGACAGCTGAATAGTAATCTTATTCCAGTTATAACCTTCACTGCCCCCTTGACATGTACCATCATGTTCACAAGCTCCTGGGATCAAAAGTAGACATTTGGGGAGACAATTATTCTGCCTGTTGCAGAAAGGAGAGAAGTTTCTGCTAAGAAAGGTCAAGGAGTATGCAAAACATTTTTTGTACAACCATCTGGCCTTTTTAAAAGAGAGGATAGTAATACCATCTAAAACAAAGACTAAAGGACAGTCTTTAATGAGTAATGCCATCACCGATGTGAGAGTAGAAGTCCTCTCTACAAATGGGCTGCATTTCTGTAACAGAGAAGTACTGAATCTGTTGACGACACTTCAGGATTTGCTCCTTGGAACTTCAGAGTTGAAATAGAAGAGCCACTCCTTCCACAGCCAAGGAACCAGAGGCCCATAGCCATGATGTAACTCACCTATATTTTCACAAGAGGAGGGACAAAACGAAGAAACTAGATTTCTCAACTCACAATTCAAGACTTTTTTCCTCCACAGAGCCACATGTCAATGACAGAATGCACTTGATAACTATCGTAGTATTAGCACTAGGGATGGAACACAGACACTTCATACAATGAAGAAAAGACATCTGCAAGACAGCATAGAACAAATATGATTTTATTGTTGCAAAGTGACTGGCCATACTAGAACCTATATCTACATACATGGACTGCTTACTCCATTGTTATTCCAAAATGCACTCATTGGATGCAAGAGAGTAAATAGCAATGTTCCTAGTGTCCAGTGAAAAATGAGAACTACTCCTGGAGGATGAAAGATGCTCTGTAGAAGGCTTTTGCCTTCGAGATTCAATGGATTGGTTCTGACTGCTGCCAGACCTACACTGAATTACTCTGAGCATCATCTGAAATGTTTGCACACTCCTGCTCCTCCTCCTCTTTGTAGGGGTCTTTATTACACAATGTGAAGACGAGGGAGCAGAAACATCCCACCTCCCTCCTCCTGGACAGTGGCTGCATTTCATTTCTTTATTTTTACCTTTTACTATAAATAACTTCCAGGTCCTTTATTAAGAATGCATGTAGTTACCAGAAGTTGAGAGAGAGCCTGGTGGCCATGACTAAGTCAGTGCAAAACAGATCAATGTGAAAAGCAGAGGTGAGGGTGAAATCCTGAGCCCCTTCAGTAGTAAATATCCCCCGCCCCTGCCTTGAGAACATTAAGCCATTTACCAATTGATAAGGAAAGCATTCTTTCCTCCCAGTCTCTTAACTGGGTGTACAATCTAATGACTTCCCAAGAAAATAATTAAAGGCATGCAAATCTTCTCATTAATAACCAGAACACCTAAAATACAGTATGCATTCTATAACTGTTCATGGAATCAGACTTTGATTAATCAACATCTGCTTGAAGAAATATATATAAAAAACATATTCATAAATATTTATGGAAGCACAATCTTTCTGGAGGGAGAAAAAAAAGATCGAAAGTGAAAGCAAGTGGCAGCTGTTTTCAAAAGCCTTCCTGGCCTAGAAACCCCATCTCAACAAGAATGCTGCCCCAGCGCCATGATCACAGAGACATTGGAACTCGCTGTCCATGGAAACGGGGCATTTGCTCACAACTCCAGCACAGCCCTCTAGAAATCCACTTCACTGGCTAGGGGACGCAGGAAAGTCAAGGACTCCACAGCCAGCAGCACAACTTGGTGTCCATCCATGATCTGGGATCCACTAAGTGGATGCTCCCGCCTGTGATTGGGAGAAAGTTGGGAGGCAGAGTCTGGGCTTCTGTTGTTTCTTTGGGTTGACAAGATCAGCCATGGCAGGCTTCCATCTTTCTATTGCAGTATGAATCATATCTACTATCTACTATCTAGTCCTGTGAATGACACAGAGCAGGGTAAATCCATCGTGCATGCCAGGCATGAGTCATGTCTGTGGTGTGGTACGGTCCTAGAATAAACATCTGTATAGTGGAGACACCAGCTACCTCTACTGATGTTGTTCTGATGCCTTCAAGGAAGCTAAGCCAAAAGCCTGATCCAGGCTCTTCTACTACAGCATCTAATTACTTCCAGTCACGTCAGCCGTGTGAGCACTGGTGGTTCACACCTGTAATCCTAACTACTCAGGAGGCTGAGATCTGAGGATCATCCTTTGAAGCCAGCCTGAGCAGGAAACTCCTTGAGACTCTTATCTCCAAATAGCCAGCAAAAAGCATCAAGTATAGCAGTGGCTCAGTCCTGTCACCCTAGCTACTCAAGAAGTTGAGATCTAAGGATCATGGTTTGAAGCCATCCTGGGAAAGAAAAGTGCAGTTGTGATTCACATGTCATCCTTGAGCAGAAAAAAATCCAAAAGAATCTGCAGCTAAACTAAGAATTAATAGTACCCAAATTCAGAACAATCACAATAACCAAAGTGTATTTCAGGTTTGTAGACCTTCAACAAACAACATTTAAATATTTTAATTTTAATTTAAAAATATTTTAACAACATTTCATGATATCTAACAGCTTGGAGAACAATATAATGAAAACAGAATTCTGTAAAATATTACGAGAAAAAAGAAAGGTTGTGAAATGCAATGTGTTCAGGTATTGTGAATAGCTATTTTAAAGATGAGGATTTTCATGGCTGGTTCAATAAAATTTCAAAGTTTCAGCAGCTGTTTGATAGAAATTGGTGGACTTAAATGATATTTGGAAATTTAAAAAAGCCAGGCACCCATGGCTTATGCCTGTAATCCTAGCTACTCAGGAGGCTGAGATCTGAGGATTGTAGTTCAAAGCCAGCCCAGGTCGGAAAGTCTGTGAGACTCTTATCTCTAATAAACTGCTCAGAAAACCGGAAGTGGTGCTGCGGCTCAAGTGGTAGAGTGCCAGCCTTGAGCTGAGGAGCTGAGGGACAGCACCCAGGCCCAGAGTTCAGGCCCATGACTGACAAAAAAATAATAATAAATAAATAATAAAATAAAAATATAATATAAAGATAAATAATAAAAATAAAACAACATCAGAACGATAGTAGTTAAGCTCTCTGCACGAAAACTAATCGGAAAGCTTCCAGCACTTTATGTAAAGCACATTAAGATGGCAATATACTGGTATAAAACAAAACAAGCCTATGTCACAGAATAGACAGTCCAGAGCCTGAGCTAAACTGGGAAGCACTGGACCCTCTCTTCCCGTGGAGATACTAACTCTACAGCAGACTGCACACTTCTGTTTGTGAGAAACCTAGAAACCAGCCAAGAGGCTCCGGCATCGCCAGCCACCATCAAGCCATTCACCACAAAGCAGGAGGGAGACTGGTGCTGCGTCCCACCTGCCCCTTGCTCAGACAGGCATGGCCAAGTGGACACTCAGCTCCGGCTGTGCAAAGAAGAGAAAACAGAAACCGAAGTCTAACATTCAAACTTCTCAGGGAACTACTAAGGGACCGTGGCCTGCTTTGCTTGATTCTGAGTACCAGCCAGAGTGGGTGCTACTCCAAGTGTGGCTACCCAGACCACTAAGAACACACAATGGTGTGGAAGAGTCATTGTCATGAGCGACTCCTCACGAGCTCAGCGAAGAATGACCGGGAGAAATGCCAAACTTCTGCCTTCTCGGGGGAGCAGGGAGGTGCAGAAATAATGGAGCAGGCATGCAATGTTCTGGATTTTAGATGGATATTAATAACTAATAGAACAATTGCTGTTTCCCTCTACTTCCAAGTGTTGATGGGACCTGGAATATTCTAGATGTCATGGGGCACTAAAAATAATAGCCGGGCAGCTTGCTGCTCCCCTGGTACAGGCACGTCAGGCAGGGGCTGGTAGAATTTGGTGGCCTCTCTGTCAAGGGAACAGGAAGAAGAATGGATCAGACTGTGTTCTGACTTTTCAGAGTACTTCCTTAAAATGCAGAATAGATAAAATGGCAGAATAAGAAGCCATTTTTACCCATACTAGTCTGATGGCCAAGGGGCTGTCTGCTTGTGGGTAGAATAAGGAAGTGAACATAGGAATGAACCCTAAAGTCAGTGCCAAGCTAATGACATCTAAAACCAAGGCCTCTGTTAACAGAGGCCTACCCTAACACCGTACAGAAACCCAGGAAGCAAAAGGCAGAGTGGGTTCTTGTGCTTGGGAACAGGAAAGTAGGCACCAAGTCCTTGCTTAGGACTTGGGGCAGCTCCCTCCAGGGTAAAACCCAGTGGCGGGCAGAACCCCACAGCATCTGACCACAGGTCAGTAACAGCAACTGACGTATGGAAGCCCACTGGTCCCCAAGTAGAGTATTATGGGAATGGACACGATCTTTAGACTCTTCTCCCAACCACCTTGAACAACACACTGACCATTTTGTGTCAAATGAGTTTTGTGGAACTTTCTAGTGCCCAAATAATACACCAACAATGGACACATGGCAAAATGAGATTCAGCGCACTGTCTAGTGCTGAAATAGTGGTATTGACCACAGATGTAGAGAAAATAGGTAGCCCTCTTAGAATTTTCTTAGGGGAAAGGGGCAAACAAAGCCAGATTACAAAGACTGAGAAAACAGTCTTCCAATATGTAGATGGCATTGTGCACCAACTATTACGAAGATGGTTTCACCCAGCAGACAAATGAGATGCCAGAAACTGACCATAAAGTCATCAATTATGGATGAACTCTCAGTCAGAAATTATTAAATGTGCATTTTAAGAACTCAGCAAACTTAAAAAACTTCAGGAGAGATGAGGGATGGTGATGGGAAGGTGACACTGAGCAAGATGCATTGTGCTCGTAAACTGATGTATTGAATTACGACCACTCTGCACGAATGATAGTTTTAAAAATTAAATAATAAACCAGTTCCATGATAAAAACAGACTTTATAAAAAGAACTTTAGAGATATTAGAGAGCTTTAAAAAAAACAAATCCTCCAAAGTAAAGCACACCAAACAAAATGAAAAGAATAAAAAGCATCCATAGCAAACTGCCTCAAGGAGAAGAATCAATGAGGATGCAGACTGCCTGGAACAAAGTTGGAAGAGGAAAACAAAGAGAACCAATATGCACAGCAGAGCTTACAGGAATTCGGAGAGAACATTGAAAGAATGGATCTTTGAGTTATTGGTTTTTAAGAAGATAGAAAATACCGAAGAGGCTTGAGAGAGCTTGCTTGAGAGAGAAGAGAAAGAAACTTCCTGGCTTTCGAGAAGGGTACACATATTCAGGCATAAAAAAGCTAAAGATGCTCAGGCAGATTCAGCTCAGCCAAGTTGACACATTATAATCAAGCATTAAGGGGTTTAAAATAGAGAGGTGCTCAAAGCTGGAAAAGAAAAGTAACAAGAAGGGTTTCCCAATTTTGCTGAAAGCAGACTTCTCAGCAGAAACCAGTGGTGTCACGAGAATGTGGGATGAGACATTTCTATTGGGTGTGAATCTTTGATTGAGGGCTGTTTTTACCCATAAGTGCTCAATTGTTCCAGAACCATTTTTTGAAATTTCAACTTTAACTCTACTAAACTGCTCTCAGGAGCTACTCATGAGGTTGATATCTGAGGATGGAAATTGGAAGCCAGCCTAGGCAGGAAAGTCTGTATGACTGATTAACCACCAAGCCAGAAGTACAGCTGTGCCTCAAATGCACAGCTTAAATGCAAAAGCTAATAGACAGCATCCAGGCCCTGAGTTCAAGCCCTAGTACTGGCACAAAGAAAGGGAGGAAGGGAGGAATGAAGACAGGAAAGAAGGGAGGGAGAGAGGGAGGGAGGAATTATATTCTTTGCAAAAAGGAATGGTTTTTACTGCTTTAGTTCTCACCTGTATGTTTTCTATTCCATATCATGACCCCTTTTGACTAGCTTCTGATTTTTGAGGGGAACATTCACTATTTTATCACCAAGTGTAAGAGCTGCAGGGTTCTTACTGATGCTCTTCATCAGCTGACAAAGTTCTTTATTTCTATTTTTCTGAAATTAATCGTGTGTGTGTGTGTGTGTGTGCGTGTGTGTGTGTGTGTGCGTGTGTGTGTGTGCTTGTGCCAGTGTGTGTGTGCCTGTGCCAATCCTGGGGCTTGAACTCAGAGCCTAGTCACTGTTCTCAAGCTTTTTTGCTCAAGGCTAATGTCTCTACCAGTTGAGCCACAGCTCTGCTTTTGGCCTTTTGATGGTTAATTGGAGATAAGAGTCTTATGGACTTTCCTGCCTGGGCTGATTTTGAATGACAATCCTCATAGCTCAGCTACTTGAGCATCTAGAATTACAGGTATAAGCCACCAGTGCCTGGCCATACTTTTTAATTTTATGCCTGTCTGCATTGCTCATTATACATGTGTGATATTTCTTTTTCAACTTGCTAGTATGTTGCATTATACAGAATTTTTCAATTACTAAAATAGCCTTTGTATCCCGAAAAAACCTGTGTTTGTCGTAACACATAATAATTTTTATTTATTGCTCCATTATATTTACTAATATATCATTTAAAGCTTTTATGTCTATATTTATGAAGGATCTCACTGTGATTTTCTGTATATACTGATCAAATTTTATTACTTTATACTTTTTCATTTTGCACTGATTTCATTATATATATACATACATACATATATATGTATATACCATATTTGTGTTTGATATATATTAAACATATATTGACTGTGTAGAAATAAATATACACATCAGTTCAGATGAAATACCTTACTTGACCTTCTGTTTATTACCTAATTTTCTCAGGAACTACGTTTCTCTACGTGTATTTAGAACTATGTCCCACTAAGAAACAATTTGTGTTCCAACCATCAAGTGTATTCTAGAAAATTCAAGGACATCTTAAAGTACTTACCCATAACTTCTGACTGTTCTTTGTTTCTTTTTAATTCTTTTTGTTTTATTTTCTTCTTGATGTTCAGGGTTCCTTCTTTCGTTATTGACTTAGAACTTGTCATCATGATTCATAACTAAATAGGTTTAATTTCCTATACTTTAATCTGGCTTTGAAACCAAGGTTGTAGTAGCTCCTAAATGAATTGGAGGATGACTTTCTTCCTCCTTCCCTCCTTCCTTCCGTTCTTCCTTCTTTCCTTCCTCATTGTTTCTTTCTCCCTTTCTTTCTCATTTTCTTTCTTTCTTTTCTTTCTTCGTTCTTTCTTTCTTTCCTTCCTTCTCCCTTTCCTTCCTTCTCTCTTTTTTCTTTCTTTCTTTCCTTCCTTCCTTTCTTTTTTCACTTGATGGTTTGCACACATGCTTGCTTGCTTGCTTGCATTTTCTCTTTCTTTCTTTTTTCCAAGATCGGACGTGAACACAGTGTCTGATGCTTGTTTTAGCTCATTGGCTGGTGCTCTACGACCTGAGCCATGCCTCCAAACCAGCCTTCATTCTATTTTCTATTTTCTTTTTTCTCTTTTTGTCCCCCGCACTGCCAGTCCTGAAGCTTGAACTGCTGGCCTGCGAGTTATCTCTGAACTCCGTTTGTCAAGGCTATTGCTCTAGTACTTGAGCCACAGCTCCACTTCCTATTTCTATTTTCTAGCACAATCTACATAATATAAAGACCTTCATACTCAAGTTTTGGGTGAAATACTCCTGAGAAGCATTCTAGGCCTGAGACTTTCCTGTGAGAAGAGGTTTTGAACTCTACTGCTGCTTTATTAAACATTTTTCCTCCTCAAACCATTTTTGGAGATTTTCAGAAATCATCCATTTTACCTATGCATGTGTTTCCTATTTCTTAGTACCATTTTTATTATTTTAAGTCCTGTGCTATCTGTAATGATTGTTTGTTTTCTTTTCGTCTTACTTCTCTTTTCTAGCCTGACTCAATCCATATTGCTAGAGATTTGTCTCTCAAGAAAAGTCCAAGCCGGGCGCCGGTGGCTCACGCTTGTAATCCTAGCTACTCAGGAGGCTGAGATCTGAGAATCGCAGTTCAAAGCCAGGCCGGGCAGTGGCGCTGTGGCTCAAGTGGTAGAACACTCGCCTTGAGCTGAAGAGCACAGGGACAGTGCCCAAGCCCAGAGTTCAGGCCCCATGACCAACCACAAAAAAAAAAAAAAAAAAAAGGAAGAAGAAAAGTCCATGAGACTCTTATCTACAATTAGCAAGAAAAAAAAAAAGCTTGCCTTGAGCAAAAGAAGCTAAGAAGAAGCCCTGAGTTCCTGCACAGACCTGAAGCCTCCAAAGTTCTCTTTCCTTTTTCCTTTTTTTTTCTTCTTCAGTTGTGGGGCTTGAACTCTGCGCACGGCGCTGTCCCTAAGACTTTCTGTTCCGAGCTAGCAGTCTACCACTTTGAGCCACAGCTCTACTTCCAACTCTCTTTCTTTACATACTACCCAGCTTCATAGACTTTGTTATAGCACCAGAAAATAACTGAATGCTCAAAGTAGTAGTTTCCTATGTAAAAATGTATAATGCTGGAATTATCACATTATGACAAATATTACTCTCCCTTATATGAATTGTGTTCCTTAAGGAAACAAAAATACCTTTCTACTTCCATTAACACAATGTATTCTGTGAGAGAGTTCCTTATATTCAGAAGGTGTTCAGATCTTTTTTCTCTTTTTTTTTTTAAAGGGAAAGCCAAAAGTGAATATTCTAAAAATTTTTTATAAGAACAATGAAACTACAGATAAGACCACAGGATTTAGTGTCTAAACTGCTCAGATAAATAGTTTAATTGCCTTTATGTCACAGCTGAGGAATCTGTGGCCTGCAGAATTCACAAGTAAGAGATAAAGTGATATGGATCAGAATTCTTTCCAGTCACTAACTGTGACTTCAGAAAAGGTTGATTGTTTTTATTACCTTTTTGGAACAGGCAACTAAAGAAGAAAAATTCCCCCATACTACAAAGAAGAGAGGATGGAAAATGGGGAATAGAAAAAGGCAAACAATTTAGAGAAAACCTTATACATCAACTTCACTGAGGGAACCATGAATTTGAGGACATCAAAAACTGACATTTTTATTCGTGCTGTTTTTGTAAATCAAAGCTCAGGTCGTTTCCATTTGTATTTTATTACTCACTATTAACACAATGACATGCCAACTTTGAAGTTATCTTTGCAATTGTAGAGAATTGTAGAGAAAGAATGCAAATAGAAAATAGGCATCAACTGGTTAATGTTTATTCATGCCAGTATTTCCTGTCCACCACATTTGTATTCTAGGAAGGAGAGGGGGGAAAAATTAAAGCCATTTAATTTAAACTCAGAGCCTAATCCTCACTGACCTTTAAACTCTGAAACTAGCGCTACTACCCACATGCCAAAAGCAATTAAAGGATTTGATTTCTTAGATGTAGCAAGCAATGAAACCATTTTAATTGACACTGATATATATTTGTAATAACTTCTGTAGAAATTAAAAATCAATGCCAATTTCAAATGTCTGGGTAACATTTTATTGAAAATTTCACAGGGGTTCAACCTGTGCACATGGTGACACGACACACAGAACAAAAATGTGTCTGTCCTGACAGTTCTAAACACACACACACACACACACACACACACATACACACACACACACACACACACACACACACACACACACACAGCTCTTTGGGCAACAGTGCTCACAAAGGCCGTTCAGCCAACTTACTAGACCCCAAGGTTGCTTCAGCATGTAAGATTTCCAAACTGTTACGGTGGCCCTTTAAACATTTCAACATTTCCTCTGCTCTCTGCCTCACCCTAAACCACCAGCCAGTCTCTATTTCCTCCTCTTTTCTGAGACCTTTTTGTTTTGCTCAAAATGAGACCCAGCTGAGGATAATGGGGTGGAGTTTTGCCACATTCAGACTAGATGCCTGAATTCAGATGCCACGCAGCAGAAGGGAGCCCAGGACAGAATCAGGCTTCAGTAGCCAAGCTTTGATTGGACCCTGGACCCCTGTGCATGCAAACACAGGCATTTGCACACCTGCATTCTCCACACTGAGCAGTTGCTGAGTGGCCTCCTCCATCCTGCAGTTGGCATCTGTGTGCACGGAGTTCACAATGCCTCTCATCGTGGGTGACGGGGGAGTGACTAGTGCACAGGCGTACCCACTGTGTTTCAGAACACCAAGGAAACTGAAAACAAAGCACTCCAAAAAAAGACAGCCAGCTCCTCTTTAGTACATTCACTTAAGCCTTCCCTTCCTAAACTGCTGGCTGGAATTTAACAGGACTCTACAGACAGCAAGTGCTGCACACTGGAAGAGCTGTCAGACCTATTATTTCCCTTCCCTTTTCCACATTGATTTCATCTGAGACTGAACATATCAGCAATTATGCCTGTCAAATCTCGACTTAAACTTCCTATACAATTTTGAATGTGTCTCTGTCGTCAGCAGGCCGTCTGGAGTTGGATCCTCTCTATGAATTTCCGGATGTGTACAATCAGACTCAGTGGTTGACTATATTAATATTATTTAAGGTTATGTTTTCTAAGGGACCAAGCCACCTAGGATCCTTCACAGGGAGAAATAGGAAGGTGTGCTGATGTTAAAGGAAATAACTAGAAGTGAATTGTGTACACATAGAAATTCAGTTCAGGTGAGGGGAAAATGTGTATAAAACATGATTTAATTTTTGCACTACATATTTGTATATTTACACTTATATATACCTATATAGATAGAGATAATAGGTAGAGATAATATATAGATATAGCGATAATATATAACATGTAGATAATATATAGATATATAAATAATATATAGATATATAGATAATAAGATACACACAGATATTAAACCAGGAGACTGTAGAACTGACATAGCAGCATAAGATACTGTATGCTTGTGTGTGTGTGTGTGTGTGTATGTGTGTGTGTGTGTGTGTGTGTGTGTGTGAGTGTGTGCACATGCATGCTGGTCCTAGGGCTTAATACCAGGGTCTGGACGCTCTCCCTGAACTTCTTTTGCTCAAGGCTAGCACTCTACCACTTGAGCCACAGCTCTACTTCATGGTTTTTGTTGGTTAGTTAGAGATAGGCATCTCACAGACTTTCCTGCCTGGGCTGGCTTCAAACCATGATCCTCAGATCTCAGCCTCCTGAGTAGCTACGATGACAGGAGAGATCCATCAGCACTGGCTAGGACACCATATGCTTTTATTTACTTAGAACTTACTCGTGTTTTCTAAGGTTTCTATAGCAATCTTGCAATCGTTTTGTTATAAAAATGTTTTACAGACTAGCATGAGCTGAGCTAAGAACAGGGTATGTGGAACGTAAATATCCTCACTTAGGCCCAGAATACTCAAGTATTCATAAACAGAAGGAAATATACGACTGCTAGTAAACATACACAAGGCTCAGGCAAACAGAGTTGAGCCTGTGAAAATAGCAGCAAGGGAGCTGCCTCCCCCAGAATATTTATATATACTCACAAGGCTATTTATACAAGCTCAGGATCCATGTTACTATCTCGCCATTTATGCAGCCCAGGTGGCCCCAGAAGAGCCTCCTTTCCAGCCCTGACCTTGCTCTGACATACAAATTCAAATGGTAGTGAATTATCATGTGGGGAATCTTCTCCAATAACAGCTCAAAACACAAAAAAGTCACCAAACGTGTCCAAATACCATTATTTTTTAAGAGGAATAGGGGCCAGGGGAGAAAAGGAGCTAGTTAAAAAGCAAACAACCTTACTCCCTTCTTTCAAGCTAAAAGCACTAAATCGTAACTGCCTTGTAAATCTCCACCAATTTGGGCTCCATGTAAATCTCAGATGGGATTTCTCTGGGCGAACCCGCCCCGAGAAAGTGGTTACCGGGATGTTTATAGAATCATTACCAACCAGCCTCAGCTGTATTCCATTCTTTGGGGGATACAAAAATTTATTTCAAGAGGCAGTAGCAGCTTTTTTAAGTCTTTAGATCATAATTATTTTCTCACACACACACACAAAAAAAAACCTTGAAAAATGGGATTTTCTTCTTTCCTCTTTTTGGTAGATCAATGACTATATGCAAGCAACAGCTCATGAATAAATCTCTTTTTAAGGATCGGAAATATGACACAAGTGTATTATTAAAAATATATATTCAAATAACTAAGTCTATAGCTTTAAGGGCAAACCACTGTGGTAAAGGATTCAGAAACCAGAGTTGTATTCTCAATGATAAATCTTTTAATTTTTTTTTTAATAATTGGGAAAGTACTTTTTTTTTTGTTAAAGTGAATCTGCGGGATCACTTTTTTTCTGCAGATATTTCAACTGTAACAAAATAATGCAACACTAATCTGTAAGACTTTTTCAGTAATAGATGTTTTTCCTCAGTAAATCAATGCAAAGGCTAATTGGGGTGGAAGGTGACTATCTCTCGTGGTTATAAATACATTTGCATTGCTATCAATCTTTTCCACCACCAATGTTAAACAAGGCTGAACAACCTAGAGCCGGGGAGAAAAGAAAAGAAAAGCAGCTCAATGTTAGCACATAGTCAATACTGCCATCATGTGATCACACAGGGAGTTGCCCTAACAGAAGAATGAAGTCATCAGCCAAAGAACTGTTATTCCTGTATTATGATATATGTGTATTTTTATCATAAATGGTAGCCAAATGCAACATGTAGCCTGTTTGGCATGTATGTGGTTTCTGTGTTTAAAAATGTGGCCCACTGAGGTTTAAAAAAGTTAAAAATTACTCCCTCCCAAAAATAATGTAGGTGAGTACCGGCATTTTGCAGTATTATATGTTAGTGACATTGTCCTTGGCCTACTTAAATGTTCAGTCATTGAACTCTATTTTCTGATTAAAAACAATTGCTTTATATAGGAATTTTAGCACCCAATCTGTACACATTTTGCTTGAATAATTTTCATTGTTCATTGCTTAAAACTGATTTTAAGCTAATTTTTCAGTAATGAGAACTGGTTTCCCTAGAAAAGAGTCTGATGCTTCCACCTATCAGACAGAGGAAAGTGTGAGTTTTCACCTTCATCAAGATCTGTTCTTCATAATTAACCACAATGGTAGCTTTCTTATGACAGGGAAGAAAAGAATGAAAGAATCACAGCAATGCATAATTCTTTCAGACAACAGCTTTTTAAATGGCAGAAGCAAAAGCATTATCTAATTTAGGATATTTATTCTCAAAGGCATTCTAAATGATGCAGGTAGTGAAATATCTTCTCACTGCCCAATGATCACTTTAATATATATTTCATTATTAGAAGTTTGGAAGAAGGAAAAAGTTCCAAAGTTTCCAGTGATATAAAGTATTGAAGTAAACAGACTACTTATCAAAAAAATTGTATAAATGTTTATTTCAAAACCCAGATTCTTAGATCTTCTCCTGTATCTGTGGAGATGGAATGTCAAGAAGCTTGAACACTACAAAAATCACACAAGTAACCCTCTCTGACCACAGAGTTTTATAAAACACCTGGTTGTAGTGAGAGTTGGAAGTAAACTGAGAAAGAATTCAGCCTTCCTTCCTGCTAGTCTAAGTTACATTATCTCATACTATATGAATACCCCATTTTAGTCTCAAGAGTCTTTAGACTGAGAACTACTGCCTATTTGTAATGAAGGACACCTTTTAAGTTCTTTTTGACTTTAAAAACATAAAAAAGGAGCTATGTCACTAAAAAAAAGCATACAAGTAGTAATTTCCTTTTACTATTCAACAGTAGTAATTTCCTTTTACTATTCAACACTATTAAAACTAATACTAATCTGACTTCTTGTTAGAGGGACCAACGTAGGATGGTTGATTCCTTGTATCTGATGCTATGTAGTGGTACTAAGCTTTGAACTCAGGTACTTGCTCAGCTTGCCTGGCTGGTGCTCTAGCACTTGAGCCATGCTCGAAGCTTGTTTTTGATGGTTCATTGGAGACAGAGTCTCATGGGCATTTCTGCCCAGGCTGACTTTGGAACCTTAATCTTCCAGATCTTAAGTCTTCTGAGTGGCTTTCAAGTGTGAGCTGCTAGTGTCCAGATTCTCAACAAGGTCAAGAAAGCTGAATGAAAAGCTATACTGAAATGGGACAGGCTGGTGGCCTGAACAAAGGCACACTCATTCTGCTGTCACTGGATTTACAGCCTTTCACATCCCTTGAAAGTGGACGGATCCTTGCCTGCTATAAGCAACAGTGGGATTATCTGAATTACATCTGCAATGCCAGGACCCACCAGTGGCCTGGCAGCTTCCCACCTCCTACAACACCAAGACAGCCCTGCTGGGAAGTCAAGGGTAAAAGGTGATGTGGAGAGAGGTCCGGACACTACAGCTGTGTCCACCCATTGGAAACACCCACAGACCATGAATCCAGAGAGAGCCACACAACTGCCCAGTCAGCCACTCCAATTAGGAGGAGGAACTCACTGCGGTTAGCTTACGCAAGTTTGGGTGTGGTGACTTAACAACAGATCGTTAATATGCTAAGAAACGACTGTATCCCTAAACCACAACTTCTGAAGAAACAACCACCATACTAAACCACAGCTCTTGTCAAGTGTACAAAGAGTGATACAAGAATGCGGCCACCTCGTGAGACAAGCCTTGGGAGAGCCTGAGCCAGGTGGAAAAGCCTTGGGAGAGCCTGAGCCAGGTAG
Organism: Dipodomys merriami; assembly: GCF_024711535.1. Classification (NCBI taxonomy): domain Eukaryota; kingdom Metazoa; phylum Chordata; class Mammalia; order Rodentia; family Heteromyidae; genus Dipodomys; species Dipodomys merriami. The sequence goes on along the minus strand of NW_027206413.1, from coordinate 4,638,649 downwards.
AACGGTGACTCCACCTTTCACACATTGGAAGACTTATGCACTTCAGGTTAAAAAGCAGAGAAAGAATCCCAGCTAGAATAATCCTACTCGGAAACACAGAACTGGGCACCAGTAGCTCATGTCTGACATCCTAGCTACTTAGGAGGCTGAGATCTGAGGATCAGAGTTTGAAGCCAGCCTGGGCAGGAAAGTCTGTGAGACTCTTATCTCCAACTACCAAAAAAATTGGAAGTGGCAGTGTGGCTCAAAGTAGAATGTTAGCCTCTAGCAAAAAAACAGAAAAGAAAAGAAACAAAAAACTAATGGGCAGCACCCAGGCCCTAAGTTCAAGCCCCAGCTATAGTATGTACCCACATGTGCATGTGTGCACACACATACATGCACACACACACACATACACTATACACACTTCAGGGATTCAAGTAAAGGATCTAATTCTCTAATTTTTTCTCCAATTATTTTTAGTTCACCTCAGCTAAAGTCAAAATTACATAAATCTCTCTTCCTGAACTATTCCATAAAATCTTTAGAGTTTATGTAAGAAAAATCCTATCAGTTCTAGATAAAATACATACATTATTTTTTTGACAACCTACCTTGTCAACAGTGTTTTCAGTCATTAATTTCATATTCAGGAAGAAGGAAGGTAGCCATTTGTCATTGACTTAACAGAAATCACACACATTTCTGTTAAATAGAGCACAAGACAATGCTGTTATTCACGTAACTGCAATGCTTCACCCTCACACATTTCCTGACTATTACAACAAATCCAGAATCCATTTTCAACCCAGTAGTTCACCTAAAAGTCTCTCTTAGGCAGGTTTGACCTTTATACTATGAATTTCATTTTGCTGGAAGCTTTTACATTTATATTACTGCTTAGCATGCGTTCTCCATCAAAATCTCCTTTAACAATTCCTAACTATATTTATTCATGCCACGCATTCTGCTTAACTACTATCCTAAAATGCAGTACAGGTACCTGAGGGGAAAAAAATTCCTATTATTTCAGAACTATGAAGGTCAGACTAGTTTCATGCAAAGGAAAATGCAGTGGTGTGTGTCTTTAGGCTGTGGAATGTAATTGAAGTGCTTCCCGTACTATTGATGGTAAAGCCTTCGCGGTTTGTCATCGTACTCTTTCCCATTTCTCTACCGGTATCTCTCTCGTGTCTTTTTAACTGAGCAAAGTTATTTCGAATGCTAGACAACCTGTACATGTATAGCCATTGAGATGTTAAAAATTAAAAGCAGCAAGAAATTTGTTGTAATCATTTTGCATACTCCTTTAACCAAGCAATTAATCTCATAGATAAAAAGTGAATTATTGGTACCTACACTATACTACACTTTCTCTACACTACTTTAAGATGATGAGCCTGCTTATTGAGTATCTATTAAACTTGCACATGGTGGAAAAGTGATCAGCCCTAGGGTCTTTGTCTTCCAATGGAGCTGTATAGTGCAGAGACTCAACACTTCTGCTGTAGAGACAGAAAGACCTGGGTTTGAATTCTCCCAGTTATTTGTTGTTAGGCAGCCTTTCTAACTTCCTTTGCTCTTCATTCAACCAGCAAATTGAGCAACTACTGTTTGATGGTTCTGAAATAAGGAAAACTAAGGAAATAAGGAAAAATAAGGGTCTAACCAGTACCATCTTGGCCATGTGGTAGATGATAGGAAATTGGGTTTAACTGGCACCATCTTGTTTTCACAGTAGACGCAGGGAAGTTCCACCCCCAGGTGATGTGTGTGCCTGAATTCCTAGAGGTAGGGGCAGGATTTGGATGATAGATTACTGGACCTGTCAGTCCTGTGCCTAAAACTGAGCAGGACTCAGAGTTTCCTGTGACCCTGCTCCCTGACCCGGACCCCATTTAGGCCTAGAGGGGCTCAGGTATGGGACACCAGGCCTCCTGTCTCCTGGCTCACTTCTGGTCGCCATGGATCCCATTTGAGCCGTCCGTTGCAGTTGGTCTGTTTGTTGGTATTGTTTTGCTGCTCTTTCTTTTCCTTCCTGCTCTCTTGGCTCCGTCTCCTCACAGAGTTAAGTGTATTTGAGGGGCCACAGGTCTTTGGGACAGGTGTCCACCTGCAGTCACCTGCTGTCCAATAAAGACTCCCAATTCGACCTCTCAAAATGTGGCTTTTCTGTCTGTCAAGACTGGGTTCCCATACAACTGTTCATAGGGGATAAAGAGTCTCAGACCCTTTCCTCGCCCGGGCTGGCTTTGAACTCAATCCTCCAATCTCAGTCTCCGGAATAGCTAGGATAACAGGTGTGAGCCATGGGCGCACAGCTCAGCCAAACTTCTTGAAAGGAAAATCCATATAATCCGAAGTCTATTTTGTATCATTCCATTTACTTACATCAGCTTAAAATTTTCATTTGTAAAGTATTGAAAAACTCAAAATTCACTCATAATCACCTTGTAAGAAAAAATAGTTTTAGTAGAGTTTCCTCCTCTCCATCTACCTCAAGTAATCCTTAGAAAGCCCCACCACATTTCCTCCCTTCCTCTAGGACAGAGATGAGCCCCCTCTTGGGAGGGCTGCAACATAAAATCACTCTGTTAGAGATCATTTATATACCTTGTAACTAGGATTAAAAAAAAAAAAAAAAAGGTAAGCTGGGTGCCTGTGGCTCACACCTGTAATCCTAGCTACTCAGGAGGCTGAGATCTGAAGATTGCAGTTCAAAGCAAGCCAGGGCAGTGAATTCTGTGAGACTCATCTCCAATAAACCAGAAAACTGGAAGTGGTACAGTGGCTCAAGTGGTAGAGCGCTAGCCTTGAGCTGAAGCACTGAGTGCCCAGGCCCAGAGTTCAAGCCCCAGGACTGACAAAAAAAAATGGGGCCTTTTTTCAAACATATTATCTCCCTTCATATAAATTCATGAGAACTTTTACATGCCATCATCTTTGAATCTATTAAATAGACAGAATGAATGCCCTAAATGTAAAGGGAAAAGTTGGAGAGGAACAGCATCCTTGTTGATGGTCTTTGATACCTAGGAACAGGGAGTCAATCAGATTGCATTAGGAGTCAATGCAGGCAGATTCTTAACCTGGCTGTCATTACTCATTAGTTATGAGAGCCTACCTACCACAAAGATAATAATAGTTAATAATAATAATAAAAAAATTGACTGAAATGGTAGTGACAGATGCTTGAAAGTGTATGTCTCTTAAGATCTGTGTTGCCTAGGAAAAGGAACTCAAAAGTTTAATCCAATTCCGGAATTAAGAGTTTAATTGTTTCATTTTCACAAAAAGGAAAAAGAAATGATCAGAAAAAAGTTGCCCAGCTAGCAGGCTCCGCATTTAAAACAATATACACACAATTGTAAAATCATCTGAGATGAGAAACAAAGCTTTAAGCTTCCGAATTAGCTGGGGATTGTGTGTGTGTGTGCAAAAGTACACAGAAAAAGTTGTAGCCCATTGTAAGCTAATGGCTGTGGCTCACACCTGTAATCCGAGCTCCTAAGGAGGCTAAGATCTTCAGGATTGTGTTTCAAAAACACCCTGGACAGAGAATGTGTGAGATTCTATCTCCAAGCGGCAGTGGCAGAAATGGGCAATTGAGCTGAGTGCGACTCCAAGTTCAAGGCCTGTAAGTGTCTCATCGATCTCTCTGCTTCAGCCCTCGGAGCTCAGCCTCTGTAGGCCCCTAGCTAGCCGCTGGCTGAGTTTCTTGTTTTGTTTGTTTTCTACAGCAACAGACTGACAAACACGATAACCATTTATGACCAATAATTTGTTAAAAGGCAAATTATAAGTTTAGAAAAATGGTGATCTTCACAAATAAACATTACACCCGGAAGTCACGTCAAATCAAATCTACGATGAATGGATCAAGAAAATGTGGTATATATACACAATGGAATTCTATGCCTCCATCAGAAAGAATGACATTTCCCCTTTTGTTAGGAAATGGAAAAGTTTGGAAAAAATTATATTAAGTGAAGTAAGCCAGGCCCAAAGAAGCATAGGTCCCATGGTTTCCCTTATTTGCAATATATAGTATAGGTATGAGTCAAGCGGAAAAGGTCAGATAATGTGATGTTAGGAAAATGAACCCTTAAATATGTATTTTAATGTTTTCGTTTCTTTCATGCATGTGTTTCTAACGCATTTATAAGATTATTTCTTTGTTGCTTTGTATGTCCCTCCCCCACAGTGTAACCCCCGCTTTCACTATATTTGATGTCAGTATAACATGTGGAGGAGATGGGGACAAACAAATCGTTTAAGGATTCAGGTGGACCTGTTGCAACAATGAGAAGTACAAAATGTCATGTCAAAACCAGCTTTACAATGTCGGTGTGGGGGGGGAGGGGGGGTATAATTGGGTGGGGGGAGGGGGGAGGCGGGGAAGGGAGGTGAAGGGTAAACAAAGGAGGAGGCTGCAATGCTTGGTAAGAAATGTATGCATTATCCTGCCCATGTAATTGTAGCCCCTCAGTACAGTATGTTCTCAAATAAAATAAAATTAAATTAAAAAAAAAAAAAGAAAAGAACAAGATTGTCTAAAGAGGGAAAGCAAAGTAGGTTATTTAAATGAAAGGTAAATTGCACTTTTAGGATGTATCATATAATAAAGTCTGCATGTATTTCTGAAAAAAAAATCAAATCTACGTGTGTTGGTTTTTTTTTTTTTTTTTGAGATAATGAGAATGACAAGGCAAAGAAACAGAACAATTTCGTTTTCTACAGGTGTTTAACCAATTTTGCCAGCACCATTTCTTCCATCCAATTTTGTTGTCTCCCTTATGGCAGATTAGGTGGCCATAAGTCTACAGGCGCATTGCTGGGTTTTCAGTTCTATTACATTGGTCTCAAGCCTGTCCCTGTGCCAGTATCAAGCTGTTTTTATTACTATAGCTTTGTAATAGCGTTTGAAGTTTCGTATTAATATTCTTTCAGCATTGTTCTTTCTGCTAAGGATTGTTTTTGCTACTTAGGGTCTTTTATTAGTCCACATGAATTTTTGGATTGCTTCCTATTTCACTGACGCTGGATGATGTTGGATATTGATGGGTAGTGCACTGAATCTGTAGATGCCTTTGGCAGCCCTTCCATTTCATGATGTCAATCCTCCCAAGCCAGGAGTTCTTCTTTAATTTCCTTTTTGTATTTAAAGTTTTCCTCATAGAGGTCCTTCACTTCTTTGGTTAAGTCCTAGATATTTTATTTTTGGGGCGGGGGACTATTACGAAAGGAGTTGCTTTCCTGATTTCAGCCTTGCTGTTCTCATCATTGGCATACAGAAAAGCCATTGATTTTTTTAGGGTTTCAAGGTAAAGGCAGATACCCTGAAAACATTACAGGAAGGAATAGGAGAAACACTAGGGTTCCTCGGCACAGGTCAAATTTTCTTAATAAAGATCCAGAAACACAACCACAGATTGAGAGATCTTCACTAGCCATACAACAGACAAGGGCCTTTTATCTAAAATATATTCAGAACTCAAAAAATTAAATCCCCCCAAAACAAATCCTCAGAGAAACAACTATCCCAATTAATAAGTGGGCTAAAGACTTAAAGAGAGACTTCTCTGGAGAGTAAATAAGAATAGCCAATAGACACATGAAGAAATGCTCAACTTCTCTGGCCATAAAGGAAATGCAAATCAAACAACATTGAGATTCCTGCTCACCCCAGTTAGAATGGCCATTATAAAACAACAGATGCTAGAGGGGATGTGGCCAAAAGGCAAAACAACTAGTGTTGGTGGGAGCATAAACTTTTTCAACCATTCTGGAAAGCAGTACAGAGGCTCCTCAGAAGACTACACATAGGGCTCTCCTATGACCCAGCAATCCCACTCCTGGGCAAATTGCCCAAATGCCCACAAACAAGCTACCAGCACAACCCTGTTTATTGCAGCATTATTCACCATAGCTAAGATATGGAACCAACCCAGAATCACCTCAGTAGATGAACGGAGCAAGAAAATGTGGTATATGTACACAACAGAATTCTATGCTTCCATGAATGGAATGATATCACCCATTCATAAGGAAATGAAAAGACTGGAAAAATCATACTAAGTAAGCCAGACCCAAAGAAACCTAGGCTCCATGGTTTCCCTCATTTGTAATAATTAGTCTACGTCTAGGATAGTCCTAGCAGATGAGCAGAATAGCTCAATAGCTATGTACATGACCACATAAGATGATGTTAAGCAAAATAAACTCCAAGAAATGGAAACGAGGTTTTTCTTTGTTGTTGTTTTTAATGTACTATGTGATTTTTTTCATTTGTGTTTTTTCTTCCTATAGTTTAACCCCTGTTGTCGCTGTTTTTTATTTTGGTGCCCTGGGTATTGTATATACCTTTATCTGAAATAGAAAAGGGAAGGAGAACAACAAAATGTGAGACAAAGGGAGAATCAAGGCAATAGCAATATTCACAAGACTATGTTGGAAATGAACTGTACAACTTGTGGGGGGGGTGAGGAGGAGGGAACGTGGGAGAAAAATGAGGAAGGGGGAACAAGTTCAACAAGAAATGTACTCACCACCTTAGGTGTATCATTCCTCTGCACATCACCTTGACAATAGAATTAATTTTTTTAAAAAAAGAAATAGAACGATTGGCCTGGATTTTGGCAAAGCACCTGATAAACAGCTAATGGCACTCGTGGTCAAAAGAATTGTCTATAGCAATGAGAATACTAGACTTTGTTCAACTTTGACCGACCTCAGCATATTACTGGCTTGACGGAGGACTTTCCCTGGTACTTTGTTTTTATTAAGGCATAAAATCAGTCATTTTTAGTTCACGTATGTCCTTAAGTGAGGCAATATAGCCAATGAGCAATGGGGTAGTAAGGATCATATATATATATATATATATATATATATATATATAATGTATATACACACATATATGTATATATAGGCTTGTGTGTGTCACTACTAGGGCTTTAACTCAGTGCTTGGATGCTGTCTCTGAGCTTTTCAAGGCTGGCACTGTACCAGCACAGTAACACCTCCATTTTTGACTTTTTGGTGGCTTAAAGAGTCTCATGGACTTTCCCTCTCTGACTGGCTTTGAACTATGATCTTCAGATCTCAACTTCCTGAGTAGATTACAAGCATGGGCTATTAGCACCTAGCAATTTGTGGTGTGTGTGTGTGTGTGTGTGTGTGTGTCCACGCACACTAGTCCTGAGGCTTGAACTCAAAGCCCTGAGTGCTGTCCTTGAGCTTCTGTGCTAAAGTGCTCTACCCCTTGAGCCATGCTCCATTTCTGGCTTTTTACTAGTAAATTGTAGATAAAGTCTCGGACTTTCCTCTTTTCTAACCAGGTTGGCTTCAAACCATGATCCTCATACCTCTGCAGTAGACAGCTAATATTTGTATTTAAATGGTTAGAAAATTCAAAACAATATTTGAAGACATATAAAATTACTTGAAATTCAAATTTCAGTGTCTATAAATACAATTTTATTGGAACCCAGCCATGCTACAAAAGCAGAGTGGACACTTGTGAAGGAGCCCAGATGTGGTATATCTTGCTCTGTACTGCTGTTCCACACACTAGATCTCAGGAGTGATTGTAAATCAACAGCAGTCCCATGAGTCACACCTATTCTCATACAAATATTTTTTTTTCTACTAGTGCTATTAATCATGTCAAAAAAGTAATATTTGAATATGACACCATTAAGGCACAGTGGGAGTTGAATTTGTTATACAATTACATGGCAAGGCATTGTGTTTATTATGGAATACTTGAGCTAAAAGCATTATTTCTTCATTACTAAGCACTCACCACAATATTCCCAGCTCACAGGAAAGAAATGGAACAACTGGAGAACTAAAACATCCCTTTCCTGGCAGAATTTATTCACATACACATGTGCACACACACACACACACACACACACACGCACACACAATAAGAATAAAAGTGCAACACAAGGAACTTTCTGTATGGATCATTTGTTAGCTAAGAAAGTTGTCTGCTGATGGTGCATTTGTTGTGGTAGATTCCAGTGGCCACAAAGTGCATCCAGAGAAACTTCAACTGTGAACCTTTTAGCAGGAAGTTATGACATTTGGACACTACAGTGTAACCCTAGTTCGTTTAAATCAAGTCACATACTCTTAGTGGTTTTCCTTAGTTTTTGATGAATCAGCAGGTGTGGCCAATGCAGCTACAGATTACTTGAAGAAGTCAATTGAGATTCAATTCAACCTTTACAAATACTATGAACAGAACAACAAACAGATGTTCAAAGAAGCTCCGAAAACTCTGACCCAGTACAACTTGAAATAGTGTCTCCCATGGTGTGTTGAAACTGATGAGGGTAGAAATATATGTGGAAGAGAAAAAAACATTAGCTGGATACGTTTACAAAGCTTGTAAAAATGTTAGATATTCAAACCTGATGTATATTACTCATAGATGTTTTCTTTAGAAAGTATGTGAATCTTATGTATTTCTGAACTTGGACAGACTTAATCCAGCCAATATTAGAAGCAGCTGAAAATTCTGCCTTGCCCAATCACACAACAGCTCGATGGCAGTGATGCTTTATTGCAATCTTTTGTTTAGGGGATCATGGGTTTGAACTTGTGTTTGCCTGGCAGGCTTTCGGCCACTTGAGTACCACCCCCAGTCCTTTTTGTTATTCTGATGAGGCTCAGGAAGTCTTGGACATATACCTATCCCTCCAGAGGTACTGGGGAGTTCACATGTGCGCCATCATACCTGGCTTGGTTTTGGGGTTGCTCTTGAGATAGGGTCTCACTAATTTCTTTGCCCCCAGGCTGGTCATGAGCCATGATCGTCCCATCTCTGTCTGCTGCAAAACTGGGATTTATGCATAAGCCACTATCCTCAGCTATTATAATATTTTTACCTGAGGCCAGCCTGAATTTTTTATAAACAAAAAGAATCCTTTAAAGAATTCCTTACAACTGAAAAACAGATGGCATTAGAAATTAGCTTTTTCTGCAGATCTGATAAAAGGCAACTATCAAGAACAGAACATAATAGAAATCTCAAGTGTTTCATCCAAGACTTGAGAACATTACTTGTTAGTATCTATTGGTAGGAAAAGACATTTTCAAAGGTGAAATAGAAAATGCATGCCACAGATCGGCATTTAACAACTCAAATATTTGCAGTCAACTTCAAATCCCAAATTAAGTAGTATCCTTGCAAAATAACTAAATTTCTATCACTGATATACTTCTACTGTATTCAAGTGCTAACTGAAGTATTAAAAATAATATTCAAGTGGTACTATGTCTTACATTTAATCAATAAAATATGTGCAAATTTGTTTGCTAATTGCTGAAGTATATAAAAACCTCTAATTTTGCTTGCTTTTATCCACAAAGCCTAAAACCAGAAGAAAAGGGGAAAGAGAACTTACTGTCCCAGCAATACACTGCTGATACACCTTGCCAGTCCTTTATTTTGCTATGATCCACACATTCTTAGGAAGTAAGTCTTGATACTGTCTATAAATCTATCAGAGCTGGGCAGAGAACAAACTTGCTACCCTGAATATCATAAAGCTTTACCATAGTTATTTCACTCACAGAAAAGTTATGTTTTAGCTCTTCTAATCCAAAGTTATCACCAAAACGGTGACAAGCTAAACAAAAGCACATCAAATAAGGTAACTTAGCATCTTCCTTTTTTACCTGATTCTAAAACATTTTTCAACAGTACTCATAAGTTCATAAGTAACTTCTAATAATAAAAATGCTTGTTAAGATTCTGAAAAACAGTAATGGGTAGTTAATCAGGTGTGTGTTCATGCTGTATGTTTTTGCCACATTGTAGTGACTGTTTATTCTGCTTATATCCAGTAGCTATTCACTCTCCTAGTGTTAATACCCTTCTATCTTTTTGTGTGACCTCTCTTCTGCCCCATTTCTCAGTCCAGGTATCTTCTAAAGGTGAGCCCACGGCCCAGGCTCACCCACTGGGAAAACTGCATTACCTTGTCCATAGTAACTGGTTTGGGGTAGACACACAATCCATTGCAGGAACGTCAGTAATCAGTGCTTGTTGAAACCATTGAGAAAAGCAGACCTTAAGATCTTACTGTAGTTACTAAGGCAGCAGAGTAAAATCGCAGGTTACCGGGTGGCCACTTCACCATCACACACGGAAAGAGAGAAACAGCAGGATGGAAAGTAAGCCACTGCCTCGTGATGACTCACACCTTGTGATCTCAGCTCCTCAGACTTACAGTTTGGGATAAACCCAGACAAATTAGTAAGATAACAACAACCAGTTTGGGTATGATGGCGTGTGCCTCTAACCCCACTCCTTTCCCAGTGTAAACAGGAAGAGCATAGTGTGGCCCAACCCAGTCCAGGTATAAACACCAAAGCTTATTGGGGTGGGGATTGCAAGCTAAAGCAAAATGGAGTTCTCAGGTGATAAGAGCACCTGCTTAGTAGACAGGAAACTCTAGAGTTCAAACCCCAGTACTACCACCAAACGTGGAAAAGGGGGTGTGGGGGGGCCTGGGGTTGGGGTAGCAAGCCAAGGGAAATAAAGACCAGTCCAGTCTTAGTACTGGGATTAACCATGTCCGAAGTGTTGTAGGACTGGACTGTAATTAAACGAGAAAGTGTAAGCTCCTATTGCTTAAGCCAGGTTAAGGTTCAATCACTGGAAGTTCTAAAGGTTCTTAGTAATACCAATACGTAACCATTGAGATGGGAACCCGTCTTACATCAGGTTTTTCTAGGTAGAGCCGTCTAAAGATGATGTGTTATATGTTAGTTCTCCTGCTGGTCAGTGGGGCTTATTGACAACAGCCTGCCCAGGCTAGGTGAGCGCTACTTTACCTAACCAAGCGCCGCGAGCGCACGCACCGGGCCAAGCACCGGCGGCGCAAGGCCAGCGGTCACCATTCGCACTTCCCACCTGCAACCATTTTAAATCTGCTCACCTAAAACGGGACTCACACTGCTCAACTTCTATGAGCATAATACATGATTTTGCTCTCTAAGAGGAATTGTTTCCTTCAGTGTATTGGCATACAGCTCTAGTTGTTCAGTTAATTAATTCAGAAAAACATAAACCAAAAAAATCAGTTTGATCTTCTGGGTCGTGTGCCCCTCACAGCTATGTTCTAACGGAACCAAAGCACGGTCCTTTCGCTCTCCTGCTCACAGCTCACAGACGAAATGGTGCATTTCTAAAACTCCTGCTTGGATGAGTGATGCTGTCCGTGCTTTGAGTAAAGGGGAAAAGGCAAGTGTAAAAAAACTACCTTTATTTTTTATTTCTTTTTCAGTTACATACTTTTTTAAACAGGGATGTGTTTCATTATTCAGACGTTCAGGCAATGTTGACTTCATTAGTGTTGACAGAAAAGCATAAAAATGCAAAACATTGTTGGCGTAGCCCACACACACCTGCACTGCCTACCACGGGCCGTCCGTGCTGCCGGAAGACTCCGTCCTTGGCATTAAAATGGAGCACTTAAAAAAAGTATTGCTAAAAAGCAAATGTCTACACACTGGTCTTTGCAGCAAATAAGGGTATTTATACTTTTAAAATATTTAAGTCCATAATTGGATTAATATACACACCTTCTTATGTATAAGGAATTCAGATCATATAAACACTGTACAGTCCAAAAAACCCTACTGAGAATAAAACTAAATAGAGGCTTATGATAAGAAATACAGATAGCCCATGTATTTTACAAATATCATAGACACACAAATTTGGTCAAATACTGTAAAGAAAGAAGTGGTTTCACATTATAATGGCCAAACATCCATCTATCTTGCTCAAAGCAAACAAAAATAAAAGCTCAGTATGTAACTTCTGTAATTTAAGACATTATAACAAATATCTATACAAACAGATAGAATGGAACTGTTGACCAAATGAGACAGCCAATGTCTTCCAAGCTGGGCATAATAGGTCTTCAAAATCAAGAAAAGATCAATCCTAGGACTCAGAGCAACAGTGAAAAACAACGTCCTGATTTGTGGTATCATACGATGCTTAATAAATCGAAAACAACACATTGAGCTTTTGGCTAATAAGAAAAATAAATTACAAAGTACAATTAAATACCTGTAAATGCAATAATGAAGTAAAATGTGGATTTGTTTACATTGATGCACATTTTAAATGTTACCTTGAAACAATAAAAAATAAATAAGCACACTGGAGGCACATACTTAAAGACAAAGAGGAGACTGCATGGGATTGGACTAAGTCTCACGAATGAACGGTAAATAGGAGAACTAACCAACATAATTCTTTCCAGCCAGTCTTCTTGTTTTAACCCTTTGAGTCAAATGTGACAAGACTTTCATCTTTATGGCTTAAAACAAAGCACACTAAAAGAAACGTGGAAAGGGCTTCCTCTTCCACACACCTGTTATTCTACTCACACACTGCAGGCACTTCAAAAGACCAGGGAGACAAAGCACCTGACCCATCCTCTCCTAACATTTTTCAATCATCGAAATCTTGCTGCAAGTGGGAAAATTCCCAAAGCCTAGCAAAGTTAAAACCAGGGCCTAAAACACAGAGGGCAGTCGAGTGAGTGACCAGTTTTTATTGCTGGGAAGTGTTTTTGTTTTGTTTTTTAACCAAAGAGCAAAACAATGAACAGACACCCCTGCAGAGCAGCTGGGTTTTCTGCTCAGGGGAGGATCTATCATTCAGCAGTAGCGTTCAGGGACCTCACGCTTCAGCCTTACTTATCACAACCAAGTTCACATTTATTTCTTTTTCTTAGTGTGTTTTTAAAAATTCCAACTTCTCAAAATATTCATTCCTTGACATCTAACATACACTAGTATCTGGAAGCATAAAGTTATATTATACAAATATTTGGACTTTTAAAAAAACAAGTGCTTTTGCCACTTTTGCAACACAGTACTTCACATAGTACGGCGACAAAAGCCAGAGCTGGAACTTCCCACCCTTCTTTGTGACTCACGTCATCACCACCATCTGCTGACCCACCCAGTGCTTTGCTCAGTACCTCTGGGTAGTGACTGTACCACAATTCACAGAGTGAATGCTAACAGGACTCATGAATGACAGTACCGTCAGAAATGCTGAAATCAATGCAGATGACACAAAACATGAACTTCTCAAGGAATTATTTTTAAAATGGTCAGCCAATTCTGGTTTTCTCTGCTGCTGCCCTGTCCATTGAGAAGGAAATTTCCATTTGAGTATGCTTTTACACAAAGTATCTTAAAAAAACAAATTAGGTATCTAACTGCTTAACATGTAAGATACCATACTGCTTTCCTAAGCAGAAGAGCTTCTGGAAAACACACTGTGGAAACGTACTCAGCAACATCACCTCACTGGTCCACTCCATTCACTGATGGACAAAGCGCTCAGGTTTTGATCAAACTTTAAAGCTTCCATAAAAGTGAAAGTAGAAAAAAAAATATGAATGTAAGACAACCACAAAATGAAGTAGGAAAGTATGACTTTTTGTTTCTAGGAGTGAGTCCTTGAAAATATGTGGGGTCACTACAGAGATGACTTCAATCACAAGACAGCAGATGAACGTGCAAGTAACTTCCCCGGACCTGTCTGTGGCCACAGTCACTTGTGACGTTGGATGGTTTTCCTTTTCCTTCGTTTGAAAAAACAGCAGCACCTGGAAAGACAGGAAACAGTGCTTTGTTATACAAACACATTCAACAATGGTTGAATTGATTATATTAACTATAAAGGGTTATAAGAAGCAACAGGCTAGTGCAAAAAAAAGTAAATACACCAGTGAAGCATGTATATTAGTGAAACGATGGCAGAGTTGTTACTATTATGTCTAATCAACATGCCTTTTAGTTGTAGCAAGATGTCCTAGGAAATGTAGCACACAGGAGCCAGCAAATTCAAATGGCTTTGCTCCAGGAGGGGAGACCCTCTGGCACTCTGCATTTTCACCAACCCAGCACGTTATTTAGCATGCTCAGTAAGCTGACAGGGGCGTGCTCTTCTACAGTCCTCTTAGGCAGCCTCCCCGTTCTCTTCATACAAGACTGCTGAAGCTACCGTGACAAAGGCAATAAGGACCCCAAGGGTAGGGATTTCAGGGTCATCAAGTGTCAGTTTGGATTCCAGAGATAAAAAGAACTAGGAAATACACTCTATATTTCCTGCCATATTATCAACTGGAAAAGAGAAGTGTTACCTATAATGCCAAAACTGACAGAGCTAAAAGAATGTCAACCTTACTGTGTATTAAGTGAAAATATATTGAGGACTTCAAACAGCATAATCAAGGTGATTTCATAGTTCAGACTATACACTCAGAGCAACGTAGTTCTGATTTGTTGTATTCCTAAGTGAAGACTGGAGAGAAGCAGGTTCTCACAGTACACCTTCTTCCTGCCAGACTGTACAATGATGTGGAGGCTAATAGGAACTGAAAAGGAAATGAGTATGACTCGATAGCACCCACCCAAAGAGATTTAAACAATTAATTCCTTTTATGTTTACTTTTTTCTCTTGGTGGTACTAGAACTTCACCTCAGAGTCCTGTATTTGAAGACAAGTGCTGTACCACTTGATCCATGCTCAAGTCTTGAGTTTTACTTTTGGTACAGGCAAACATGATTAGGTAAGCTTGAGGTTTCCATATTGGTGTGCATATTTTGTAATAAAAAGCAAAATGTTCTTCCAATTCTTACTAACTCTCATTCATTAAGGAGTATTACCAACATCTGCAAGCTAATTGTAATAATTACCCTGTGGTTTTCTATTTGTTGTTTTTTTGGCCAGTCATGGAGCCTGAACTCTGGGCCTGGGCACTATCCCTCAGCTTTTCAGCTCAAGACTAGCACCCACCACCTGAGCCACAGCGCCACTTCCAGCTTTTTCTGCTTATGTGGTGCTGAGGAATCGAACCCAGAGCCTCATGCATGCAAGGCAAGCGCTCTACCACTGAGCCACTTTCCCAGCCCTTACCCTCTAATTTTAAGAGACCTATTCTACACTATCTAGTTGTTATCAATCTCTCTGCCTGAATTATCTTTAATAAAAATAATTCCACATCATTTATTGTGGTTTATGCAGAGATCCACATTACACAGCCCCATCCAAACAGCACAAAATGACAGTCAATGAGATGCCAGTAAGAATTGTGTCAGCTGCTAAAGATTCAACCAGGACTAGGTACAATTATGAATCTTTACAAACTTTACCTCACCTCTCTGGGGAGACTACCAGGAAACATGAAATGACTCAGTCAGGGACTAAGAGAAGTGCTGACACAGGAAAGCAAGGCCCACAGTGTAAGCGATCTTTCCTATGCTTAGAAAAACATAAGCAAAAACTTATAATGGCAGCTATCAAATCTATTTCAAATCCGTTGCATAAATTTTCTGGAGTGGCAAAGGAAAACATAATTCAAGTCAAAAATGCTTTTTAAGAAATGAAAATCACTCATCTAAACTAAATCTTTCAAAGACTTAGGAAAAAAAGTTGGAAAATATCCACAGGGTAAGAAAGCAAGTAATCAAAACCTGGCATTCAAAATGAACAGACCAAAATTTAAATATTAACTTTAAGAATCTCATCACATGAAAGTGGAAATTAATTAGTATAAAGTCCTTTGAATGGTGTTAACTGTTTCTAAATAGTTGTTTTGAATTCCTTGGTTTATTCTTTTAAGCTTTTTCTAAGATACTATTTTAAGTTACATATGCCTTTTAGAATGAGAAACTTAATGTCATACGCGTTTTTGTGAACATGTTCAAGTCCCAGTTTTCCACACTTGTATTAGCTATTCACATGCTTTATTTATTGCTTTCAGTTCTGAAAGTCAGAACCTAAGTAACCTTTTATCAACCTAAGTATGATCAAATACAGAAATCCATGCCAGGCATTAAGATTAAAGATCTTAAGGTGAATTCTAGTTGTAGAACCCCTTTAAGTTCAACAACAACCTACCAAAGAACAACAACAAAAAAAAGACATAAATTCCCACTAACTAAAAACAGCCTTAGACTTGCAAAAGCAAAGCTAGACTGCTACTAAAGAAACCACCACCAGATGGCAGCATTGCCTCATCAAATGTGAATGCATTCAAATTCAGAAATGTTACCAAAATATATCCTTACAACTTGATAGTCATTTCCAATAAGAGTTATACCCTTAATGATTAAGAATTAAGTCTCTGCTCAACTGTCTCCATCCCAGACCTAAATCACTACAGTTGACGGCTTTGTTAGCATTAATAAGCGCGTGTACCACAACTGGAGCCACGTGGCCCAGCTTTTACTCCTTTATTACACTCTGAAATTCCTGTTCCTTCACATTAGAATTTAAGCTTTATAAGTAAGGGTTTGCTCGCAGATACATCCCAACAAGGTAGCATAAAGTTGGTACTCATTTAATTAATAGCTACTGAATAAATGAATGTTTTGGCTCTGGGGCACAAGCTTTAGTGACCTTCATGAAGTAAAAGTTTCTGTGCGTATCTCACATAGGTGTTTTGGACAGCCTTCTTAACAAAGTCTGAACTTTAAGGTCAGGTCAGAAAGCACTGCTCTTTAGTATAGCTGCTGGATGACTGCTCCTGTTTCTACTTCCAATCAGGAAGATCATGGTCTCAGTTGCTCCAAGCAAAAACAAGATTGTAATTAAAAGAAAAAAAGAAAAAGAAAAACAGCCTGCCTAGCTAGTAAACACAAGGTCCTGAGTTCAAAGATGGGGGGTAGGGGGGAAGGGAGGGAAACTAGAGACAAAGAAACAGAAAAGAAAGAAAAAGCCAGCCAACCTCTCCTTACCTAAGTAAGCTAAGACAAATTATCTTTTAATGGCATCTAATCTTTTAACTCTTTGACAAAGACCCTTCTTCCCTTAAAATTAATACCAAACATGCAATTTCATCTTGCAGTATCTTGATTTTAAACAGGGAGAGGTATTCAGTTAGGCAGGAAGGGTTCATATCAGGGGCAGACCATCCATCCACCTAACGATTGCAAGCAGGGACCTACAAGACTCATCTTATCCCAGCTTCTCCCTCTCTTCTGTCCACAGGCAACTAGTCTCAGTCTAAAATGACTCACAAGATCTTTTCCCCTCCTTTTCTCATGCTGCCTTAGTTCAGAAATTTTTGTCTTGCCCAAACAACTGTTGAATCTTTGAACAGAATTTCCAGCTGGGTGTGGTGAAGTATGCTTCTAATCCCAGCACTCAAGAGGCTGACACAAGGGGATTGTGAATTTGAGGTGAGATGAGTTACAGACCAAGACCTTGTCTCAAAACAAGTAAAACATTTTGAAAAAAGAGTAGCTGGAATTTGCAGTGAAGTCTCTCCTCTCTCCAAATCTACCAGCTAAACTGCCCATTAGAATGGGCAGTTTATGATAATGGTCTCATGGACAATTCTCTACTGGCTAAGGCATTAGTCACATGGCTCCTTACTATGTTCTTCACTCAACTTCTCAGTTTTACCTTTATAGGGAGAAGAATGCAACTAGCACATACTACATGGTCTTTCAGACTCTTCTCTTCACCTATGATCTTGGGTATACCTAAAATCCATTTATCCTACCCAAATCATCTATAGAGGCTGGGGTATAGCTCAGTGGCGGATCACTTTCCGGACATGTATGAGATTCTAGGTTCATTAAAATAAGTTAGATATTTTGTCACTATTTTTTATTTCTGTACCTTGTATGTAAGTTTATCTGATTTGGGGAGGGAAGGGGGAGCACAGAAATGGTGGGATAAAGGGTGAACCAATACAGCAGTGATACTCACTAGACGCTGTGTTGGAAATGAACTATACAGTTTGTGGGGGTTGGGAGGGAAAAATCCGGGAGAAAACAAAGAAAGAGGTGACACTATCCAAAAAGAAATGTACTCATTACCTGACTTATGAAACTGTAACCCCTCTGTATATCACCTTTACAATAAAAAATTTTAGAGAAAGTTCTATAGCCTTTACTACTATCGCTTTACTTTTGTTATTCTCAGTAAAAATCATCTCCTGAAAAATAACATTTTGTTCATTTTTATAATTCTAAAGACTATCAAAGTCCAGAATACTAGTAACTCAATAAAGGAATGAACTGTCACCTTAACATACTTTTAAGCAACAAGTTTCTTAATCATTCAAGAATACTGATACAAAACAATTATATCTAATTACAGAAGAAAACAAGTTACATCCTGGAGTCAATTTTCTGCTCACTATGATGCTTCAAATAAATGCTTCTATCTGATTGCACTGTTTGCTGGCTTTTAAGAAGTCTGCTTTCTTAGGCAATTACAAATCACTTCCTTCCTTTTTTTTCTTTTTCTTTTTGCCATTACTAGAGTTTGAACTCAGGGCCTAGGTGCTGTCCATAGGTTTTTGCTCAAGACTGGCATTCTACAACTTAATCTACAGCTCCACTTGCTGTTTAATTAGATAGAAAAAAAAATCTGAAATAATTCTAGGCAGGTTTCTAACAGAATCATCTAACACAATCTAAAAAAGGAAATGCTGCTGACCTTAGACAAAAACTAGAGGACATGAGGAATGTATTCATGAATCTGGACAAATGTTTAAAATCAACCTCGTTGAAGGAAAAGTAAAAACTATGTGTTTAAAGAGTTTTAGTGGAAAGCTAGTAAAGTTCTGAGGATTCCTATAACCTACCTTGAGGAAAATGTTCCAACTTGACCCTTTTAAAGTGTACACTACAGTGATACATATTCACAGGCTGGCCAGCCATCCTCATCACCAAAGGGAAAGGTGTTTAGCTTCCCATTTTAAAAAAAAACCCACATTACGATAAGCAGTTGTCCTCCCCCAGTTTCCTGCCTTACAAACCGCTAACCTACTTTCTGGTCCTACATGCTTCCTATTCTGGAGCGTTCATTCAAATGGAATCATCTAATGTGCGAGGCCTCTGTGTTTAGCTTCTTTCTCCTAACATGTTTTCCATTTCACGTCTTTTAAATGGTCACATGACAGTCCATTAAATACTTATTTAATTAACTAGTAATAATTTGTTGAGGCTTGCTATTTTAACCACTGGGGAGGGGTCTGAGGATGGAAAAAACCTTGTTTTCAACAAATTCAGAAAGTTTCATCATGTAGGAAACACATAAATAGCTTTAACAGAGAAAAGCCAAACCAGTCAATGGAACAGAAGGTGAGACAGTGAGAAAGATGGGGGGTGGCAGGGGTGCTGGCCAGACTGTGACCATTACGAGGGGCCTTTTCTGACATACTGGGAATCTAGAGGAACACACAGTGCAAGGCCTCGCCTCTGGGCATGTACAGCCGTGACCAAAACGAACCCCAGGAAATGGAAACAAGAAGGCGCTTTTTTTGTTGTTGTTCTCTTTTTTTTTTGGGGGGGGTCTTATTTGAACTGTTTTGGGGAGGGTTGTGAGGGGCAAAGAAATAGAGGGACAAAAGAAGAATGAATGCAGTAATGGTACTCACTGGACACTACGTTGAAAATAAACTATGTAACTTGTAGGTAAGGATGGGAGGGAAAAACTGGAAGAGAGTGAGGGAAGAGGTGACACTGTCCCCCCCCCAAAAAACTGTTCTTATTACCTGACTTATTAAACTACAACCCCTCTGTACATCACCTTTATAATAACAAGTTAAAAAAGAGAAATCTGGACATCATGTTCTAAGCAATGGAAAATACCTCCTTCAGGAATAGTTTTTCTGTCACTTTCTTCTTTCTCATTCTTCTTTTTAAAAATTATTTACTTTGCTGTTATTATAAAAGTGATGTACAGAGGGACGGTACTTACGTGAGACAGGTAATAAGTACATTTCCTTTCATACAGTGGCTGTTCCCTTCCTCTCTTCCACCTCTGCCCATGAGTTGCACAGCTCACTCTCATCAGTGTCCAGGGAACTCCACTGCTGTACTTTTTACCCTTTATCCCTCAAGTTCTGTACCTTTCCCGGCTTCCCAAAGATGTGTCTCCCTAATGTCTAGAAAGATAACCAAACCCATAGTACATACTTTGACTCATCCCAAATAAATCACTAACAATGCTACTCTTCAAAGCCACCTCCATAAAATATTCTCTGACCTTCCAAGTCAAGAAGCAATCTCTTTCTTTACAAGCTCTAATTGTTTTTCTGTAATTTGTATCATAAACTACCCTATGCTAGTACAACTGCAATCTTTCCCGCTACTCTGTAATCTATTTAGGAGTGAGAAGAGTACTCAACAGTTCTGAAATCTCAGCAGTATAACTGAATGAATAAAAAAATAAAAGTAATGGAGCTGAATGAAATCAAGTCTCTGGAAGGAAGTGAGTGCAGAACGAACAGCCTGTTCCTATGAAGAGGGTGGGAAGGAAGGAAGAATACAAGAGGGACACTGCTGGAAGAATGCAAATGAGAAAGGTCCCTAGGGTCTGGTAATGAGAAAATAACTGGAGATACCAGACACTATACAAGAGCTTTATCACATTTACTTTTCTCCACAACCAGTGAAATAACACTATTCACGTTCTTTCATAGGAAGGAAACAAGCGTGAAGACAGTAACAAGTAAGTGGCAGCAGGACTCTACCAGCTACGCTTAACAGGGGTCACACTACTCTAACCTTCCATCCTGCCATCCTGCCTTCTTAACTGTCCTAAGGAGTGGTCCTCAAAGTCACAAACTATTTTATATTTAAACAAAACACACAAGTGACACTGACCAAAAAGCACTGTAACCCCTTTGTACAACTCCATAATAATAACAGTAATAATAATAATAAATACAATGTGAATAAGCATTTTTAAAGAAATTATATAATATTCGATAAGTAACATGCTTCAAAATTTGCTAATCTAAGCATCTTCCTTTGTTTATTCTAAGTCTGACTCAAAATGTTCCTGAAACTGAGACAGAAAATTACAACTGAAAGCCTGTGTCAGTATCATTTTCACAAATAAAAACAATGTTTTTTATAATACCTGTTAATTGTCAGGAGCTACTTTGAGAATCCATACTCTCTCCATAGAGTTTATCATTAAGTTTGTCAACATTATATTGAACCACCATGATAACTGGTTAGTAACTAAAATACAGTTTTAGTGATAACATAGGGAAGAGAGTCTGTTGTAAGTATTTCATAGTAATTACAAAGAGGAGAAAAGAAAATCTGCCTCTTTTTCTATTTAGAATAAATAAAAAGAAATGCACAAGCACAAGCAGAGTGGACATGTCATCTATACAATCAAAACGTCACTCAAAGCAAAAAAGTTGCAGCAGGCAAAAGAGCTCCTCAAAAAAATATCTTTTGCTCTCCCGAGCTACTATTAATGATAGCAAGTATTTTTACATAGCTTTTACCAATTATAATTTCTATGGTCAGAGGCTCATTTGTTTTTTTGTTGTTTTTTGTTTTGTTTTTAACCGCTAAGTATTTGAAATATAGCCAACGGAGCTATTTCTGCCTGCCTACACTTGAGAACTCACCACATGTTCAACACTTTCTGGCAGCTATACACATAAAAAAAAAAAAAAATACGAGGGAAAAAAAGAAAGAGAGATCATCAGAAACAGCACACAATGAAATGATCACATTGTTTATCACGCTAATTATCCAAGCAGAATTAATGTAATTTGTATCTTAAAACTAATAACCAATTACATAACATCCTATAAAATGAATTATTTTTATACTTACAGGAAGAATAATATACATAGTATGGTAACAACTTTCATACAAAGCTCAAGTGCCAAAAGCTAAAAATATGCTATTAATTTTAAATGAGAATTTGAACAAAGTTTGTAATTATGGTTCTATTATTAAAGTATTTACTGAAATGGCACTATTTGAAATAAAATAATTAAGTGTATTACTTCTTTTATATCTGTTTCCGGGGGGAGGGGGGAGGGGAATAAGTGAATGTGACTACAAATGAACTTTAAACATGCAGAGCTAAAGAATAAAAAGTTCCTAAAGGAACGAAAGCAATACGTACTTGGTCTCATCCATCACTTCCACTTCAGTGGGAGCAGTGATGGGCGCATTAGAACGTCCTGCAGTGGGGTCGTCTGTGTTTAACTCGCCATTTGTAGAACTTACAACCTGTTTCAAAAAGAAAAAAAAATACTCACAAATCATACAAACATACATTATACATACTTATATATATATATATACTGTATAAAATACTTAAATTAGAAAATTAATATGAGAAATACAAAACTATTAGTAAGTAGTTGTTCATAACTGAAATAAGGCTAGTATCTTTCTTTTGTGAAATTTTTGATCACTTCTGATTCTGAAAGTTAACTCTTACTCTATGGTGTCATTGATAGATCGTAAATTCCTTCCTATGGAAACCTTAATAACAATAACAAACGTACTAAATTTCCCAAATTCTCTTGTTTTGTCAATTCACCCATAATCCTATTTCTTCCTTTCCTCTTTAATACTAAACCTGAAAAAGTATATGACTCATTCCTCCCTTCTACTGTCAAAAGTTTTCATTTATTCCTCAATTCTCTTATCTATTTTCTGTCTGCACTTAAGAAACGTAAATACTTTTCTTGAAGGTAATCAATGAATCTTCAAAATACAGTTCTGTGAGGCTTGCTCAGCCCTCATCTTCCAAAACACTTCTGCATCTCTTTGATGGAAGCTGATCACTGGGGCGATGGGTCTACACTCAAAACCAACTACATTACTCATTAGAAGTTTGTTAGGTTCTTTCTCTTGTCACAGGATTTCACTCATTCAGGCATGCATTCATTCCTTTTGACAAATTATTTGGATCACCTATTCTGTGTCAGCTACAGCCAAAAATAAGACACAGTTCCTATTGTTATGAAACTTAGTTTTAATGGAAGCAAAGTGTGAAGACACACAATAAATAAATAGACAAACAAGATATATAAGATACCTTATATTGCTAAAGTAAACCTTGGGGTCTTTAACTAAAAAATGGAAAATAGCAGCATCTAATTAACATGGTTTCTGAGAGTATGAAGTGAAATCAGTACAATCTGTAGTGAGTGCCTGGATTCGATGAGACAGCTACACAGAGTGGCCACCATCATTACGACGAGCATCATTTGTAATCATGGCCTCCACTCTCACACTTCTATAGAAGCCTAACAAGTCACCCAATCTTTTAGCGGCACCGTTTGGCACTTTTAGCTGCACCGTTTGGCACCGTAATCTCAACAATTCTAAGGTTAAATTCTACTTACATCTATTATTTTTCCTATGATTCCCATAGAAAAAAATTCAGTTGAAGCCTTATCTTCCCAGAATTCATCAAGAATTATCTTTGATTTTCTTTAACCTTTATCAAATCCCTTTATCAGAAAAACTTATATATAGATACAGATATATATTTCTATATATGGCATGAGCATCCAAACTATTAGATTTAGCAATACTATTTATTTATAAGAACCTCATAAATTTTGAAAAACTGAAATTAAAAGTTTTAACTGAGTTCATAGTATGCAGGTACTGTTCTAGTTACCTGAAATACTACATCATACAAAACAGAAGAGTACCCTTCCCTCCCTCTCAAAGGAGAAAATCAGTTAACATATTTGAGTTAATTCTTGAGTTTTGGAAATGAAGTTATTAGTATTCTATGTGGAATATGCCCTTAGAAATAAACACTAGATTTGATTTTGCATCTACAGATGAAGACATACAAAACTGCTTTGAATATTTCTGGAAATGATCTAAGGAAAGGAATATAGTAATACCTACTCTTCCCCTCTTTCTGCCACTCTCAAAGCGTTTTACACCACCTTTAACTACCAGAGAGCTTTGCATACAGTTGACAGAAGTTCACTGAATCCTCTCTCTCTCTCTCTCTCTCTCTCTCTCTCTCTCTCTCTCTCTCTCTCTCTCGTCGGTTGTAGGGCCTGGGTGCTGTCCCTCAGCTCTTCAACTGAAGGCTAGTGCTCTACCACTTGAGCCACAGCACCACTTCCAGCTTTTTCTGCTTATGTGGTGCTGAGGAATCGAACCCATGGCCTCATGCATTCAAGGCAAGCACTCTACCACTGAGCCACCTTCCCAGCCCTCCTTTTCTTTTTTTATTTACTAGCCCTGGGTAGCTGAAGGGATAAGTGACATCATCTCAAATTCCAGTCTCCTCTAACCTGTATGCCTTTACTTCAGGTTTCATAGTTCATAATCTAAAAACCAAAGTATTTCAAGTTCCAACAACAGTTACTATATATACTTCACACGCACAGTACCTAGTTTATTCCAGCTGGTCAAGGAAGATTGTCATAACTGACTTGGTTAGATAAGCTTTACATTGTGGAAATGTTTCCAATTCCATTTGACCTGGATGATCAGAACCAGAGCAAAAGGAAGTAGTATCTTCCTTTATGTACTTGTTCCCAGGTTTCCCAAATTCCCTAACCTTTTGAGTAGAGGCCAATAGCTCCCAAGTCAGAAAAAATGTCATACGTGGTTAAGCGGTGGTAGTGCTGCTGTCCTCACAAAGCCACCCTACTTAACACAGCGATTTGAGAGAAATGCCATGGCAGTAAAGCTGCTTTCATTTACAAGCAGTTGTGTTTATACAAGGGAGGAACAAAGATTTATTACAAATAATGTATCATTACAGTGTTTGAAACCTAAATTAGTCAACAAAGCAAGCCATATTCTAAAGAATTATATTTAGATGGTATTTTTAGAATTCATTTGAACTAGAAGACAGGTATTTCTGAAATATCAGTGTCCATCAGGATCCTTTCTTTTAAGGAAAATTATATAAAAATGTCAGATGCTCTCAGACTCAACATTTCAAAAAACTTGAAAATTCAGGTGTTTTTAGGATTGTTATCTATTCTCTTATTCTAAAGAAATTTCCTCTCACATTACAATTTTGAAAAGACACTTAGTATAGCTCTTATTTTAGAGTAAGAGAGGGTGGGGGCACCAGACTCTAGTTTCACTATCAAAATTCAAGGGAACACTTTGGGGAAACAGCTCATAGGTGAGCATGTGAGAGATAAGTAACAGTTCACTCAAAAGATGCCTACTAAAGAAGTCACTTCATAGGACTTTGAATACAGAGATAACCCATCTTACAAAGGTAACAGAACTTTTGTAGGTCTTTTAAAGTAAATACATTTTCTAAATAGAGTTAATTCATGAGAAACTAGTTACACAACTATCTTTCAATATATATTTGACTCTTTCAATCATAATTACCAAATACAGTTGATATTCAATGTATTAACCAATCAGATTTCCATCTACCCAGTAAGCATATTAGAAATACTAAGTCATTGTGTATTTTATTTGTGCACTCAGTTTTGTTCTAAAAGACATCTGAAAAATATGACATATAGTGAAAAAAATAATTTCCAGAGAGTTACTGGACCTGTGCTAAGGTCTATGTATATTATTTGAAACTAAGTTTCTTACATACTCTAAAAATTACAACTAGAGATCTGATATTCTTAATATTCCAAAAGATGACCGTAAGGTCTCATAGACTCTGAACAATGACAAACCAAATAAATTTTCAAGCTAATCTTCACTGGTAGAGCTATAATAACCCTGTTTTCTTTGATCACTAAAATCGTCAGAGATGTTACTGTAAACATTATAAAAGAGTATCAAAATAAACTAATAATAACAATAAATGTAATAATAAGTGGACAAGAATAAAATGGACAATAAAATTCTAAACTAGACTACAGAATGTGATCTAGAAATTATTAACATAATAAAAGCAGGTAACTACAATTCTGTGCAGATATCAGAACTCTAGAAAGCTATAAAAGGAATATGTGATTCTAACAGTTGCTCAATTTTGTTCCTTACGCTGTAACTTCAATGATTTTATAGCAGTAATTGAAAATAGTTTTAGAAATGTTTTAGAAAATTCCACATTCACAATTCCATCACTGATAACTATGTGTTCTACCAGTGCCAGACATAACTGTCCAATCCTTTTCCTAGCCTTTACTCATACTTCCGTACTATACGCACTCAAGTATGACAACTTTATTACAACAGTTAATGTTATTCTTTCATTTTCTTAACAGTGTCTGGTTACATGTATTTTTTCTGGTCTGAGACTGGGACTCAAATTTGGAACCTGACATTTTCGCTCATGGTTAGCACTCGACCAACAGAGCCATGCCTCCAGCCCCTACATATGCCTTTTACATAGTTTGTGATTCTGTTTTGCCCCCAGGAGCTCAAAATTGCATTAATCCTAAAATTCAATCCAAAGGCTTCCCATCTTCAGGGGGTAAACTACATACTAGGCAACACGTCCTTAACTTCTGCCTTTTTTTTAAATTGTGAAAATACTGTACAGAGGGGTTACAATTACATGGGCAAGATAATGAGTACATTTCTTATCAAGCATTGTAGCCTCCTCCTTTGTTTCCTCTTCTCATGCCTTCCCATCAGCCCCTCTTCCTAATTCTCCTCCCCCCGCCCCAAGTTGTAAAGTTTGTTTTCAACACAACGACTTGTACATCTCATTGTTGCAATGGGTCCACCTGTATCCCTATTTAAACGATTTGTTTTTTCCCTTCCCCTCCACACATTATACTGACATCACATACAGTGAAAGCAGGGGTTATACCGTGGGGGAGGGACATACAAAGCAACAAAGAAATAATCTTATAAATGTGTTAGAAACAATCGCATGAAAGAAAAGAATATTTGAATACATATC
This sequence comes from Dipodomys merriami, assembly GCF_024711535.1. Classification (NCBI taxonomy): domain Eukaryota; kingdom Metazoa; phylum Chordata; class Mammalia; order Rodentia; family Heteromyidae; genus Dipodomys; species Dipodomys merriami. Next base: position 4,612,008 of record NW_027206413.1, on the reverse strand, counting down.
TTAGGGTTCTTTTAACTTCTGCCTTCTACATACAGATGCCCCTCGGTGGAACAGGACGCAAATGTTCAAGTGATACTGAGTCAAGAGAGTTGTGTTACTGTAGCAGGCACAAGGGTAAGACAAGGAGAGATGACCAAATCTGCTACTACTAGTACACTTTTCTAATGGCTTACTCAGAGAGGTGTGTTCATTGTTACATCTCCACACGTTTATACTGTATTCCAATCCATTTCAACCCTTCTATCCTCCTAGTACATTTTTTTTTCCTGGTTGTGGGGCCTGAACTCTGGGCCTGGGCGCTGTCCCTCAGCTCTTCAGCTCAAGGCTAGTGCTCTACCACTTGAGCCACAGTGCCACTTCTGGCTTTTTCTGCTTATGTGGTGCTGAGGAATCGAACCCAGAGCCTCATACATGCAAGGCAAGCACTACCACTGAGCCACCCTCCCGGCCTCCCTCCTAGTACATTTTTAAACCCAATTTTCAAGTTCCAATTTTCCAAGCAGGAAAGTATCAGCCCTTGTATTCAACTAAACTCTTCTAATTAACTTTTCTCATCTTTCCACCTCTCCCCGTCTCACTACTTATCAATGTTCCTAAGCAATAGTCTAGCTGTGCCCTGACTCACAGTTCTTTTACTCTCATCTCTAGCAAAGGTGGTCTTCAGAAAACACAAATTTAGTCAAGTAGTCCCCTACTTAATTTTCTTTGGAGTACATTCCAACTATTACTTTGTTATTAAAAAAAAACTATCTCCTGCAAAATTTGCCTCCTGCTTACCTCTCAGCCTGATTTCTGACATACCAGATTAGTTGAATTTAGTTTTTGAATATGTCTCTCTGCTCTACAAGTTTATGCATGCTCTCTTTTCTACCCTCTTCTCTTTTCCCTTTCAACCTTCTCAACTAATTAACTCATTTATGTTGTTTTGGTCTTTACTTGGGTATTACATTTTTCCAGGAAATGTTGACCTTCTAAATCCAGGACTGGTGTGTCCCTATATATTCTCCTGGTACTTTGTGGTATCTCTACTGCCTATTCACTAGCCCCCTCTATCTATGGAAACCTCTAGAGAAAGATAGTGCCTAGCATCTAGAAACCATTCATAGAAATACTTTCTGAACACTGAATGGCCAAGAAACTGAATGTGACAGATCTATTTCTCAGCCATGTTTATTACCAATGACTACCCAGAGATGGATATTCAATTTCCTAGGGATTTTTACAGACCAAGAACATATCATTCCCAGTCTCTTCTGTGGGAGCAGTTTATCAATGTACAACGGTGGAATAACATAATTTCACTAAAATAAAAAAAAATGGGAAAAATTTCATTTGATAGTTCTTTCTTTTTGGCTGGGCCTGTATATTTCACTTCTAAGAAATCTTTAAGATTATTAAACATCTGTAAGAGATGGAAAAATAGTTTCTTCATTTATGAAAAAAACAGACTGTATTTATCTAACACATTCTAAACCCAGCCACTAGGCTAAATATTGGTGTGTCTGGATTTTTTGTTTTTGTTTTTTACTAACTTTTACAACAAAATCATCTGCTAGAGACATTATTAATGTCCTTTTACTGATACTCTGACACAGAATTTGAACCAAATCTGTCATCACAGGCTTGTGGACTTAACAACAATGTCACCAATTTGTTAACTTCTAAGTCTGGTCTACTATGCAATACTTTAGGAAACACAGGGAGCTCAAGTTTGGACTCTACTAAGTCAGTGTCTACTGAAATGCCTACCTAAAATAGCAAGTACCAGATTTTTCTATAGGCTAAAAATAGCACGAGGTTTCACCTGGCAGCAGCTCTAAACAAGCTGGGATATACTACAGTGAAATGCTACCAGAGGAATGCCACAGGCCCCGAATGGCTCATTTCAGGCAACCATTGAGTATCTTGTATCTGAATCAGTTGTATTATTTTTGGGTGAAATACCTTTTCTTAGAAAAGATATGCAATATTCCTCTGCTATTCATTGACAATATGTCTTTGTCAGAAAGACTTTGTATCTCCTGAATGCTTCAAAGTATCCCACAGGTAGTTAATGTCCCTTGCATGAAGACTCTCAAAGGAAAATTCTTACCAGAGTTATTTTTACTAATAAAAAATTTTGAGGCCTGGCACTGGTGACTCATGCCTTAATCCTAGCTACTAGGAAGCTGAGATCTGAGGATCGCAGTTCAAAGCCAGCCTTCGCAGAAAAGTCCATGAGATTCTGATCTCCCCATAAAACCACCAGAAAACTGCAAGTGGCGCTTTGGCTCAAGTGGTAGAGCGCTCGCTTGCCTTGAGCTGAAGAGCTTAGTGACAGCGCCCCGGCCCAGAGTTCGAGCCCCATGACCAACCAAAAAAATAAATAAATAAGTTTTCTTTGAGCTGGCTTGTACAGGTCAGTGATGGAACATCTTCTTACCACCTATAAGGCCTTAGGTTTTATCTTCAGCACCATTAGGGAGTTTGTCTTCTCTCTCCTCCTCTTTATTTTTTTGCCAGTCCTGGGATTTGAACTCTAGGTGTTGTCTAGGTGGTATCCCTGAACTTTAATGCTCAAGGCTAGCACTCTATCACTTTAGCCATAGCTCCACTTTTAGCTTTTTAAAAAATGTTATTATTTTTGATGGTTGTTGAAGGTAAGGGTCTCACAGACTTTGCAGCCCGAGCTGGCTTTAAACTTCGATCCTCAGATCTCAGTCTCCTGTAACTAGCTCCCAGCTTCGTTTTTTTCTCTTCTTTTATTAGTAGTGAGAACGATAGAACACCTAGTTCTCTTTCTATTTTCATTCCAGGTTAACTATAGTATTCAATTATAATCATCATATTAACTTAGATTTTATCATTTTATAATTTCTTTAGTCTAAGCAGGTATCATAACATTCCTTAGTTCTCTTTCTATTTTCATTCCAGGTTAACTATAGTATTCAATTACAATCATCACATTAACTTAGATTTTATTATTTTATAATTTCTTTAGTCTAAGCAGGTATCATAACATTTCAAATAACTTTGAAAATATGCATAAATTGCAAAGTATGGTATAAACTGCAAAGAATTAGATGAATTTAATTTAATTTTTCATTGGGACAAGACTCAGGCATTATCTTACTGTTAGTGAAAGTTTTCATTAATGTCAAACATTTTTAATGTCTGTCATGTCAGGTCTATTTAATACTGTAAAATACACTCATTAACTCAATGAAAATAGTAATTTCTTGTTTTACCTATTCAATTATTGTCCATATTGCTAGAATTCTAGTTAGTAAACTAATGAACATTAGTCAGGCACAGTTTTTATAGGCAGAAAAGTTTTAGAAAGAAATGATCAAACTACATGAAAAAAAAAGTATGTGAAGTACTGTAGCGAGCCAAAAACCACACTCATTCACCCTTTGATAAACCCAAAGGGATTCCTTGAGCCACATAAGTAAGAAGAGGCTAAGATAATCAGCTGCATAATGATAGAAAAGTGATAGGATAGCCCTCCAGAAACACCTTAACAGTTGCGGACTTCCCTGAGCACTGAGCAAAACACATAGAGGAACTCAAATGCATGTAAACATAGGTAGATACATACACAATTCAGTTTCTCTTATGCAAGTTAAATATATCATTTGTCCCTAGTAGCTTTTGCAATAGGAAATGAAGTGACAAAACATTTTATACTTCAGGCACCCTTTGCCTGTGAGCCCTTCACTCTACACTTAATTTATAAAACAAACATTTCTACTATGTATTAACTAAAAATTCCATAGACTACAAAATTCTATGAAGAGCTGGTTACTTCATTTAAGTTATTTCTAAACTTTAAGGATGAGAAAAACAATCAAACTCATAAGGTTTAATCATGGGTTTAGAATTTAAGGAAAGAGTAAACTCCAGAGCATAGACTTGGTTGATTAAATATTCATTCAGAAAAATGCAAAATTGATCAAATATAATGGGAACTGTTAACTAGAAATATGTGTAGAAAAACAATCAAAGATTCTAAAATGAAATAGAGATATAACCTTATTTATATAAATTTAAAATTTATATTTTCTTAAGCAGATATTTTAAAAAGTATAAGAAACTCAATATATTTTCCCAACTATACGATACACACAAATGACTAAAAGAGACAGCTTGAGAGGGCAGACTGCAGTAGCTGTTCCTAAGTGTATATGAGAAAACACAAACTGCAATTTTAAAATTGCTTTAAATTTGTGTAAAAATTAACACAATTTATGAGAGGAAGTATTTAATAAATACTTATCACGGAAACTATCTATCCAACCATTTTCTAAAAGGAAAAGCAAAATGTTCCTTTATAAAATCAGGGCCAAGCCAGGATTTGGTGGTTCGTGCCCATAATCCTAGCTACTCAAGACTCTAAGATCTGAGGATCACAGCTGGAAGCCGGCCAGAGCAGGAAATATCCAAGAGACTCTTAACTCCAATTAGTCACAAAAAGCCAGAAGTAGATCTGTGACTCAAGTGGAAAAGCGCAAGCCTGGAGCAAAATAGCTCGGTGAGGGAGCCCAGATCCTGAGTTGAAGCCCACTACCAACAATAAATAAACAAACAAACAAATAAACAAATAAATCAGGGCCATAGTCATTTGATCAATTAATCAGAAAATATATTCTGAGTACTGAAGATGAAAAGTTTATATATAATATATGAATGAAAACTGACAAAAGCAAAAATCAATGCATGGAAAAAGGTATAAAACTGTCCTATTACATAAAGCATTACAAAAGATTTATTATTGAAAATCAAGCTTCATAAATATTTAAAATAATAGAGTTCACTTTTCTAGTCTGTTATGAGTATGACTTAAATATTTTAGATGCATATGTCTGCAAAAATTAACAAAGGCAAAATTGCAGTATCCCTGGTGGTCTTTTTAGAACATGTTAATTTTGTTCTTTGGTTAAATAACAAAAGAATAGAATTATGGACAGAATTCAGCAACGAGTTTTCCATAAGGATATAAAATCATGCCATGAGTTCAAAAAAAAGGGTTAGTGTATAAATTTGGGGAATAAGCACTCATGCAATAATCAGAAAATACCTGTACCGAGCCACCATGTCTGTCTGCTGCAAGGTGAGCTCTCAAATGGTGGGGATTTGCCTGCTGGGAGTCCCAAGCTGCCCTGTGGTCTGCCGACTGCCATTTATTTAATGCATGTGGCATGCATGGAAGAAGAAAAACCCAATATGTTAAACATCTCATCCTCATAACGTATAAAACAAACGCATAAAGGAATTTAAAAATATCCTCACTATCCTAATAATAACTAATCACAGGTGCATTTTTTTTTGCACACAAAGTGTGGACAACTTTCCAAGTAATAAAATTTTAGAAGTAAAAGGGCTTTGTAGGTTCTGTGGCCTCTCAGTTGATACAATGAGATTAACAAAGAACCAAGGAAGTAAAAATGGCATGTCCAGCCCAAGACAGCACTCCAAATAAATCTCAAGTGCACCAAAAAAAGTCTACATTTTCTTACAGAAATCCCTGTGTTTTCTTATGAAGAGCTATTTTTAACAATGTAAAAAGAGAGGCCTTAGAAAGATGTACATGAGATCTTAGAAAAGTTTCTCTCTTGTTTAGTATTCTATTCCTGATTATAAGGCTAATAGGATAAAACAGAAAAGGTTCTTTGAAAAGTGAAGAGAATATTACATGACAAAAAAAACTTTTTTTTAAACCAACAGTCCTACATTTATGAGTCTCAGATTTCCTGTTTTTTAAAAACTCTGCTTCGAATTAGAGAATTCACTTCTATAAAAACATGTTGAAAATTCTCAATTTTTTTTGATATCCTAGCAAATCTGTATGGCTATAAGTACAATCTAATAGTAACCAACTATTAGAATTAAGAGTAGTTTGGGGGTTTGGCTTTATTTTAAGAATAGCTTCTTAACAATGGTCAATTCCTGTGTTTCAAGAAATGTGAGCAACACTAATAAAAAGAATGGAGAAAATTTCATATTTTAGTCCTTGCTTGTTTGGTTCTATATTAGCTACTTTATCTGCCTCACATTTTGAGATGGGAAATAGTATGCCCATATTACTAATGAAGACACTAAACACTTCGCAAAGTCTCAAGAGCTAACAAGAAGCATAGTAGGGATTCCAACTCTGCACCTACTGCTCTGCCAATAATACTGCCAAGGTCCTTATAACAATGAATAGACTCTAAAGTCTTCAGTACTCTTTGCTTGCTTTCTTTTTCAACCCAAGTTAAAGGAATTTTGGCACCAAGTACAAAGGCTAAAGGAGCCAAAAAGTACATGTGCAACTATAGAAACTCTTGGGGCAGAGATGTTAAAATCAAGTAGAAGATGTGAATAAATGTTTTAGCATTAAATTTTCTAAATTAAATTGCATAATGTAAAATTACATATTCAATGTCATTTATATAAAGTATATCATCAAAACAATTATGATAGCTCTTTCTATTAAAGCTTCAAAATTCATAACCAGAATTTGGCAGATGTATGCCTTATACTTAAATAAACCAGATGCGTTTAAATCTACAAGTGAAAATGGTGCCAAAATTGAGATAAATATCTGAGACAGGCAAAGTGTCTTTTGAGGTTAAAGAACTCTTGCTAAGAATGTAGCTAAAATAACATACTCTCTTTATATAAACGACTACACACATCTAGCATTTATATAAAATTATAGGATCACCTAAACAATTGTTGACTCAATAAAAGCTTATCAATTATTTATTATGGCACATGAACAAGGTTTATACCCTTGAAAGAACTAACTTTTCCTTTGGAATTGAAAGTCTCTCACAAAATTTAAATGTTCATTGATATACAGCCATTTAAGGAGAGATTTTCTAGATACTCAACTTTTCTGCTACAAGAATCTATATATTCAGAAACCAAATTCAATACAACAAACCAAGTTTATATTAGAAAATTTACTGAAAATTTACATATGTAAGTATATACATATAAGTGTGTATATATATATATATATATATATATATATAAATATTCTCCCTAAATTTAGTGTAAAAAGGAATAATGTATTACTAGCTTCAGTAAGCTTACAACCTAGTAAGGAAATACAAATTATTGATCTTCTAAGTATATTCAAAAAATTAACTAGACAAAACATAAAACTAAGTCTCAATTTTTTATGTTTTTTTTTTTTCCAGGGCTGAGAACCGAACCCAGGGCCTTGCGCGCACCAGGCGGGCGCCCTTCCACTGGGCTAAACCCCAAGCCTCCTAAGTCTCAATTTTTGAGCTATTACCTTCTATATCACCTTCTCAGAGTGCTCACAAACGATCAACTTATTGTAATTTGTATTAGAACTGATTTATATGAGAACTTTCATTGCACTAATTATTTGAAATTAATTTTTAATTGGCTCAACTTTACAGCAAACAGTGTCACATACTCCCAAAAGCATACCATTTTATTTGCTATATAGATTTTAATAAATGGTGTTCTTTCCTTTCACTTTCTCCCTGTGTTGATGCTCACTTAAACTTTATGGGATAAAAAAGATAAAAGTAAAACAGGACAAGACATTGTCCTTCTGCAAAAAAGGTTATAACCAATTATCTCTAGATACTCTATTCAATTCAAGGAAGAAGTAAAACTTTTAAGGCAAAGGTAGCTTCAAAAAAGCTTTCTTTTACAAAAAGCAAAATGAAAATATTGCTCAACACCATTCCATTCTCTTTCCCAAAAATATGAACTCTCAATTGTCAACTGATATTCTGTAACTTGTCACTAATGTACTCTCTGCTCCAAGAAAATTCAACTGCTTAAATTTATGCTTTTTAAAAAACTGTTGACTATCCCCAAAATGCCCATATGCTATCATTTGCCTTTAATAATGTGAGCATTCTTACCAGGAACTGGTGGCTCACACCTGTAATTCTAGCTACTCAGGAGGCTGAGATCTGAGGATACTGGTTCAAAGCTAGCCTAGGCAGAAAAGTCCATGAGAATTTTATCTCCAATTAACTACCAAAAAGCAGGAAGTAGTGCTATGTGCTCAAGTGACAGAGTGCTAGCCTTGAAGACAAAAACTCAGGGACAGAACTCAGGCCCTGAGTTCAAGCCCAAAGATCAGCACAAAAAAAAAAAAGATTCATTCTTCACATACATCTCAAAAGCCACCTTTTCCTTATAACCTTTACCAGATGCACAAATATTTACATAATACCCTCCATGCACTTTATTAATTCATCACATGTGGTACAGCTTATCCTGCTCAGAAATGTAGTTTTATGTGTATTTATTTGTGATAACAGTAATACCAGCAACAAGAGACTTATTGAAAGCTGACTATACATTTGAAATCAGCATGTATTATTATTCAAGAAACTGGAAATTTTGTGTTATTAATTAATTTGTCCAAGGTCCATATAAGCCACACCCATCTATGTATGATCCTGAGACTTGAATGACGACCTCTTAACTAAATAACTGGTCCAAAACAATAATCTCTTAGATCTTCAACTGTCTTCCTTACTTCTCCATTTCTAAAGGAATACATAGAAAATAGCTTTAAATACAGTAAGTTACTGAACTACACAATAACTAGAAAGATAAATTCCTATTATAACTTACTCCAGTAGAGTATCCACTTATATACTAATAGAATATCAAATGCCTTAAGTTTACAATAATTTATACCATAAATTAAGAATTTATAATTAAATATTTCCACTATTTTTAAACTAGTAATAAAAATTAGGAAAAATAGGTCATTAAAAATATTATTTTAAATTTTTCAATGTGTATGTGTGTTTGATCCCATGAAGAAAAAAGTGTGCATATCATTTCCGTATGAATGAAATTTATTTCCGAGGTAAAAAGGGCACCAAACCTGGTTTTTGGACTGCTGCGTCTTATCTCTGTGTGGGTGTGCCTCTCGGTTGGATGACAAAGCAGGGTCTTGCTGAACGGCTCCCACGGGAGTAGGCTACAAGACAGTAACAGGGGCTAGTAATACACTCTACTTCAGAATGGTTTTTCATTTTACTGTCAAGGGAGAGTAAAGGTTACAGTTGTATACATAAGGTAATGAGCACATTTCTTGTTGAACACTGTTATCCTTCCCTTGTTTTTCTCCCACTTTCCCTCCCCACCAACTCCCTCTTCTCTCCCCCAAGATATAAATTTCATTTCCAACATACGGTTTTTTGAGTATCACTTTTGCCACCCTTTGTCCTTTGTCTCACCATTTTGTTCCCCTTCCCTTTTCCAAATCAGATAAAAATATATACAAGACACAGGGTAGAGCTCCCCTATGACCCAGCAATCCCACTCCTGGGCATTTACCCAAGTGACCACAAACGAGGCCATACTAAAGCTACCAGTACAACTATGTTCACTGCAGCACTATCAAACACAGTAAGATATGGAACCAATCCAAATGCCCCTCAGTAGGTGAATGGATTAAGAAAATGCAGTATGTATACACAATGGAAATATACACTCATTGCTTCCATCAGAAAGAATGACATTGCCCCATTTGTAAGGAAATGGAAAGACTTAGAAAAAGTAATATTAAGTGAAGTAAGCCAAACCCAAAGAAACCGTGGCCCCATAGTTTCCCTCATTTGTAGTAATTAGTATTGAGTCTAAGACAGTCCTAGCAGAGGCTCACAACAGCTCAAAAGCTATGTACATATGACCATATAAGATGATGCTAATCAAAATGAACTCAAAGATATGAAAACAAGAGGTTTTTCTTTGTTGTTTTTAATGCACTGTGTGCAGTTTGTCTTTCTCTCTCTCTCTCTCTCTCTCTCTCTCTCTCTCTCTCTCTCTCTCTCTCTCTCTCTCTCTTTCTTTTTTTCTTTTCTTTCTTTCTCCTTTGGTTTATCCTCTGCTGTCAACTGTATTTGATTCTGGTACCATATGTCTTATATATATGTTAATCAGAAATCTTTTTTAAAATCATTTCTCTAGTTGCTTAAAATGATCAAGGAAAAATATTAAAAGTTGTTAAATAAATTATGGCTCTTGAAAACAGTATTATTCTCAAAATATACTATTTAAAAGTGTTTTTAAACACTTTTTTTAGAGTATAGCTCATGTCTGTAATCCTAGCTACTCAGGAGGTGAGATCTGAAGATCATGACTCAATGCCTGCCTAATATTTAAATATTTAAAATATTTTTATAAATATAAAAAGCCTTGTAAGACTTGCTACTTTTAGGTTCTTATCAAAATAATTTTTAATGTATCTCATTTCCAAAGCTAATTTATTAACAGAACCTGTCATTCTAATAAAATTGAAGAAATAAATGTAATAAACAAAACTATACATATCTAATATTTTGACTCAGAGATTTATAAAAAAGCACCTTTTATTAGATAGTACATATTTAATCATGAGAATATCATACAAAAATAGTATACTTGATCTTAAGAATCAAATTGGGATGAGACCTCCAAAAGAACCTATTATTCTAATAAGGAGAGTCAACAAAACTCAAGTAACAATAGCTTGACATCACCTGAAGAAACCTCTCAAAATAGGAAGATGAATCCTTTAAACTAATACAAATAAATACATATCAGGTCTCAACTCTTCTCAACAAATACCATAAAAATCATCTTCTATTATACAGCAGAGTACTCACCAACTGTTTACCAATCCAGTCATATTCATAATCAAACATATATCCTTTTCGATCAAACAAGTCAGTAAAAAGTTTTCTTAGGTAATCATAGTCTGGCTTTTCAAAAAAATCTAGCCTTCTTACATAACGAAGATATGTTGCCATTTCTTCTAGAAAGAAAATAAAAATTACTCTGACTACACTTCTCTATAATAAATAGTTATTGTCTCAAAGCACAATGTGCTACAAAAACATGAAAAAACGAACTATTTCAACTTAAAATCTTTGAAGTTCAATTACAACAAAATTTCCCCTTTTAGAAGAAAACAAAGGAGGAAAGAACATAAAGACAAAAAAGGTAAAGCTTAGTTTAACCACTATTTTTGCTGCTTATTAGCAAATACTAAAGTTTTATAAAATTATTTTTAATAGATATCCTGGACAGTACTAAAGTTTAATTAGCAGTTCAATGATGCATGATTATTAAATCGCATTCAGTGCATATGTTTTACTAAAGTATTTACTAAAAATATCAGTGGGAATTGATTTATGTGACAGCATAAGTACTGGTTTGTTGGATTTCCTTTAGAGTCAGCAATATACACTAACTCTGCAATAGCAAATGCCTAAACTTAACTATGACCATTATTTTAACCAAATGAACTTTCAAAATAAACCTAAAATAGTTCTCAAAAATATAACCCTGGAACACTTTTGATGTATTCTCTTAATATCTGGTCAAATGGTGAACAACTAATTGGTAATAGACAAATCTCTGCACACCATGGCATTTCCCAAATCTAATAAATACATACTTTCTTTTTAAATACTTCCAAAAGAAAAAGAAGGGGAAAAAGAAAAAAATAGACAAAATGGTGAGCTATTAGTCACAGCATTCCTCCCTCAGGGCACACAAGTTTGCTGACAATGAAGAATTAGCAAGGGCTGGGAAGATGGCTCAGTGGTAAGAGTGCTTGCCTAGCATGCAAGAAGCCCTGGGTTTGATCCCTCAGCACTACATAAACAGAAAAAACCAGAGGTGGTGGCACAGTGCTAGCCTGGAGCAAAAGAAGCTCAGGGACAGTGCTCCGAGTTCAAGCCCCAGGAATGGTTAAAAAAAAAGAATTTGTAAACTTTAACAAGAGATACCTCAGATTACACTGACATTACAGTATGATAAGGGAGAACCAGAAACAAGAAGTCAATCTTGTATCTTCAAATCCAGTTCTCTTTTTCCTTTTTTCTGCTGCACAAATCACAGCAGGTATTCTAATTTATTAACAAAATTATTCTTATTCTTTAATTGACTTCGAAAACCAATATTTTTTTGGTGGGGCTGGAGTTTGAACTAAGGTCCTTACGCTCGTGCCGCAAGCACTCTATCAAGGAAGCCATGTCCTCAGCCCTTGTGTGTTTCTTTTCACCTAAGAGGTCACTTTTGGCCTGTGCCAGCCTCAGGTCACAAGTTTCCTAACTACACCCCCAAATAACTGAGATTGTAGACATGAAACAACATGCCCCACTTAGTTGTTGCCATGTGGTCCCATTAACATTTTGCTCAGCTGGTCCTAAACCATGACTCTCCAGAATTACAGTTATGTATTGTTATTCCTAGAATAAGTAAAATTCACTGATTTAGAGTTGCTATATGCTTCCCTGAAAACAAAATGTTTTCATAAATGTGTACAGTTCTCCAATGTAAATCTAGCCTAAAATTAGTAAGGTCGGGAAGATTTTACTGTACTTTCAAACTCTTCTTTTGAAGCTGACTTTGAGAGCCAAATGACTCATATTGTACTAAACTTAATAGTTGGTATTCTTGGGGCTGAGAAGCTGGCTCAGTGGTGGAGAGCTTGCTTTGCATGCATGAGGCCCTGGGTTCGGTTCCTCAGCACCACATAAGCAAAAAGAAAAAAGCCGGAAGTGGTGTTATGGCCCAAGTGATAGAGTGCTAGCCTTGAGTTGAAGAGCTGAGAGACAGCGCCCAGGCCCAGAGTTCAGGCCCCACGACTGGACCCAAAAAAAATAATAAAAAATAAAATTTAAAAAAATGTGTTATTGGGCTGAGGATGGAAGCACATGCCTATAATCCCAGCTACACAAGAGGCAGGGATGGGAGGGAACAGGGTTCAAGGCCAGTACAGACAAAAATGTTAGTGAGACCTTATCTCAAAACCCCCCAGGCATGATGGTTTATACCTATAATCCCAGCTACAAAACAGGTGCAGACAGGTGGATCACTATCTAAGGATGGCTGTGTGAAAAACTGCAAGCTGAAAACTAAAGATAAAAGGGCTAGGGTGTAGTACAACTGGTAGAGTGCTTATCTAGCAACTGCAAAGCCCGGAGTTCAAACTATAGTACTATCAACACAAAAAGGTCACTGAAGAAGGTATAACTTCAGCTAGGACTGGGCTAACATTATTATTTTTTTTGGGGGGGGGGGGGCCAGTCATGGGGCCTGAACTCTAGGCCTGGGCGCTGTCCCTCAGCTCTTCAGCTCAAGGCTAGTGCTCTACCATTTGAGCCACAGCACCACTTCCGGCTTTTTTCTTTTTGCTTATGTGGTGCTGAGGAATTGAACCCAGAGCCTCATGCATGCAAGGCAAGCGCTCTACCACTGAGCCACCTTCCCAGCCCTGGGCTAACATTATTAAAGGATGGAATTTTCATCTAATACCACCATGTAAAACACATTTTTAAAGTCTTCACGTTAAAGTATAAAAATATTTATAAATTGAAGTAATAAATAGCAGCAGTTATCAGTTTGGCATTATTCATTACCTGGAAAATTTTCACATAACACTTCTATTGGTGTTGCTCGTTTTGTATCGCCAATTTTCTGATACCTCTCTTTTAGTGTGTCAGCCTAAAATAGGAAAAAGAAACATCCCTGAGAATATGATAAGTCAAAAATAATTAGTTAGATTAGGTAATTTAAGTATAAATGACTTAATTACATTAAATAAGGAAACACAAAAACAAATACCTTTAAGCCTTGCCAAGGAAGACTGCCTCTCAGAAAGTACATGAACATATGACCTAAAGCTTCTAAATCATCTCTTCTACTTTGCTCTGAAACAGAAGATACACAAATTTCACTGCTCTCTACCAGTTAAAGTTAGAAAAGAGAACTGATTCTTTTTCAAAATTTATTTCCCAAAGTTCAATATATAAATGAAAATATAGGTCCCTTGCATACAAGTGAGAAAATTATGACTAAACTAAATCATAACTGCATTTTTTAGATATTAAGCATGATTAAATATACTATTATAATAATGTAAATGCTACTACAGATTTTCTTATCTACTCAGATATATGTTCATGGAAATACAGGAGAAGGGAAAAAAGATTCAAGTGATTAAGCAGTCTTTGTGGACTACAGCTCCATTTTAAAGACTTAGAGCACAACATATTAAAGCTCCCAAAAAGCATGAGATTTAAATTATTTAGTTAACTTTATTAAATGATCCATTACATGAAGTTATGAAAGCATAAAACTTCCAATCACATTTTCCCCATCAACATTGAGAACAATTAGTATTGTGTATATTTCAAGAAACCTTGATGGGTGACATTGATCAAGATGCACTATATTCATAAATTGCTTCAATGAATGCAACTCCTTTGTATAATTACACCAAGATAATAAAAATATTTTTAAAAAACTGATGTTTGACACATACCAATAGTGATAATCCCTCCACTATCACCAAAAATTAAGACTAAAACAAATCATCATTTTCAAGTTATTTCTGTTTATCAATGAAATGTCATATAACACATAACTGACTAATTATCACAAACTAAGTAAGGTTCAGGAAAGATCCTTATAAATATTTATTACAAGAGGTGACACTAAGAAAAGGAAAGAAATGTACATATCACCCAATGTGGAAGAAATAACAGTCTTATCAAAGCTCATAGAACTCATAAACTTTATAGACCACAATAAAGACAATTTGCCCCATGAAGATTAGAATGTGTTTGTGACTTAGTAACTAAGGTTAGAATGTGTTTGTGACTTAGTAACTAAGTATCACTATCTCACAATAGTGTGAAATTTATGTAATCACTTAATCACAATAAAAACTGCTATAAAAAGAAGTATTTCAATTTTTGTCAATGAAGTTAAATTTGCATTTTTGGATCTTTTAAGTTATAATTCAGAATGCTGAGTAACAATAAAAGAAAAAAACAATAGATTACTAAATGGTGTTTGCATAAAAGATGTTTACCCCAGGTGCTGCTTGAAGAAAAGCAAACTTCTCAAGAAAAGGATCAGAATTAGGGTGAAGCAGTCAGAAAGCATTTAAAATTTTACCATGGACCCTCCTAACAATGTGCCAGAGTTCAAAGATACATGTGTGTGTTCTTTACTAATATCCTTCCATAAGGCTGCAGGTTGTTTATTACCATCAAAAGCATGTGCAGTGGCTACACAGAGCAGTCTTTATGGATGCTAGGTCCTAGTGTCCTAAAACAAAAATTTTGGGGGGGAAAAAAAATCCTACTTCTAGACTCCAGTTGAAAATTAGAATGATCTGAACTTTTCACAAACTGAAATCCTACTGCCGGTGACGGATTCCTTGGATATGAAACCAAGGGGAGGCCTGTGCCTCAAAAGTTTAGTAAATGATATTGAAGTTTATTGAGGTTCGAAAATCATTAAAAAGAAACTCCTTTCACTAAAGATAATTTGTCTATAATCAAATACTCTCATGATAGCATGAAATCTGGTAAATTTTGACGTCATTTGTACACGACTCCCACCATCATCAGGAAGCATCTCTAATATACGTACAAATAATCTTGCCGTTAGCCTCCCTTCCCACTGAGACTTTTTACGGTATCACACTGTACAGACTCATTTCTGAACTTTTTTTTTTTTTAAGGTCCGGTCGTGGGGCCTGAACTCTGGGCCTGGGCGCTGTCCCTCAGCTCTTCAGCTCAAGGCTAGCGCTCTACCACTTGAGTCACAGCGTCACTTCCAGCTTTTTTCTTTTTGCTTATGTGGTGCTGAGGAATCGAACCCAGGGCCTCAGGCATGCAAGGCAAGCGCTCTACCACTGAGCCACCTTTCCAGCCCCTCATTTCTGAATTCTTTCACCCAGTATGTTTCTATGATTCACCCATGGTACTCCATGTATCAGTAATTCATTATTTTTTATTGCTGAATAGCAAGGCACATTATGTTAATCTTCCTACTGAAAGATACTTATAGTTTCCAGTTTGGAGCTACTGGAGGGAGAGAACTTTGAATATTTTTATACAAGTCTTTTTATGAATATATACTTTTATTTTTCTTGAATATAAATTTTTAGAAATTACATCATGAAATCACATGACAAGTGTAAATTTATCTTTGTAAGAAAGTCTTAAATATTTTCAAAAAGGTTTGTGTGTATCCCATTTCACATTCTCAGCAGCAATGTACAAGAGTTCCAGTTACTTCAAAACCTGTCCAGTATATGGTTGATTTCTTAAACTTTAGCCATGCAAACAGCTAAGTATTATTTAATTTGTATCTATCTCACTAGGGACTGATGTTTAAATGCACTTTATGTGCTAGTAATCTCGCATACATCTTTGTGAAATATTTGTTCAAATGCTTTGCCCATTTTTTTTAGAACTGAGTATTTGTCAAACCTGTGAAAGTGCCTGGCGTATTCTGAATACAGGTCATTTTCAGATATATATTTTGTAAATACTTCCTTTGTCTGACACCACAGCTTGTTTTTGTTGTTTTCTTAATAAAAAGCAAAGTTCCATACTTTGAAGAACTCCAATTTATAGAGAGTGGTCAGGAATCTGATTCTTTAAAAACGTTGCAAAATTTGCACTAGGAAGGTGGCTCAGTGGTAGTGCTTGCCTTGCATTCATGAGGTCCTGGATCCGATTCCTTAGCACCACATAAGCAGAAAAAGCCAGAAGTGGCTCAAGTGGTAGAGCACTAGCCTTGAGCTGAAGAGCTGAGGGAGAGCACCCAGGCCCAGAGTTCAGGCCCCACGACTGACTCCCCCCCCAAACATTTTTTTTCTTATTTTTTCTTTTTAAGCTTTATAGTTTTGGGTTCTTACATTTACATATATTTTGCACTGTGAAGTAACTTATTTTTGGTTCTAGAGCAGGATAAAAGTTCAGATTCTTTCCAATATAGATATGCAGTATTCTCATACTGTTTCTTGACAAGATTCTTTCCCCTTGCATACCTTGCATTCTCAAAAATAATGCATAGATGTTTTTCAATCTACTATTTCTAGACTTTATATATTTACATACCTATCTATGCTGACACAAATTAAATAAAAAACAAAATAATCATGAAGAAATCAATGGCCAATAAAACAGAAAATCAACAGAAAAATAGTAACAAAAGCTGATTATCTGAAAACTTCCATAAAATCTTTAATCCTCTTAGTATGCTAAAAGAAGCATGTATTACCAATAACAGGAACAATAAAGGGGCTAACAGAACAAATCCTATAGCCATTCAGAGAACAGGCACAGTATATTTTACGAATATTATACCCGTAAATTCAACAACTAGGACATAATACAGAAAAGCTCTGAAAGGTATTAATAATCTAAACACAGTTGCTGAGCACTAGTGGCTCACATTTGTAATCTTAACCACTGATAAGGCTGAGATCTGATGATCATGGTTCTAAAACTGCCCTGGCAAGAAGTGCCAGGAGACTTTTATCTCCAATTAAGCACCAAAAAAGCCAGAAGTGGATCCATCACTCATGTGATAGAACACTAACCTTAAGCCAAAAAAGGTCAGGGACAGTGTCTAGGCCCTAAGTTCAAATCCCAGGACCAGCACCAAAATAAATTAATAAATAAGTAAATGGCTATGTTAATAGCTCCATATCAACTGAAGAAATTTAATTTTAAATTTAGAGCCTTCCCCAAATACAACGGCTAGATGACATCACATGCGAATTACATCAAACAAGAAAAAAATACAAATTCTACATACTCTTAATAACAGTCATTCCCATCTTATTACCTTGTTACAAAAACCAAAGACAATACAACAAGTAGCAGAAGTATAGGAAATATTCCTGATAAAGTAATGAAGTAATATACTGTAACTAAGTAAAGTTAATGCTTAGAATGTAAGGTTAGTTAACTTTCAAAAGCAAATCAATGTAAGTCATATTAACAGAGTTTTTTAAAACATGTAAATCACAGGATCATCTTAGATATAAAAAATATCATAACAGGGCTGGGGAGGTGGCTCAGTGGTAGAGCGCTTGCCTTGCATGCATGAGGCCCTCGGTTTGATTCCTCAGTACCACATAAACAAAAAGAAAAAAGCCGGAAGTGGTGCTGTGGCTCAAGTGGTAGAGCACTAGCCTTGAGCTGAAGAGCTGAGGGATAGCGCCCAGGCCCAGAGTTCAGGCCCCACGACTGACAAAAAAAAAAAAAAAAAATCATAACAAAAATCCAACATGCATTCCCATAAGAAAACTCTGTAAATAAGAAATTTAAAAACATTATTTCTAACAAAGGACAACTATGGAAGAACTACAACATAACTTTTGAATAGTGAAAGATACCTAGTGATCAAGATTTTAAAAAAGCTCTACTCTTCCCATCCTTCTATTTAATATAGAATTGTACAAACAGTTCTTTCACTACAAAAAAAATGCTGTGAAAACAAACATCATAATGTATGCAAATTGGAGAGTAGAACTATTTTTCTTTGATTTGATACAGAAATTTTAAAGTAATCTACAAAATGTCTATTAAGAACTAGTGAGTTTTAACAATTACAGGGAACAAGATCAATATATAAAATCAACCAGATTTTTATATTAGCAATGAACAATAGGGACATGAATTTTAAAGCCATAATCCTTACAAAAGCATTACACAACAAGAAATATGTAAAGATATGTACACATATGAGATCTACGTTTTATAAAATACACTTTAAAAGACTAAAATATATTTAAAAAAATATACTGAGCTCTACAGTAGGACTCATTATTTAGGAGACAAACTCAGAATAAAAGGCAATTCCTATTGAATTCCATCCAAGGAAAGGGGCCTTTAATTATCACACTGACAACTAAGAATAATCATAAGATAATTTTACCCATATGGCTCTAACAGATGTCTAACAGTATTACTCTCATAACCTACACAGCATTTAAAAATTCAAGCCATAAATATGAAGGCGTAAAATAAACCCACCATTGAAATTCAATCCAAAATATAATTTTCCCACATAATTCTTTTGTTTTTTTTTCACAACTGACACATCTGGAAATAAATCTGGCTATGCAGCAAGTAGCAAAAGTCACAGGAAGGTTTTCTAAAGACTAATACTTCTTTTACGTGAGAAAGATCTCTTAAAGGTTCAAATTCTTTTTAAAAAAAGGTTTTTTTAAATCCATATGAAAGTTATATAATTGAAAATACATGCTTTACATAAAATTTGTTTGTAAAAATGGGTAAGAGGCGATTAGAGAGGAAGGGAAAAATATGAGGGATAGAGGGGGACATGCATACACATGTAAGTAATATAATAAAACCCAGTGTAAAGTTTTTTAACAAGAAAGGAGGATCAGGAGGAAGCTAAGGTAGAGCATCTGATATAATGTCAGTCTCAAAAAGAAACAATACTTACAAATTCATGTAGCATTCTGAAACCAGAATCTTTATTTTAAAAATTAATTAAAACAAAGTATCAAAGATTTAATTAGTGGGGCTCTGGTGGCTCAAACCTGTCATCCTAGCTACTCAGGAGGCTGAGATCTGAGGATCATGGTTCAAAGCCAGCCTGAGCAGGAAAGGCTATGAGACTCTTATCTCCAATAAACCACTAGAATACCAGAAGTGGCGCTGTGGCTACCACAGTAGAGCGCTCACCTTGAGCTGAAGAGCACAGGGACAGTGCCCAAGTCCAGGGTTCAAGCCCAGCAACCAATCTCCACCCCCCCCCACACACACACACCAAAAAAAGAATTAACCAGGCTTTAAAAGTAACCATCAAAGAGCCAGGTATACAGGGTTGCACATCTCTAATCCTAGCATGTTACAGAGGCAGTCAGGAGAAACAGACTGAGTTCCAGGCCAGCCTGGACTAACTAGGGGAAGCTTGTTTTAAAAAGTCAAAAAAAAAGAGGGAGGGAGGGATTGCCAAGGAGCTAGAAATAAGAGTTCTGGAAGAGAGCACTTGCCTAATAGGACAACAAAACCAAACAAATATACAAATAAATAAAAGAAGTAATCACAAAAGCTCAAGCAAAACAAGGCTGCTGTGTCAGGTACATGAATATAAGATGACACTAAAAAGTCATAATTCCTCTTTTTTCCTTCTTCTGCCCTCCAGACTCCTCACAGTGCCGTGCCCTCTATTCAAAATACCAGAAAATACTGTATGTTCAAGACATCAAAAACTCATAGCATGTAGTGGACCAAAACTCGTATTACTTTATCTTATTCTCAATGTATTTTAAAATAGAAATTCATGTAATCTGGCAAGTATTTCTCTATTAATACTCCATATCTAAACTAGATAATTTGAAGGGATGGGGGGATTGGGATGAGGGTGGAGAATAACGGAAGGGGTGACATAGATCACAATGTACTAAAAACCAACATGTTAAATTGAAACACCTTTGAACAACTTAAAGATAATAAAATACATTTTAAAATTAAAAATATTGCCCATCTACCCAATCTTCATTAAAATTGAAGAGCTTTAAAAGTAAAGAAAAACTAAACCTTTTATTGTTTGCTGTACTTGCCAAAGAAATTTTTGGCTCCTTCTTGAAAAAGTAAAGAGAGTTAGTGCTATTTCCATAGTTCTGAGGGCTTTCCCAACAAGGACAAACATATCACTCACTTTTGCCATTTCTACAAATAGAATGCTGCTGCATTTACCATTGTTCAGATAAAGAACATTAGGCCATAGGAAGTTGTGACTTCATATCACACAATAAAACAGTGGTGAACCTTTGTTAGCTACAATAAAATAGTCTGTTAACTCCCATGAAATGAAAATCTCTCACAGACACTGTCAAATAAGGTGTGCTGTTTTTAATAAAGGGTACAATCCTGACAATTCTGCATCTAGCCATTCATATTTTAAATCCACCAGCAAAGTTTGCTCCTGAAATACACTCACCAAAAATATTATCTCAAGCACTTCTGTTCACTGCTCAGATGACACATTACTGATGACAAGCTACTGTTTCCAAACTGGGTGGATTTACAGAAGGTTTGGAAATTCATGTGGTAACTTTTAATTGCTCTACTGTTCACCAACACAGCTTGAGATGAACAGGATTCAGTGTGTCTCCTCACTGTAGAAACTTGTGTTAGTATTGTCCAGTTACTGTCTTGGGATGACCTTGAGTTCTTGATTATACCTATGCTTATACAAACCTTGGCAAGTTAACTATAGGGTAGCTGACAGATTTTCACAGCTCCAGAAAGCGTGGGCCCTCATACCCATCCTTCAGAACCTACTTAAAGAATGAGAAGCTGAAAGCCAAGCAGCTTTTGCCAACAGAATAAAATAACTCTGTGAGAACTTGGGTCACTAGAGACTGTATTTTGGAATCAAACTGCCCTATAGAAAAGAATTAGTATCTGATACCAATTATCATGTTAATTCAAATCTGAGTTAAAAAAAATAAAAATCCTGAAGTTCACTTGTGAATTATCTCCAATTTGACTTGGTTGAATGAAGTGATTGGAATTCATCAGCTCTGTCTTTCCTTGCTGTCATAGTGAATTAGCGGATGATGTGAAATGGAGAGGCTGACTGGTCATCACTGAGAATAGGCCACTGCTGGAGGGCCAACTAGGTGTGGAATTTTTTGCATGAGATCCTAAATTCTTTGTTTGCTTTATTATGCTTGTAGATCACGAAGCTGCCCTGGTGTGTGTGTGTGTGTGTGTGTGTGTGTGTGTGTGTGTGTGTGTGTGTGTGTGTGTGTGTGTGTGTGTGTGTGTGTGTGTGTGTGTGTGTGTGTGTGTGTGTGTGTGTGTGTGTGTGTGTGTGTGTGTGTGTGTGTGTGTGTGTGTGTGTGTGTGTGTGTGTCTCTGTGTGTGTGTGTGTGTCTGTGTCTGTGTGTATCTGTGTGTTCTTGTCATTCCAAAGTTAAACATAAATGGTTCAGACTAACTTATTGTACAAATTCTCTCTGTGTGTATGTGTGTGTGTGTGTGTGTGTGTGTGTGTGTGTCTGTGTCTGTGTGTTCTTGTCATTCCAAAGTTAAACATAAATGGTTCAGACTAACTTATTGTACAAATTCTCCATTTGGAAGACACTGAGACCTGACTAGTGAAAGACATGTTTTCCTGAATTATGATGACCTGCTCCCACGTCTCACATGAAAGGGAAATATGGAAACTCAGGGTCATTATACTAGAGGTCTTGGTCTTTATTTGCTTAACTTTGACTATAATCATGTCATTCAGACATTTTAAGTGGGGGGGGTGTATCTGGCTGCTAAACTTAGCAATTTAAATGGAACTTTACACATCTTTCAAAAATTCTCTCCTAAGAAAATTACCTTTACTGTCTCCTTCTTAAGCAATGGCTTTACTGTTTTAATACTACAGTTTTGTCTTTCAAATGACTTGTAGAAACTACCAGTATAAGCTGGGCACCAGTGGCACACACCTGTAACCTTAACTATTCAAGAGGCTAAAGATCCCAGCACCATGGTTCTGAAGTCAGCCCAGCAGGAAATTCTGTGAGACTCCTCTCCAATTAACCACCAGAAATCCCGAAGTGGAGTTGTGGCTTAAAGTGTTAGAGCATTAACTTTGAGTGAATAAGTTCAGGGATAGTATCTAAGACCTGAGTTCAAACCCTGTGATGGAGAAAAAAAGAAGAAAAAGAAACTACGGGGGGGTAAAACCATATGGATTTCCTAGTCTTTAACTGTTTTTGCTTCAGCAATGTGAGCGTCATCTTGACCTTGTTGCAGTATATAGTAGCTCTTCAAACAGAAGTTTCATTGCTAAGTTTTTGGTATGGGTGGTGCTGGAATATCTGAAATATTTGCTTTCCTACTTCAGAGATGTAAGGTAGTATATCAAATTGAAGGGTTTGATGAAGGAAGCAGTATGTAAGAAAGACTGTATACTACTCAGTTCTAAAGCTCTCTCTAGATAGCACCCAACTATCAGTGCATGTGCCAGTTCCCAGTCACTCTTTGCAGTTGTATCACATTGCTTTTACAAGAATCTCTAAGATCACACCAATTGTGAGTAAGATAATCAAGCAAGAGAGCTAAAGGCTCTGTGTTCAAGTCCCAGTCACAGTGCATATGTGCGCACATACACATATAATTCACTTTGCACAAGAAACAATTGCATAAAACAAAAACAATCTGTAAGAATGCCACAGACCTTTTTCATAATAGTAAAAAAAAAACTATTAACTCAAATATCTGCCCACATTAGAACTTATAAACAATTGTGGCATTGTAGAGTAACAAAGACATCACACTAAGCAGGAAGTCAGATGGATGATCCCAGCCACTTGGCAACTCTGAAGCTCTTTTCTTGCTACCCTGGACTTCTGAAAAGGACTATGTCAATAGTACTAGGAAGAGTTCGAACTGATGACAAGAAACAAACGTAAATAGGAAAAGACTTATAGATACCTTTGGGGGCACATTATTTTGTTGTGCAGATGAAAAGTCAGGTATGTCAGTATAAACTTAAAAGCATTTAATAGAAAAATAGTAATACATGTGTAAACATGCATGTACCTTTATAGGTATATTTCTTTGTTTGTCAATATATACACATACTCATTTCCTAGTTCTGGATTCAGGGCCTCGCTGCAATAACAAACCATTGCAAGAACATACCAGTGGCTAAAACTTGCTTTTTAAATATTAACATTATTCAATAAAAGGACGTATGACTTCTGCTATGTGGCTGGAACAGAGAAACTACAAGATCAATTTGGAAGAACTTGCAATCAGAAAGTAAAAAGTACTCAAACATTAAGAACATGTCACATGGAACCTAATGGAAGAAACAAATGGTGATCAAATCTGAGACCCTTTGAGCATATGCATTGAGCAGTCTCTACAGGCAGAAATCAACAATTAGGGGTAAAAGGAAGCGTGCGTGCTAATGTTAGAACATCAAAATGTGTTAAAAAATGCCAGAAAATCACTAACAGAAAGTTCCTTAATGGAAAAAGTCAGCAACAGACACTACCCTAAACAAATGATCAAAGAAGCTTGGAATTAATTACATCATGCAGCCCTTGACATACTGCAATAAGCATATCCACTTTATGCTGACCATGTACCCCAAAACATGATCAAGAAGAATAAGTGACTGGAACTGAGAAGAAAATAAGACTGTGCTGTTCCTCAAAAATAAGGTCATGAACTATAAAGAAACACTGAAGGCCGGGTGCTAGTGGCTCACACCTATGATCCTAGCTACTCAGGAGGCTGAGATCTGAGGATCAGGGTTCAAAGCCAGCCTGGACAGGAAAGTCCGTGAGACTCTTATCTCTAATAAACCACTCAGAAAAACTGGAAGTGGCCTTGTGGCTCAAGTGGTAGAGCACTAGCCTTGAACTGAAGAGCTGAGGGACAGTGCCCAGGCCCAGAGTTCAGGCCCCACAAGTGACAAAAAAAAAAAAGAAACACTGAGTAACTTTTCCAGGTGAAAAAAAGACTAATGCTATACAATAAGCAAATATATGTGATCCTTAGAACCTGGCCCAAGCTATAAAAAGTCTGTGAGGATGGCATTATTTTACATTTTTACAAATAAGGAACTCTCTGTATAATAATAATAATAATAATAATAATAAAAGTTTAGCCAGGCACAGTGGCTCATGCCTATAATCCTAGCTACTCAGGTGGCTGAGATCTGAAGACCACAGTTCAAAGACAGCCCAGGCAGGAAAGTAGTTCATGAGACTCTTATCTCCAATAACCACCAGAAAACTGGAAGTGGTGCTACAGCTCAAGTGGTAAAGCTCTAGCCTTGAGCAGAAGAGCTGTGGTACAGTGCTCAGGTCCAGAGTTCAAGCCCCACGACCAACAAAGAAAAAAGAAAAAAGTTTATATAGTTTGCCCACTGAAGTCTTACAGCAAGGATACACTTAAGCTAGAAGCCAGTTCTGCCTTTGCCTCACATCCGCTTAATAGAAATCATCAAGTGTAGCCCTCTAACTGTATCAAGATGAATACGCCAAAGTTATTACTGGAAGAAAAAAAGATACAGTGAACAGAAGGACAGCAGTCACTTATTTATAGTTTAGTAATATAGTATTAATATAAATGGAAGTAACCTCTAGATATGTGAAAACTAAAACCATTGTACAAGCTATTGTAGTCTACAAAAAATGAACCACAATTCCAAATATAAACTCACATTGGCAGCATGCTCAATGCCAACCTCCACACTTACAAAACATACACATACCTTTTCCTAAATGTGTGTTTATACTCATGTATCTAGCTGTTCCTGTAAGGCTCTTGTGTTCTCTGTAGGGTATATGTTTCTTCGTCTCAGGATCGATATATTCCTTTGCCAAACCAAAATCTATAATGTGAATAACTTGCTGGGTTTTGTTTCCTGGTCGTCCTATTAAGAAGTTCTCAGGTTTTACATCTCTGTAGATCAGGTTCTTTGAATGAACATATTCCATACGAGAAATCTTGGTTTAAGAGAAACAACAGAAATTTTATTTTAGATTCGACTAGCAAAAGAAATCACAATAAAGGCAAGGCAAAATTTCCACAATGAATATAAAAAAGAAAAAAAATCAGAAACTGTTTCAACCCTCCATACTAGTCTATAGCTCCTCGTGTGTGTGTGTGTGTGTGTGTGTGTGTGTGTGTGTGTGTGTGTGTGTGTGTGTGTGTGTGTGTGTGTGTGTGTGTGTGTGTGTGTGTGTGTGTGTGTGTGTGTGTGTGTGTGTGTGTGTGTGTGTGTGTGTGTGTGTGTGTGTATCTAATTCCCACCTAAACTATGTCTTTACATATAATTTCATGAAGTTATGGTACATGGTTTAATATGATCAACATTTTCAAAGGATGGTAGCTCATGAAGTCAAAAACCTTTGAAGTAAAACATAAATGGATATACTCATAAAGTTTCATACTACTTTAGATCAGTAGTCAAACAACTTAGATCAGTAGTCAAACAATTTAAGAGTTTAAGATGTTAAGATGTTAAAAATGACTAACACCATCCTGCAGTATTTATTTTCTGTTATTTAACTTAATTTTTTCCTAGGTATTGAACACTTAAAAATAGGATCTTAAAATTGGAAAGTTTTGGCATCTAACTCTAATAATAGTGGAGACCTGTATTAATCACTTACAAATTCTCAAATAGTGTTCATCGTCCAAGTATCATAAAATAGAGTATTAAAAATCAGAACACAGTTGAGCCGTGGTAGCTACTATCTGTAAATCCTACTAGTTACTCAGGAGGGTGAGATCTGAGGTTCATGGTTCAAAGTCAGCCTGGGTAGCAAATCCATGAGACTTTTACCTCTAATTAACTATCAAAAGGCAGAATTAGAGTTGTGGCTAAAGTGATAGACGTGCTAGCCTTGAGCAAAAAAGTTCAAGGATGTGTCAAAGCCCTGAGTTCAAGCCCCAGGAGTGACACAAAAACAATCAAATAAACAAATAAACAAAAATTAGAAAGCTGCTTCAACTACTTGCAATAATGATTAATAATACAATATAAACACAAAGTTATATAAGTCACTATGATTTCCTTATTAACAAACTTTAGGTTACATATAATATTCAATAACCTATGCTTTAACCAATTATATAAGCATTTTCCAAGTTATGAAACATTCTTTTAATACATATGTTTAATAGCTGCATATTATTTTAGGCTAGTGATAATTTAACCAACCTATCCTGTTAATCTCCACATTTGCATTCTTTGTCCCTTTTTTAAAATTATATCTGTCCTTGTACAAAATACTTTAAGTACATCTGAATACTTTCATAAGATGAATAGAAGTGTAATTAATGGTTTGATGAATAAAATCAATTTTAAGACTTCTACAGCATAGTCATATTGGCATTCATGTCAAACCTCTCCTAAAACTATTCTCTAAGCTAGGCTTGGTTATGTTTACCTATAATTCCAGCACTTAAACTATAGTAGAACTAAGAGTTCAAGGCTAACCTTGGCTACCTAGCAAGGTCCTGGCTAGCAAGACATAGTAAGACACAGTCTCAAAAAAAAGTAAATAAATAAAGCCTCTAAGTTGTTTTCTCATAGATCCCCTGGAATTTAATGATTTTAAGATTTGTTGTTTCTATTTTGTAAAAATTGAGCTACATAGCTTGGGGGTGAGGACTGGGGGAGGGGGGGAATGTGGGAAAATGATGGAGGTGGTGACATTGGTCAAGATGCAATGTACTCACAAACTGATTTATAGAATTGTATCCTCTTTATACAACTACGTAAACAAAAAGGATTATGTTTCTGAGGGTTCTCTTTTAAAGAAAAGAGTCATAGAAAAAAACAAAGTGAACAGTCTTTAGAAACATTCAGTTCTTCAAGCAGTTATGATACTAATTTTCATATAAATAAAATATATTTGACACATTATTTAAGTTATATGTATCTTATGATGCATATATAAACATCAGAAACATTTGTATCAGGCAGGTCAAAAGCTCTGCAGGATGTCATAAAACTTTAATAGAGCTATTAACTTCAACTTGTGACCAATGAACCATGTATCACAGAACACTTCGCTTTACTCACCAGTTGTATAGCTATCATGAGAACTGTTTTAAGAGAAAACGTTCTGTCACACAAGTCGAACAAGTCTTCCAAACTGGGTCCCAGCAGCTCCAGCACCATAGCATTGTATTTACCACAAGGGCCAAAGTAGTAAACTTGAGGTATACCATCTAGGAGAAAAGAAAAGATCATTTAACAATTTCATCTTAAATATTTTCTCTATAGAAAATAGCAACTATGTTTTAGCTTTAAAATTTCAAGAACTGTAGCAGTATTGTTATTTTCTTCCAGACATGCAATACGCCTTCCATGAGCAAACCTTGCCATTCCTCCACTTTCTCCCTGGTGTTCACACTGCAGCTTGGTTAAACACCTCTACTGTAGCTGCATTACTGAATGACAATGTAAAGAGTATTTTACTGTCTCTCTACCACCTTATATGCTGGACTTCTAGTTTTATTGTTTATTTTTCCATGGTCTAGAGAAATACTTAGCACATAGAAAAAATTCATTTTTATTGAACAAACAGCTGTTTTAATAACTCTGTGGTAGGCATGCTACTAAAGCTATCTTTAAGAATCCTCTATAGAGCTGGGAAGGTGGCTCAGTGGTAGAGTGCTTGCCTTGCATGCATGAGGCCCTGGGCTCAGCACCACATAAGCAGAAAAAGCCAGAAGTGGCACTGTGGCTCAAGAGCGCTAGCCTTGAGCTGAAGAGCTGAGGGACAGCACCCAAGCCCAGAGTTTAGGCCCCATGACTGACCAAAAAAAGAATCCCCTATAAAATCCCCTTCCCTTAAATATGGGCAAAATTCCTGGGATCTTACTCTTTGGCTATCTATATATGTATATATATGTGTGTGTATGTTTCTATGCATATATACATAGACACACACAAGCATCTACTTACACACGTTTCTCCCTGTCTATACATACATATATATATATATATATACTATTTATTTATACACATATACATGTGTTTGTGTATGTGTGTGTGTGTGTGTGTGTGTGTATGTGTGTGTAATTAAGGCCCCTATCAGTAAGTCAATCAAAAGAGTGAGTGCTTTGGTGAATCTAACCTACTCAGACCCTTTGTAAAAAGAGGCTCTACATTTTCAAGGGTAGCTCAATAGTAGAGCACTTGCCTAGCAAATGCAAAGCCTTCCTGAGTTCAAACCTTAGTGCTGAAGAAAAAAAACACTACAAATCACATACTAGAAGCAACAAATGTGCTTTCCTATAGAGCCTTAAGCAAACCATCACGCTGTGAAGACTTGATGTGCCAGGATAGAAGCTTCTAGGAACTGTAGGCCTCAATCCTGTAACCATAAGTCACTGAATGCTAGCAAGACCAGTGAGCATGAAGATAGTCCAGGGAGACCCCAGGCTCGTGCCTTGGCTTTGGCCTGGGGAGACACTCAATAGGGGACCTTGCTAGACCATTTCTGGACTCCAGAGGCAGGGAAACTGTGAACTAATATGGCTTCTTCTTTTAAGATACTATATTAGTATAATTTCATTATGCACCCATACAAGTAAGACAAACCTCAAATATATCTGAGGTCATCTGTACTTGGCTTCCAATAAACTAACATATAAAAGATTACCTACCATATCTACATACTGCTTATGAAGAATTAAGTTACTCCATTAAAAATACCTGTTTTATTTCTGGTTGATTTTTTTCCAGTAACTGTGGAAGAGAAGTAAGGTGTGGTGATACACACCTATAATCCTAGCATTAGGAAGGCTGAGGCAAGTAAATCTCAGATTTCAGGCCAAGTAGAATCAGTTAATTCTATCGAAATGAATTTCAGGAATTGGAAATGTAGTTTATTTGCGTGTTTGTTCTTTCCCCTGCTGTTGATGGTGAGGATAGCATTGTCTGTTTTTGCTTTTTTGTATATTTTGTTTGTTTCTTGGGTTTTTTTGTCTTGTCCTTTATCTATCTTTGAGAGGAAGGAGAGCTACAGAAACGGAGAAACAAAGGGCAAATAAATGCAGCAGTGGTACTCAGTAGACACTGCTGAAAATGAACTACACAACATGTAGGAAGGGGTGGGAAGGAAAAACAGAGAGAGAGAAGGAAGGAGTAACAGTGCCCAAAAAGAACTCATTACTGGCTTATGAAATGGTAGCACCTCTCTGTGCACATCACTTAATTTTAAAAAACAATTTAAGTGTGGCAGGGAATCCTTTATTTATTTTTTTGCCGGTTCTTGAGTTTGAACTCAGAGCCTGGGCACTGTCCCTGAGCATCTCTGTGCTCAAGATTAGCACTCTACCACTTGAGCCATAGCGTCACTTCCGGCTTTTTCTGTTTATATGGTACTGAGGAATAGAACCCAGGGCGTCAGGCATGCTAGGCAAGCGCTCTACCACTAAGCCACATTCCCAGCCCAGGGAATCCTTTTAAACTATGATTTTTATAATCTTTAAATAGTTGTACAAAGGAGTTGCCACTAGTTTATGAATACAATACATTTCAATCAACGTCACCTCTTTCAACCTTCTCTCCTATCCCTCCCAATCCCACTGTTTCCCTCAGCTCTCTTTCTTTTGCAGGATTTGCTCTGAATTTTATGACTACATTCTCCCCTTCTTCATCTGCTCCCTTTGAGCCCGCCCCTTTTCAAGTACCTGTTTCCTGGTGTTTATTTTGTGGGACTGTGAGTCCTTTTAAGGAATTACACCTTTTGAGTTGTCCCCCAAATCTACATTATTTCAGCTAATACACTGGGAATCTTTCCAAAATAAATCTTACCGTTCTTTCTAATAAAGAATTTTAGAAATTTCTTGCTGGTTGTTGATTGAAGACGATTAAAAAACACTGAACTGTATGCCTAGTGTGACCCCCAATATTCACCAGTTTAGCTGTGTGACTAGTTGCCATTCATTCAACCTTGTGAGTATTGGATATGTCCAATAATTGTTACATGTGAATATTAGTGAGAGAGCAAATCATGGTAGCAGGGGGAGAGGGCAGGAAAGGTAGTATAAAAATGACAGGGGAAAAGAAACAAGTTCAAGCTGCATATACGAGCCTCTCTTTAGAAGCAAGATTCTGATATATATATATTTATTTATTTATATACATGTCTCTCATATATATGTCAAGGTTGACTACAAACACACAAACACACACATATACACACTCAGCATACCTGTGTGCCCCATTTTCCCTTAACACTAGAAATCACTACCTTGGTGTAAGCCATGCCTGCAGTGCCACTGTTATCAAACACATCCTGGCCACAATTAAGCTTCTTTTTTGGGGGGGGGGGGGGGTGGTCCAGTCGTGGGGCCTGAACTCTGGGCCTGGGCGCTGTTCCTCAGCTCTTCAGCTCAAGGCTAGCACTCTACCACTTGAGCCACAGTGCCACTTCCGGCTTTTTTCTTTTTGCTTATGTGGTGCTGAGAAATCGAACCCAGGGCCTCAGGCATTCAAGGCAAGTGCTCTACCACTGAGCCACCTTCCCAGCCCCATACAATTAAGCTTCTTAAACAGCTCTGGGCCACCAGGATTTTCAACAGCTCGCAGATACTATGAGTTTCTTAAACTGCTATTCCTTTTCCTCAATACTGCTGAAAGTTATTTATTGTTATGTTCTTAATTTAACAACTTCCAAACTCTTAATAACTCATTTCCATTCTTTAAGTAGTTGGCTCTGATCTGTAGGGTACAAGAAAACTAGATCATCAAAGCTTATAAAAACTATGTATCAGATGTAAAAATAAACAGGTTTTGAAGTTCTTTAATAAGAGGATTGTCAAAGGACTTCTGTACTTCCTGTGACTCATTACCTACATTCCAAATAAAGCTGTGGAGAAATTAGCTCTAAATAAAATAGCAATAAATTTTAGTTTACTTAATGACTGGATTTTTTCCAAAAGTTTCTAAAATGAAAAACTACTTAAGAAATCTCATTGTAAGCATACGTATGTGTATGTGTGTGTTTGAATGTTTTGTTGATTATTCTGTGTTTTTCTTGTGTGTTTTGGATTCTAAGGTAAACCATTAGGATATTTTTTTAAATATGGCTACTAACTCTACATTAACAGAAATTATATCATGATCCATTTCATAATTCTGTTCTAGACACTATGGACATGTAATATCACAGTAGTCTGGATGTTAAAGGTATTTGAGAATCTGGTTATTTATACCAAAAGAGCCAATAAAGCCATTTTTTGCAAAATATGTAAAACACTATCACTTTTCTTGCCTTGTCTTAATAGTGAAAGTAAAGTTCATCCAGAGACTCTGAAGGTTTATAATGGGAGTTGTTGCTACACAATAAATGTTAAACATTAAGTGCTGACATGACAGTAGGTGTAAAGTTACAGACTTACAAATAGTAGCAGTCAACAAGTTAAGCCCAAATAAAAGAAATCAAGTCATTCCAGTGGAGGGAAAAATAGTCCCAGAAAGGACTTGTCTGAGGCACAAACTTACAAATCTTTCTTAAAATGTGCTACATTATATTTTTTAACAAATTCATTATCTTTAAGTTGTGAAGGAATACCAATTAAACATGTGTTTAATACATCTATGAAATTAATGAGTTAAATTTTGAATTATGAATGAAATTATGAACTGATGAAACTAATTCAAGTAAAGTTTCTTATATATATATAAAATATTGGGTTAATGCCATGAGCCTATCTTTCTTTGGATACTGATGGTTGTGGACAGCAGAATTTTACAGTCAGAAAGTCTTATAGAACACTTCATTTTTCACTATTTCCATGAACTGCGAAAGTCTCATCAATGATTTTTCCCTCCTACCTCTATCTCGCTAAAATCAGATATTAAACATATGCCCAATCACAAGAAAGTAATTATAAAACTAAGAGGTACAAAATTTTTAAGTTTTATTATTTATTCAGAAATGAAATAAACTCAAGTTAATGTAACTGATATGCCTGCATATGAATGCATCATGTTTTAAAACTTAAAATGGCAGAAGTGTGAGAAATGTGGAGATTTTACATCATAACTTCATATCTAATGAAAGACAGGTTTATTTTTCTATTTAAGAATTAATCATTTCCTACTGCAGTGCAGAGCTCATGTGCCAAGCAAACATAAGGCCCCATGTACATATATACATTCATACACATGTACACATGTCCAGAAATGAATTTTCCACATCAAATGGTAGGTCTTTGTTTAGCTTTTAGTGAAACTACCATCAGTTTTCCATGGTGTCTGCACTATTTTACAAATCCACCAGCAAGTTTAGGGTTCAAATCTCCCCACATCCACACTAACACTTGTTATTTTCTATTTTTCAATTTGTTATATAAACAGCGATATCAATGACATATTTTTAAAACTATGAACAAGATGTTATTTAAATGAAGCTTAATATACTATACAAGAATTAAGTTTAAATTACTTGAAATGACTCATCTATGCTTAAGAAAATCTAAAAATATAACCATTTCTTGACTCAATTCCAAAATGAAAGTGTTCCAAAGATACTACTTCTCCCCAAAACAATGGAGTACTCTAGTTTTTAATAGAAGTCTCACATGGATATTCAAAAGTGTTTTTAATACACAGTTTACTTGTAAAAAGAAGACAAAAATATAAAAATTCATGATTCATAAAATACACAACAAAAAGACCACATTTGTTAAGACTTTCAGAGTCATTGTGATGAGCTTCAGGCAAAGTTCTTCATGTTCTAATCCATATAAATGATACTGTAACTCAGGAGAGGAGGGAAGCATCTTACATATTTAAATACTGCTCTGTAAATATGGGAGCATCTGCACTGTCTCTCAAGTGCTAAAAGATGTGCAGCTATGTTTCACTTTCATATCAGTATCTCTAATATAATTTTTATTTTTTTTTATTTTTTTTCCGGTCATGGGGCCTGAACTCTAGGCCTCGGCGCTGTCCCTCAGCTCTTCAGCTCAAGGCTAGCGCTCTACCACTTGAGTCACAGCGCCACTTCCAGCTTTTTTCTTTTTGCTTATGTGGTGCTGAGGAATCAAACCCAGGGCCCCATGGATGCAAGGCAAGCGCTCTACCACTGAGCCACCTTCCCAGCCCTCTAATATAATTTTTAAAATTAAAGCTTTTAAAAAGTTAAAATGGTAAAAGTGTGCTTTTGTAATTCAATATAATGACTTATTAAAGCCTAAAACAATAACTACATCCATTCTTTAGTAGAGAGAGCTGTTGTATTTAACTTCTCTGCATTCTATCTCCCCTGCTCTCCTTCTAACACCTCTTTCACAGCAGACAACCAAGCCCTGCTCTGGATGCTCAGTCCCTGTGATTCTGGCTCCTCCTGGGATGCTCAAATGACCTAGCTTTGGGAAATCAAATTCACTGTGATTAAATCAAAGGAAAGCAAAGGGCCAAATAGGAAACAGAAAAGTTCAGTCTTATTTTGCTGATCAATTCTTAAAAGAAATATTACTAGCCTAGACTAAAAATGATGAATTATTTACTATCAAGGACTAACCAGAGAATGACCTACATACACATACCAAGTGAAGCAGAACACAGAGACTCAAGACATTGAGGAAAACATCTGAAACCCTCGATACAGGAATATCCTATATTTCAGGTTGCTTTCTTTAATTTTTAGTAGATGAATCAACTCCTTTTCTTTCCTACATAGCTTACTTGTTAAACATAAATGGTTTGGTTTCACATACAATTAATTTTATCTCCATAACTTAAAAAAAAGTTATCAATGATAATTTCTGTAACACAGAGGCCTCGCTAATATTTGAATCTGGATTGTCTCCCAAAGGTCCACTGTTATGGTCCCCGGCTTATTGCACTGCTAAAAGATAACAGAGCCTTTATGGTTATGAGCTGGGACAAATAATTATGCCATTGAGAATGTGCCTTTGAAGTGGATACTGGAATCCTGTCTCTTTGTTTCCCAGATGCTATGAGGTGAACAGATTTCCCCCACTACTCACAATATATTTTTGCCATAATATAGTGCTTCACCATAGACCCAACACAATGCAATTGGCAGTTACAGATAGAAATCTACAAAATCATGAGCCAAGGAAATCTCCCTTAAAAAATGATTATCTCAATACCTTGCCACAGCCAAGTCAATGAACACAAGTGTTTATATCAGATTTAAATATGTATTCTAAGCTTATAGGGATAAATGAATTAATATGAAATTGCAAATTTATTATCACCACAATGATGATTCATTTGTTTAGTATGTTCCTAGGGAAAAATGTAGAATCTCTACTAAATGAAACTAGAACATATATATGCTTACAAAAAGATACATGAATAGATGGATGGAGGTACAGCCCAAGTAGAATATAAGCCTACCAAGCTTAAGGCCATGAGTCTAAACCCTAGTACTACTAAAAAAAGATATAGGAATAAATTCCAATTTATTAAATCTGTATACACAAACTTTGTGCCTTATCTATATATGGGAAACTATACAAGTAAAATTAGTTTAAAAAGTACTCAAAAGTAGAGTATGTGAAGCTTTAATATGGGAGGTATAAAATTCAACAAAAATTTTTTCCATCAACTGTTTTCCAATGGTTTAAAATATCCATTCTCATTTAAATTTAGAGTTATATAAAATATATACCTGTATTAGTTTCCTAGGGATCTCCACTCAAGTTACTAAAAATATGGTGGCTTAAAACACTTTTTTTTTTCCTTTCACAGCCTGGAGGCCAGAAGGCTGAAATCAAGTTTCAGTAAACTGAAATCAAGGTAGTATTTAATAAGTAAGGCCACAAACCTTTTATTAGCAATAGGAGGAAAACCTGGAGACTTCTTCCTGGACCAATAAAATCATGAAAGCATTTCTTGGCTTACTGATACAATGCTGTTCCATTCTAGTCTCTGCCTCATGGTCACAACGCCTTCTTCTTTCCTATGAATGGCACATGACCCTCTGCCTCTTTCCTATACGGATATCTGTGATTGCATTTGGGTCTCCCCAGAAAGAATACTCTTGTCATCACATTGTCATCACAAACATTTACCACACGGTAACATTAACAAGTTCCAAAGAGTAGCATGTGATTATCTTCTATATGACTATTAGTCAAATCACCACAATTGGAAAGCTATAATATTCCTTAAAAAATTAAGAATATAGAAGTTATATGCATCTTACATTCTTAAGCATTTTTCCATAATATTCTCTACTAATATTAGCACCACCATAAAAAGCTCCAAATTTGTTATAGTTTAAGACTACAGTAAGAGGGCTTAGGGGTGTAACACTGGCTTGAGGCCAAGAGTTCAAACCCAGTAACACAAAAAACCCTTTTTAAAAAAGACATGGTAAGACAAGTTCTCATAAGCACAGTGACAAGAAACCACTCAATCAATTTTAAAAATTATTCCTTGAAACCAAAGATTATTGCCATGACAATTTATTTAATTCAAACTTTAAGAATAGAAAGCTTTACCTCCAGATCCTAACTGTTTGTAGAATCTGTATTCCAAATGCAGCTGTGGTGCTCTGGATTTCATGGGCTCCTAGTCAAACAACAAAAAAGCAAAAGCATTTAAGTTACTAAAAATCACTAGGCCCCAATTCCAAATGTTACAAATTTTAGTATCTGCTCTTATATAATATTCAATTAGGCATCTTTGTCTTCCTAAGAGTAGATCCATGTACAAAACAAACTTGCGCTAAAATGGGGTAATACAAGAAATGTAAGAAAGAACAAATAGACAAGATAACAAAGTAACCAACGGAATTCTTAAAAATAATAAGAACTACAATAGCTAAATTAAAAATTCAGATTCATAGCTGACCAATCCAACAAAGGAGACACTGGAAAGTGAAAGGTAAACACAAAATTAGAATAGAATGCTAAAGGAAAGAAAAAAACAGAAAACACATTTGTCAGGAGGGGAGGAGAAAAAAGAATGAACACAGGTGATATATGAAGAAATAATTACTATAATAACTCAAGAACTGAGGATAATAAACCACAAAGACAGGAAAAATAGAAACTCCAAATGGAATAACTAAAAAAAGCAATTACACCAAGACACATCTTAATGATATTACAATCAATGAGACAAGAAATAATTAAATCCTCATTGGAAACTTAAATATTAAAATTATAATTAAAATAATCAGCATAGTTCTTGAGAGACAAGCTAGTTAAGAGCACAGTATTTAAGAACATACATTAAACCAGATTATGCTGAGTTTGAATTCTCAATCTTCTACTTAGTAGTTGTGAGACTTTGGGCAAGTTATTTAACCTTTGTATACTTTTCTGTTCCCTCATCTTAGTAAGTTGAAACTTTATCTTCCTCATAATTCCATAATCCCTGTGATTCTTATTAACTATCTACAAGTGCATAGCCTTGATATAAAAAAACTGTCCACTTATATAATCATGTGAAACTAAACATTTATCTCTCGGAAAAAAAATGATGAAACTAGATCTAAGTTTAGTCATCCAAAGTTGATTCCAGTATGTCACTAGCAATAAAATTTTATTATTATACCACCATATGACAAAAGTCACCTTGCCACAGATGGTTATTTTTATTACCAATAAAGGAGTGGTTATTATGTAAGTGCAAACAACAAAATGTGAAGGTAATAACCAAGGCCAGATTAATAAATTACCTGGAAACAAACTATCAATCTGAAACAGAGTAACATCAGAGCAATGTAAAAACTTTAATCAAGTAACAGAGTTGAGAGTAGTCACTGTAAGTTTCTCTTTCAATATCATACATTATTTAATGCTTTTATTTTTCACAAGTGCCACAATCAGATATGTTTGAAAATACATTCACAATATTTTCAAAGTATTACTTTTATGGCCAGTTCTGAACAAAATTATATATTATTTGTTGCAGTAAGATGAAATAGATAAAACTAAAAAAAAACCTTTAAAAATGCAAAATAGCAAACGAAGTACCAAAATGTAGATAATATTGTATTGTTCCAATATAATTTTGGATGAATTTGAGGAGACTATGACTATCTATCATAAGTCAACTCCAAATACTAATGAAGACATAGATCTAAAAATATTGTTACTCCAATATAATTTCTACATGTAATGCTGATCATTGTAGTTTTTTTTAAAAGATTAGAGCAAAGTAAGAATGTCTAAAAAATGCAGGAAGAAAAATATAATTAAAAGGAAAAATAATAAACAATAAATAATAATTACCAAGCGGAGAGGCCAATGATAATGATACAGCTAAAAAAAAAAAAATCTAGCTAAAAACCTAGCTAGGCACAATGGCACAAGCCTGTAACCCTGGCTACTTGAGAGGCAGAGATCAGGAAGATGGGAGTTTGAGATGGTAAAAGGTTGTGAGAATCCATCTCAATCAATGACTTAGACCCTAAGGCACGCACCTATTATCCTAAGCTATAGAGGAAGCACAATGACAGACATAGTGGTCTTTGTCAAAAGATCACCCAAGCAGGAGGACTGCGGCCCAAGCCGGCCCTGGCAAAACTCAAAATCCTACTTCAAAATAACCAAGGAAGCTGGATGCTGGTGGCTCATGCCTGTAATCCTAGCTACCCAGGAGGCTGAGATGTGTGAGGACTGCAGTTCAAAGCCAGCCCAGGCAGGAAAGTCTGTGAGACTTAACCATCAGAAAACCGGAAATGGAGCTGTGGCTCAAAGTGGTAGAATGCTACCTTTGAGCAGAAAAGCTCAGGGACAGAGCCCTAGCCCTGACTTTAAGCCTCACGAATAACAAAACAAAGAAAGTTGCCAGGCACCAGTGAGTGGCTTATGACTGAAATCATAGCTACTCAGGAGGCTCGATATGTAAGATTGTAGTTCAAATCCAGCCCAGGCAGAAAAGATCATGAGATTCTTATCTCCAACTACCTACCAGAAACCCAAAGTGGAGCTGTGGCTCAAGTAGTAGAGTGCCAGCCTTTAGCAAAAATACTAAGTGATAGCACTCAAGACTCTAGTTCAAGCATCATTACTCGCACCAGAAACAAGAAAAGAAAAAGAAAAAAGTAAGGAGTGAATTGGCAGAACACCTGTCTAATAAGCCAAAGTCTCTGAGCTCAATCCCAAGTATCTCACCTCCCCCCCCCCCCGCCCCCCGGGCAAAAGAAGGATGTATGTGTATAAAGACAGGAAGATAATATGATAAATATTTACTAGGGCATCATCAGTGCAGACAGGATAAACCAGTTCAAAATCTGTTAAGAACAGGACCTAAAAGTCACCACTCAATAACAGAGAGACGGTAAGCTCAGCCTAGAGCAGTAGCTCCTGCTTTGACACAATGACTTATCTATCTTGGCCTATTAGATAAACCCCTGACATGCAGGCTCTCTTCCAGGAGCAGAGCTGCCGCACCAATAATCATGCTTCTGACTGTGCTCACCACCCCAACCCCAATGCCAAAACTCATCCAGCTCAAGTCCACTAGCCTACAACAGGGAACAAAGAAGGCCAAAAATCAGCCACACCCGTATAAATACTCAAGTACGGTTCTTGCACTGCGTCACAGGTCTCCCACTGTGAATCATGTGCACACTCATGAGGACACAATTTTAATTTGGTTTTCTATACAGCCTATACACTATTTATACTAAGTTAGGCATTTTGGATTTGTAATAGTAAAATATTTCACTAAAAATTAGAAATCAACCCTTTCCTTAACATTTAGATCTCGAGAGCTTGTGTGAACCGATTCTCATTACTGACTAGTGTGACTCCAACTCTAAGAAAGTGATGCTGGGTGCTAATGGCTAGTGCCTATGATCCTAGCTACTCAGGAGGCTACGATCTGAAGATCATGGGTCAAAGCCAGCCTAGACAGAAAAGTCCCAGTGAGACTCTTAGTTCCAATTAACCCCTCAAAAACAAGAAGTGGAGCTGTGGCTCAAATAGTAGAGTGCTAGCCTTGAGCTAAAGAGCTCAGGGACAGCACCCAGACCCGGAGTTCAAGCCCCACAACTGCCCCAAAAAGAAAAAAAAAAAATAGTGACAAACTTAGTGACAACAAACTACCCCAATGTATATCTCATAAATCATCTATGTAAACGGTGTATCAGCCAGTTTCTCCTGATGGCTTATACCATAAACCTACTGGGCATCTTTATTTCCAAGTAAAAAATAAACTATTTGCTAAAAATAAACTATTTGCTAAAGTCAAAGTCAACACATACACAGAGAGATCCTTTTAAGTTTTTCTGATTCCTCCCACCTGCCTCTTTCCTAAGTACCTGCCTCTCTCCTTTGTATCATTAATTTCACATCACCCTGCTATCACAGATCAAGAAACATAAAGCTGGGAAAATGAAGCTAAACCTTTGGGAATCCAGGCTAACAAGCCTGTAGAAAAGCCACAATAAAGTTTGCCTTACAGAAACAATTCCTAGGTCTAAATTCTTGCAAAAGAGATCTCTCTACTTATATTGGACACTTTTAGAATTTCAGAAAAAGTGCATGGGTATTTGCTTTCCCACTACCTCACACTCACATCAAACATTTGTGAAACTCTAAAAGCCAAGCAGTTAAGTTTTTGATATTCATGAACCAATACAAAAAATTTCAGAAACTACTTTAAAGTATGTGTTCAAAGAATCCAGAACACAAAACACATTTTGTCTCAACACTTGAATCCAAAAGAAAAATCCTGGGAATTTTCATCTACTTAAAATTTTTAACTAAATTAAAAATAGCAATAATATTCACTATTCAGTTCTTTGGTTATGCCAAAGTAAAGGACAGCTTTTGTGGCAAAGAAACACACTGGTATCTCACACATTATCATGAACTTGACAGGAATTAGGATATTAAGGACCTCAAAAAATTCAGTCACACTTTACAACTTTGGTGGGGGGAGTAAGGGAGGGGAGGATTTGGTGGGGGGGGGGTGGGGAGAGGATGGGAAGGGATGGGAAAGGGAAACAAAGGAGGAGGCTACAATGCTTGATAAGAAATGTACTCATTATCTTGCCCATGTAATTGTAACCCCTCTGTACAGTATTTTCACATAAAAAAATGAAAAAAATTGTCACACATCATTTTTCCTTTTCAAATAAACTTCCCAAATATAAATATGAAATTTAAATTAAAATGTAATTTAATAAAAATTAAGAATGAGAAACATGAACTTACCAGTTTAATTGCCACATATTCATTTGTATATAAATTTTTCCCTTGAAAAAGAAAGAAAAAATCAGATTTTGCTAATCATTTATAATTTAATTATATAAACTGTACTGTTAAAAAACTATACAATACATTTGAGTGAAGCAAAAGTCTTTACTCAATGAAGCAAAAGGTAATATTTAAATTGATATGCTTAGTATTTCATCTCCAGAGTAGAAAGTAATACTAGTAAATCTCACTCACAAAAATAAAAAGATTCTGGTTTTTGGAATACTACGTACAATTTAGAAAATAATCTACAGTTAGGTGAATGCTAAATTTTAAAACTCCAAAATAAAAGCAGAAATTTCAAATTCCCCTCCTAATCACTCATTTTAAATCCTTCATTATTACGGGATATGGTCTTATTAGGGCTCATTTAATCTAGAAATGTATCAGATATGTAAGTAAAGATTTGGAATCTTTTATACATGCAAGGAAAAAAGTATTCAAAATATGGCTCTAGAAAACTAGGTTAACAAGTTTGAGAAAAAAAGGGTACTAACACATTACCTTACGATCAAATTATTTCCATGAAACATTTAAACTCCTAAATGTTGAGGAGACTGTTACGTACAAAGAAGAGTGACAAATCAAGATAGATTTAACATCATTATACTTCAAAAATTTAAAAAATTTACAGCAAATTTTAGCAGTGTCTATAATCAAGAAAATTCCAGTGGTATCTATAACATTAGGAGACTATTGTAGAATTTTGGAGGCGATTAGCATATAGAAATAGCTAAACTAATGTGTACTTTTACAATTACATTTAAAAGAATTGAATAAAAGAAATATTACAAGGTGATTTCCAAATATCCAATATTTTCAATTAGTATAAGTTAGTTTTGTCATGAAGAACATAGAAAAGTGATAGATTGGGAGAGGGGGGGAGAGATTGTATTTTGTTTTAAACTGTGAGAGTACCTCGTCAAGAATCACACGCGCCTACGGAACACCAGCCATGGATACAATGCTTTTCTACAAAATACCCTTTAACCTCCTTTCATACAGCAATTGATAAATAGCAGAATTTCATTCAGATCAGCAAAGTTTTGTCCATATATATGTGTCACCTGATACCTCTCCACAGCAGTGTTTATTCATGCAAATTACTAGTTACATGACTTTATGCCCTTATGTATAACAATGAGTAAAAACTATTAAGAAAAAAACGTAATATTCATGCTAAGTAGCTTAAGTCTCATAGATTCAATGTATTTAGCACAAAGATGAATCAAGAGAAATGCTAAATGTGATGAACATTAAGCTCAATGCAGATGCTTATTAAACCTATATTAAATTTAATATTACACAGTATTTTTAGGCAATTAACTCAGCAGTAGTAAGATGTCTATATATCCATTTTCAAGAATTCAGTATATATGAAAACTTACATTTATCTAATATGCTTAAATGAATAATGAAGAACTGGGTTACTGGTATCTAACAAAAGAGCAGTTCTGATTTCAAGTTAAAAGATGAAAAATAGGCACTTTACAAGGCTGTCACTTCTTTATAACTATTTTGTATATAGTATTTATTTATAAATAGGAAAAAAGTCACAAGTTTGCTATAGATCCCATAGAACCAAAACATACCAATACTTTCAAAAGTTTTATTTTCATTGGCATATGTGGTTGGACGTCTAGATTTTCAGTGTCGGGAAAAGACACTAAATCCTAAAGGCATCATATTTAAATAAAAATAAAAAGGTTTTGCTGAAGCTTGGAGGTTACAGTTATAAACATGGACTAAGATCAGAGAATAATGCAAATACATTTTTGTCATCTAACACAGACACAGTTCCAGTTTTAAATAAAATTTATTATATATTATTGTATACACAAAAAACACATGATGCACAAAGTATACATTTGTGTGGATGGTATGAGTAAGAAGGGACTGTGGGTGTGAAAGAAGTCTCCAAGGAAAATGGTGATAGAAAATTGGTGTTGTAATTCAATTTCAAAGGAAATTGCCAATATATACTAAATATGTTTGCAGCAGGGATAAGCAACCCACCAATATCCCTTTTCCTCCTTTCATAACAACAGAATGCCCACGTTTGAAAATGGCTACCAGACCATAATTTCCCAGCGTCATTTTCAGCTGACTGTGGCCATGTGACAACTAAGTTATGCATATCAGTGAACAAGAAGTATGTCACCTCTCACTCCCAGGAATCCATGTGTGCATTTGTGGCTCTTTTTGTTCATCTGGCTGACTTGTTGGAAGGAGTACTGAAGAAAGAGCACATTGCACAAAGACAGGGAAGGCACATATGAAGGATGCACAAGTACACTGACAGCCTGGGTGTGTGTGCACTGGCACTCTCCCGTTCTCCCTCTCCCTCTCTCCCTCTCTCTCCCTCTCCCTCTCCCTCTCCCTCTCCCTCTCCCTCTCCCTCTCCCTCTCCCTCTCCCTCTCCCTCTCCCTCTCCCTCTCCCTCTCTCTCTCTCTCTCTCTCTCTCTCTGCTTGAAACCACTGTATTTTGGGAATGTGTTTTTTGTCCTAGACTTAGCTAGAAACAGTAGAAAAATAAACATAATAATGAATTCACCTAATCTGTATATGTAGTTGATATATAAGACCTACAGAATTTTCAATCAAACAATTCTCAAACACAAACACTTAAATAAAGAGAGTTTTGAACTATGTCGTATAAGAAGCCAAAAAAAAAAAAAAAGTAACAGGAAGGGGTTTAACGGAAACTTCTGTAGAAAAATTATGTCAAGAAGTTAATAGTGGGCTGGGAAGATGGCTCAGTGGTAGAGCGTTTGCCTTGCATGCATGAGGCCCTGGGTTCGATTCCTCAGCACCACATAAGCAAAAAGAAAAAAGCCGGAAGTGGCGCTGTGGCTCAAGTGGTAGAGCGCTAGCCTTGAGCTGAAGAGCTGAGGGACAGCACCCAGGCCCAGAGTTCAGGCCCACGACCGGACAAAAAAAAAAAAAAAAGAAGTTAATAGTATCTTGTTTCAGATATAGTAATTCATAATAAATAGCACAGGAAAACACAGTTTATTATACTCAAAAAATGATACTGTTTTTGCTGGATTTTTCTTGAGGGTGTGTGGGGGAGGGGGGCGAGATGGGGCTTGAACTCAGGGCCTGGGTGTTATCCCTTAGCATTTGCGCTCAAGGCCAGCTAGCACTCTACCACTTTGAGCCATAGCACCATTTCCGGTTTTCTGAGAGTTAATTGGATATAAGATGCTCACTGACTTTCCTGCCCAGGCTGGCTCTGAATCATGATCTCCACATCTCAGCCTCCTGAGTAGCTAGGATTACAGGCTTGAGCTACCTGCAGGCCCAGCTGGTTTATCCTCTTTTGTCACTGTTATTTATTTCTGTAGACTTTGCCTTGTATATGTTTATATGATTTTGGGAGACGAAAAGGAAGCACAGTAAAGGTAGGACAAATGGAACCAATTGAGCAGTGATACTCACTAAACACTATGTTAGAAATTAAGGATACAACTTTCGGAGGCAGGGAGTTAGGAGGGAAAAAATGGAGAAAATAAGGGAGGGGGGTAGGACTGTTCAAACAAAAAATGTACACATTACCAGACTTATGTAACTGTAACCTCTCCGTACATCACCTTTACAATAAAATTTAAATTAAAAAGAAAAAAATGATTTGAAAGAAAATATTTTAAAAATCCAAACCAACTTTCACAGCATTACAAATTGTTTAGCCAGCTATAGAAAGAATAATTCATCTTCCAAACAGAGAAATTATCTGGAGTCTTGACAGAAGGGGTAAAATGCCTTCTTTAGTAGTCTTTGAATAAGAAAGAATAAGTTGATTTAGTTCTGCATGTATATATGTTTAATATACATCATATATATGCTATGTATATAAATATATAGAATACATAAACATATATACAATGTGTTCTAAACATACATAAAACACACATATTTGATACAGATACTACATTTAAATAAATTTATATAAATATCACACAGGTATATATAATATGATTTAATTAGATTAGAAGTTCTAAGAAGCTACCTTTTTTATATGACTACTTATTCAAAGATTGTAAAAGAGTGTTTTATGCTTTAGGAATAAACTATAATTTCTGGCTCATACAGTTTTTCCTACTGTCCTGGTTAAAACAGTCCACTAGATTTATTTTGTATGAATACATACACATATAATATATATAATGTACATGTATGTATATATGTTTGTGTATATATACATATATATGCATGTTGGTGCATAGTTATTTG
Organism: Dipodomys merriami; assembly: GCF_024711535.1. Classification (NCBI taxonomy): domain Eukaryota; kingdom Metazoa; phylum Chordata; class Mammalia; order Rodentia; family Heteromyidae; genus Dipodomys; species Dipodomys merriami. Next base: position 4,567,275 of record NW_027206413.1, on the reverse strand, counting down.
AAATAAATCATGCAAAACAAATTTCAAATAGAAATAGCCAAAGTACAGGCAGATATAATGCTGGTTTCTTAAATTATCCTCTAATCTAGGAAGTAGAAATAACTGTAATATGAAGTTGACAAACTTGAGGCCCTGAATGGCTCACTGCATGGCTAAAAGTATACATTCTATATAGATAGGAAACATTTGATATTATTCTCTAGTTTAGTGTCAAGTATTTGCTGGATAGCATCAAAGTTAGACAAAAGTAAATTGTCTGGTTTCTCTAACTCCAAAGTCAAGCAACTTAAAAATGCCAAACTATCAGATTCAGTATCTTTTAAGGAAAATGCAACACATTTACCTTTAGAAATATTTGTGATTCTATTAAAAGTTTGTCAGACACATCATGAGATAGCTAGGTACAAAGTATGTAATCTTTTATTAGCTTTTATTTGGCTTCATTCAAATATTTAATGTACATTAGCAACAAAAAACTCATAAGAGTCACTACAAATTGTTTTTACAAGATAATGAGAAGAAACAGTTGAGTAGATGAACTCAACTGGAACTGTTTCGAGCAGTAGAGTTGAACCTAAGCTTAACTTTTATTTTAATTTCTTTGTGGTCCACTGGTCAGGACTTTCTTGCCCATCAATTCTGACTCCCCCACCCCACTCCTTCCTGGTTTCTCTTCAAAGGAGACAACTACAATTCTACTATACTAGGTGCTCAAAGACTGAGACTTTATGTTTCTGAATCTGTCTTAAATTGTTTGTTAACATCTGGCAAGTAACTTTCCCTCAACATTCTGAAATGTAGAGTTTTTTTTATTAGATGAATGCTTCCCAAATTTACCTAAATATGATAACCTGAGTCAATACTCTTGAGTCTTTTGTTAAGAAAATATTCCTGAGCCCTTCAACATATTTTTAGGGGAAAGTGAAGAAGATTGGAGAGAAAAATTCAATTACAACAATGTAAATTTCATTAATTTTATGTCATTTCGGTACATTAATGTGAAGTCATATATAGTTTGAAAGTTACTAATTATCTTAAAATATAAGAAAGGTACCTAAATATCATACCTAAAGAACACTGCAAAAGTCCTCATTATTGGCACCTTTTTTTAGCCTTCTCAACCTTTTCAAACTACTTTCTTCTTCTCTCATATTATTAAAAAAAAAAAAAAAGAGAATGGTTAAACTCTAGTAAGTAGACATTACTATGCCAGGTAATTCTCACAAATAAAATACCATGTCAATAAGAAATGCCTAACATCTACCTTCTTTAGAATTACCATAAAAATTAATTGATTAAATGACAATCTTTTTCATTAAAACTTATCTTCCATTTAAAAACATGCTTCTCTTAAAATGGAACAAACAAAATAGTCTTACCTAATCGTAATTCTCCAAAATTGCCACATCCAATTTTTTTTCCAACTCTAAAGTTAGGTCCAACCATTAACACCCCAGATGATGAAGACCCAGTTCCTCGAGTGCCGTGCCCGGACCGGCCACTAGGCCGTGCCATTCTATCATCTGCTCTGTCCTTGTCTTTCTTTTTATTATCCATATCAAGTTTGCGGTACTCCACTTTGAATTCTTTAATCAAGACAAGCACGTTGAAATAGGGTACTGTGAGAATAGGTACATCCCTAGGTAACTCTACCAGATGGGTACTCTTAACATTCAAATTTCAGTCGGTAGTCAATGGGCTGGAGCGTGTTCATCCCATTCGTAAAACTGTTCTCAGTTGTCTTTTCAGCAAAACATGTCTTTGAAAGTATCTTCTCTGTGATATGAGCTGATGTTGATAGAGAGCTGGAACATCAAGAAAAGATGAAGTGAGATGACATAACATGAACTTACACCGTGAATTATTGCTATATTGCTGCAGAATCTTAAATTGGCTATTGCCCTTTAATTCTACACTTTAATGCTAAAAAAAATTAGAAAAACAAAAAGAAAAAATTTAAAAATGTTTTTAAAATAAAATAGTGCTAAAAGGTATTGTGTCATAAAAGAGTAGATACTCACTAACCTAGAATCTTGCAACTTAAAAATCATATCAACTAAATAAATACAAGAAATTCAATAAATAGTTTTTCTATTTTAAGGCAGAAAGATGGAACAGTTGGAAAATCAGAATACCTTATTGAAAGTGTCTTCTTCATGCTCATATGCTTAATAATTTTCAGTCTTTTCAAATAGACATTCTCTTTTGATTTTCATTTATTCAAGTATTTATTCCTATTTATATACAGAAAAGGAATACAAAACTAGTGATTCTTAAATCATTCTTGCTATCTCATTAGGAAAAATTTTCTTAGGTAACATTTGAGTTAGACTTTTTAGAAAAAATGAAATTACACATGGCTAGGACAGGTGAGAAGTATCAACTTTAAAAAATGGGCAAATTATTGCATTTTCTAAATACAGATGAAAACATTAAAGCATGCATAAAAAGTTCAAGGCTTTTGGGAAGAGTCTGAACAGACTCTTCTCTTCTTCACTTCTCAGAATTTCAGCCATATACTCTGCTGTAAATCTGCAACCCTATTCTACATGATCCCTTACATTAGTTTGAACAATATAAATAGGTTTCTTTTCTTTAGTTAAAAAAGCTTTGAGTTCAGTGTGGTGCTCAAGCCTACAACCCCAGAACTCAGGAAGCCAAGGCAGTACAATTCTGAGTTTAAACCAGTCTAGGCTACACAGTAAGATTTGATTTCAAAACAAAACAAAAACATAAAAAAGCTTTAACTTTATTGTAATGTAAAAAAACTAGAATTAATAAAGGATTTATTTGTAATTCTGAAATTGGATTGCTATAAATAGTATATCATTAATTTTTGGTAACTTCCCAAATATGTAATTAGTCCCAATACTCAATTTTCAGTAGAATATTAATTGTACAAAGCATGTATTATAATGTACTCAAACTAAAGTCACTCCCCTCCATTACATTTCTTATCCCTTCTACTCCCTTTTTTAAACAAGTTTTAATGAGTTTTCACATACCCCACTGGCTTTCCTACCCCTCCAACTGGTTCTCCCTCTATGTACACTCCCTATTTTATTCTCATGCTACAGCTGATGCCTCTTGTTTATTTGCTCTGTTCCTGATGTAAAACTACACAAAATCTTTGCTTCTAGATATAATGGGGTATTCTTAAACATTCCCTCCTACTGGTTATGCTGTATAAAAAAGCTTGGCTGAAAAGTTCCTTTAAAAAAAAAAAGTCAATCAACAAATTGAAGACATTCAGCAGTCTCATTCAGAAAACTGAACTGAGACACAAAAACTGCTCAAACCCACAAGAAAAAAAATTTTTTAAGTAATCTTAAAAAAACAAAAGGGAGAACTACCCATGACTATAGAGAAACAGAGCTCCTGACAAAAACAGTGGAGGCGCTAAGATGAATAAAAGGAAGTTTTCAAACAAATGAAAAGAGAAAGTAGACTTTCAACCCATTTCTCCATCCAGTAAAAATTATTCTCTAAATCAGTTGAGGGGCTGAGATATGTAGCTCGGTGGCAGGCACCTGTCTAGCATTCACAAGACTTATGGTTCAATCTGGATCATCACGAAGAAAATGAACACACACACACACACACACACACACACACACACACACACACACACACACACACACACACACACACACACACACACACACACACACACACACACACACACACACACACACACAGAAGGAAAGCCATTAAGATGAAGGAAAGCTGAGAATTAGTCATCAGATGATTTGAACAAGAAATTCTTAAGTTGTCCTTTAACAAATCACAATATCAGAAAGAAATTTGAAACTTCAAGAATAAAGAGTACTTGCAACTGCAAACACATTGGTATTTATTTCCTCTGAAGATCAAGTACTGCTTAATGCATAAGTAACTTCTTAGTGTTACCTATAAAAATTACAAAATATAACATCCAACCTTGAAGAATGTTTGCTAAGAAAGATTACATGCTGAGCTATATAATTTAAGTCTCAAATAAATGAAACATGAGAGTATATCTGACCAAAATGAAATTAGTTGTTAGTAACCATGATAACTAGAAAATTCCCAATGTTTGAAAAAGAAACAAACTTTTAAGTAATTCATGAATTGAAAAAGCAATCACATGGGAAATGGAAATCAATTCTAACAAAGTAACAGTGAGATAGTTAAACTTTTTAGCTTACAGACCAAGGCAGTGCTTAGAGGGAAATTAGGACTTTTAAAAATTTAATCAATGATCTACAACTTCTTTAAGAAGTTAAAGTAAATAAGAAGCAATTTAAAGAAATACTTCAAGTCCATGGACTTATAGAAAAACATGGGTACGAATGGGGGCAGTTATTGGGTCTGAACTCAGAACCCTATACTTGGAATATATGCCACCAGATGTTTTTGCTCTTGTTATTTGTCAAACAGGAGCTCAACCAGGCGGGACAACCAGGACCAGAATCCCACTGATGACTCCGTGTAGATGGAATGACAGTTGTATATAACCACACCCACACACTGACTGGGAGGGGTTCTCTTGAACTTTTGGCCTCAGATAGCCTTGAACCATGATCCTCCCAATCTCAGTCTCCCCAGTAGTTACAATCATAAGCATAAACCACCCCACCTGGCTGAAAATACTGTCTTAATGGGTGGAAAGACTGGTTCTTTAAAAAGAGAAAGGAAGGAAGGAAGGAAGGGAAGAAGGGAAGAAGGGAAGAAGGGAAGAAGGGAGGGAGGGAGGGAGGGAGGGGGGGGGGAAGGAAAGAGAGAGGGAAGGAGGGCAGGAAATACAACTAGTAACTCCTAGCAAAAATGATCAAATATACTACCAATTAACAAAAAAATGAAAAGTACCAAAAAGATCCTTCAAATTTTATTAAAACAATCAAGGATTATTGCTACTAAATTTGTAACTTACATAGACAAATCAATATAAAACAGAGTATCAGTAAGTAAGTACCTATTTTTTAAAAAAAAAAAAATTTATTGTCTGACTGAAGGCTCATGCCTGGCTTGTAATTCTAGCTACTTTGGAGGCAGAGACAGTAAGATCATGTTCTGAGGCCAGCAAGCCAAAGAGGATCTCAAGACATCACCTCAACCAATAGCTGGGGATAGTAGCATGCCTGTTTGTCCAAAGCATGAGAGAAGCGGAGATCAAAAAGATCATGGATTCAGGCCAATCCAGACAGAAAAGTCACAAGACTGTCAGAAGAGAAAGCCCTGGGTTTGGTGGAGATGTTTGTCATCACATGACAGTGGGAAGTGTAAACCGAGGAATGAGGTCCAGTCTGGCCAATGTGGAAAACAGAGTCAATCTGAAAACTAACCAGAGCAAAAACAGCTGCCTTGTGAGTGCAAAACCTTGAGTTAAAACTACTAGGGAAAAAAAATAATTTACTATAAAAAACTTTCCCATAAAGATATTTCATTGCTGAATTAAGGCAATTATTTAGGGGAAAATAAGATTATTTTGATTTGAAAAAAAAACTTTCAGAAACATAGGATAATCAATTTCCTTTGTGAAATCAGCACAACACTAATACATACAAACACCTAATAAAAACAGTACAAGCACAGAAAAGTAAACCAGTACTTTTTATGAACACAGAATTTTCTCATAAAATATAAGAAGTTAAATAATCAGACTTGAATAGGAGAAACATAAATTTAGTATTTTAAACCAGTTCACCAAATTAATATTAAAAAACTCATGATCTCAACAGGTAAGAAATTTAATTAGACCAAATTGGACTCTTTAGTGACTAAAACCTCATAGTAATACAGAAAAAGGGCAGAAAGTTTTAAGATTAATAAATGGGGAAAAATAGTTAATGTGATTCTAAATAATAAAGCCATGAATTATTTTCCCCTCAAAACTGGAAAAGGGGGAAACACTTAAGAACATTCACTATCAGATTTTGTATCCAATAATGTTTTAAAGAACCAGCCAGAAAAGAGACATAAAAATCAGAAACAAAAAGGTAAACCTGTTTTTATTCACAGATGATTATGTATGCATAAAACAATCAAATCCTTAGAAAAATATGTCACTAGGAAAAAATGAATCTACTAAGGAACTACAGCAATCCTGGTCAATATACAACGGTTGAATTGTATATACTAGCGACAAACATGAAAAAATAAAATTGAAGAAAAAACAGAATAGCATTAAAAATATTTTTTTTATTTCAACAAAACATGTTCCACACTAGGTACACTGAAAACACCAAACATCACTGAGAAGAAATCTCAAAGAAATAAATGGATTAGAAAACTAAATGTTCTTAAGATGTCCATTCTCCCAAAACTGATCTACAGGATCAACACAATCCCAAATATGACTTCAGAGCCTTTTCATTGATAATCTGATCCTAAAACTAATTTTGAAAAGCAGAATCTAAAATAAACAATCTCAGAAAAGAAAGTCAAAATTAGAGGATCTATACTACATAGCATAGCATCAAAGGGTTCTCCCTACAATAATCAAGACAAGGCAAAGCTGCCACAGAAACTGGCACATAGATAAATGAAAGTGGTCAGAAATAGGTCCATATCCACAGCCAACAAAATACCTCATCAGTTCATTAATGACAAAAAAAAAAAAAAGTATTTCTAACAACAATGCCAGAACAACCATACATCTGTGAGGGAAAATGCATGTGAACCCTACATCATGTCATGAATGATTTAAAATGGATCACAAATCTGAACACAATATTCAAATCCAAAAAGGGAGTCCTTAAAGGATCTTATATAATCAAGATTCTTAGAAAGTATAAGAAACATCAATCATAAAAGAAAAACAAAATTGTGCCAGTCCTAGGTCTTGAACACAGGGCCTAGGTACTTCCCGAGAGCTTTCTTCCTCAAGGCGAGTAACTCTTCCACTTGAGTCACAGCTCCACTCTACCTTTCAGAGATTAATAGAAGGTAAGAGTCTCACAAACTCTTCCTGCCCAGACAGGCTTCACACCACAATCCTTAGATCTCAGCCTCATTAGTAGCTAGATTCCAAGCATGAGTTACCAGCAGCTGGCTTAATGTTTTTATTTTTTTTTTAATTCTTACACACAAAACTGAGAATTTTATCTCAAGATCATGTTTTCCCCACTATATCTTTACCATAAATTCACTTAAAATATGGTGTTTTCAGTGAATGTGTCTAAATATTTACTTAAAAGATTTTTAAGCCCTCTTTTTATATTCAGAAAGGAAAATTTTTGGCAAATTTCCATTCCCTTACTGAAGTATCCAAAAACACATTCTATATAGAAAAAAAAAATTCAAACAATCCAGGCAAAGTACAGCTCAATCTGGGATGTCCATATGCTTTCCTGCTTTCCCTAAGATTACTCACAGGTAACTTTTCTCAAAAGTAACGACCTTTGGAGAGCTGGGAAGTTGGCTCAGTGGTAGAGCGCTTGCCTTGCATGCCTGAGGCCCTGGGTTCAATTCCTCAGCACCACATAAGCAAAAAGAAAAAAAGCCGGAAGTGGTGCTGCAGCTCAAGTGGTAGAGCGCTAGCCTTGAGCTGAAGAGCTGAGGGACAGCGCCCAGGCCCAGAGTTCAGGCCCCACAACCAGACCCCAAAAAAAAAAAAAAAGTAACGACCTTTGAGTACGGTGTATATACTGCATCTGTAATGCCTGTATTTGTACACAGGCATGGACTCCTGACCCTAATTCTAGCTTCTCAGGAGAGGCTGACATTGGGGTTCCAAGGCAGGAAAATCTTATTTCCAAGAAACAACAAAAAGAAAAGGAGAAGGAATTCAAACAACAGACTCATTTTATTATGATTTCTATGCACTGAAAACCAAGTACAGTTTGGCTGAGTTACCCACTCAGGCTTGTACTACAGGCCACAGTCCCATCTTCTTCAGACTGGGGCAGAACTCCTGTGCAAAACACCAACTGTGTGAAATCTGTCTACTGACTATAAGATACAGGCAACCCTCAGTTTCTAGGGTTGGTTACAGTTCCTGCCATGTGGGCTTCTCCAGCGTGGTTGTTGACTTCTTTAAGACCCCAAAGTCTCTAGCACACGCTCTAAGAATTAATCTTATATAAAGTTCTATTGTGAAACCTCTTCTCAGAACTAAGCCTCAAACTTTGTACCCTGCCCCAACTCTCCCAGGTATTGGGATCATTGCTATCTGCTTCTAGACCTCTTTGATGGACGCATGCCTGTGTAATAGAAAGAGCACAAGATTAGACAAAAGAAGCCTTCCAAGCACCAATTTAGATACTAACTAGTTGGGAGACTTGGAGAAGACAATCTGCCAAAATTTATTTTAATAATTATAAAATGGGAGCATTAGACTAAGACATCTCTATAGGCATTCTTTTTTTATTGGGGGGGGAGGGGTCCAGTCATGGGGCCTGAACTCTGGGCCTGGGCGCTGTCCCTCAGCTCTTCAGCTCAAGGCTAGCGCTCTACCACTTGAGCCACAGTGCCACTTCTGGCTTTTTTCGTTTTGCTTATGTGGTGCTGAGGAATCGAACCCAGGGCCTCAGGCAAGGCATGCGCCACCTTCCCAGCCCCTCTGTAGGCATTCTTATACTGTACACACTGTAATTGCTATCATGTCTGATAAGTACTCTTACATAACTTTAATGATCCCTGAACCTAACAAAGTACCTGAAACCTGACACACATTCTGTAGATAATAAAGAGCTTTATGAAGAAAAGTCAGCTAAGTAAATAAAATAACAAAGGAAACTCAAGAAATTATTTACCCAGAAATATTAACCTGACCATTCATGAATATAAACCAACAACCAAGTATCACTACTACCATTAAATGCGAATTGAACAATATGAAAGAAAACTGTACTCATATATAAAAAAAAAAATGTTTTAACTCTGGTAAAGATCATCCAAACAACAGAAGCGATGTTTAGAAACAATGAAAGTCAAAACAATTAGCTTTTCAGAGATTTTGAGAAGTATAGCAACATGCAAAATATGAAAAATACTACTATAGTAAATAGTCAAAGACAAGTGGGGAGAGTGATCCTAATATAAAAAGCAGAAATATAAAAGAATTTAAAAAGAGAAATCAAAGAGCCAGGTGCCAGTGACTCATACCTATAATCCTACCTGTTACTTTGGGAGCTGAGATCAGAAAAACCACAGTTTAAGGCCATCCTAGGCAAAAAAAAAAAAGTTTGCAAGACCCAATCTCAGCCAGTAAAATCCTGGGTGCAGTGGTACATACCTAGCACCCCAATCTTCTTGGGAGGCTGAAATTGAGAGGGTTGTAGTTCCAAGCCAGCTCATGCAGACTCCCTCTCTACCTGTATCAAGAAAAGCTGGACAAGGTGGCACTAGCCAGTGATCCCAGCATCAACAGAAAGCCTAAAACTGGGGCATCACAGCTCAGGTATTCCCAAGTGGAATGGGAGGCTATATCACAAAATAACTAGGAAAAAACAAGTCTGGAGGCATGGCTCAGTGGTAGAATACCAGCCAAGGAAGTCTAAGGCCCTGAGTTCAAACTAGAAACAATCCAACACTCCAACTCGCAAATATCTAATCATAGATAGTAATAGGGAGGGAAAGAAAGTTTAAATCACCAAAAACTGTTCACCTGAACTGGGACATAAAGAGACTTTAAATGCTAGGCATGGAATAAAGTATCGCTAAGCATACTACTTGCTTCCAGAGTTATGATAACAATGTAAGCATAGTAACATGATTTTCAACTAAGAGAATTTAAACCAAAAGACTGCAAGAAAAAGATCACAGCAAAGAATGTAAATATTACCTACATTAACAATGTTAAAACTACAGTACAGCTGGGCATTGTGGTTCATGCTTGTCTTCCTAGCTACTCAGAAGGCTGAGATCTGAGAAGTGCTTCAAAGCCAGTCCAAGAAGGAAAGTCTGAGAAATACCCAGTCCAAGAAGGAAAGTCTGAGAAATTCTTCTATCAAATTAACCACCAAAATTGCCAGAAGTGGAGCAGTTGCTCAAAAAGCCCTAGCCATTAGCAAAAAAGCTCAGAAACAGGGCCCAAGCCTCATGTTAAAGCCCCAGGACTAGCACAAGAAAAAAAAAGAAAAGAAAAGAAAAGTACATAGCAATACATTAGTTTGTTTGGCTATTAATAAGGCACAAAGTAGAAGGAAATACGAGGACAAGCATATCTGCTAAGAGATAATGTAAAAAGTGACTAGAACAAGAAATAGAGATAAAAACAACATTAAAGGGGCTGGGAAGGTGGCTCAGTGGTAGAGCACTTGCCTTGCATGCCTAAGGCCCTGGGTTTGATTCCTCAGCACCACATAAGCAAAAAGAAAAAAGCCAAAAGTGGCACTGTGGTTCAAGTGGTAGAGTGCTAGCTCTGAGCTGAAGAGCTGAAGGACAGCGCCCAGGCCCAGAGTTCAGGCCCCACGACCAGACCCCCTCTTTCAAAGGAAAGGAACGAGAAAGCATAACTATCCAAACATTTAGTTAAAAGAGGACATAAGGAGTATGTGATCTAAAAATAATCCTGTAATTCTTAGCATATAACTGAGAGACTGCAAAAATCTGACAGTATAAAAGAGAAAAGTCAGTTACATGGAACTATGGAAATGAACATCTGAGCATTTAAGACAAATAATCAAAAGCAGATGTATCTACTGAAAAGTTCAGTCTGTAGGTATGAGCCAAAGGACTATTGCTTATGTATTCTTATTATTTTAATTTTCCATGCATAGACATTAATAAATTCTGCTAACAGGTAGCTTTCATCCTAAAAATAACTAAAAAATATTGTCAAAGCTTAATAAAGAATAATTCAAATGATTAAAAAAAGTTAATAAAGGTAATCAATACCTCTATAAATCTTTGTTTTTGTTTGTTTGAATGAAAATAAAATCCAATAGTAGAGATATAATAAACAGAGTTCTTCACCTAAAATCCATCTTTCCACATCATAGGTAGGAAGTATTCAGGAAAGCATATGATATGGTTATATAACCAATATATTGTTACTTTCTTGGATCCTAAGAAAAGGGAGGGGATGGAGCTCTATGGTAAAGCAGTAGGTTCTATACTCTGTACTTCAAAAATAAATACACACGTATATATTTGTGTGTAGATATGTAAATATATGTATGTGTATATATATACACATGTACTATACATATGATAACATATATATTAGAAACAATACGTATATATATGAAACAATTCTAAAACCTATGTCCCATCTGTATTTATTTAATATCTAACCTTGTTAGCACCAATAAAAAATACTAGAACCACTTAAGTAAGTGCACTGCAAAAAGATTAAGAAAATAAGATTTAAGTATAAAAAGGGAAAAATGTTAGAAACCAAACTATGGTGTTCTATGCAGTGCAGTAGTCATTTAAAACAAATTTATTTCTGCAACAAAAAATCAGAAGTCAAACAAAAAAATGTGATTAGCTAAAGGATTCCAAGTTCTCATTTATATCTACTACTTGCTAAAAAGACCATGAAGAAACCTTAACATTACACCTACAGATGCAATTAAGGCAGTAAAAAACTCAAATTGTAAAACTAATATTGCTTTGTTTTATGCTAGTACTGGAGCCTCACAATCTCTGTTGGCTTCTTCACTCCAAGCTGGTACTCTGCCACATGCCACACCTCCACGTCCTGCATTTTGCTGGTTAATAAGAGAAAAGGGTTTCATGGGTTTTACTGCCTAGGCTGGCTTCAAACTACAATCTTCAGTTCTCAGCCTACTGAGTAGATAGTAATATAGGTGTAAACCCACAGCACCTGGCTTTGTCACAGAAACTTTAAACTCAAAAATTACAAGGAAAAGTACCTGAAAATTAGGCATCTATAGGAATAACTAGAGAGAAGTTTCATAGAAATATACTTGCTTATAACTTTTCATAACACAATTTAAATAATTATTTATATTTCTTGAGGATATTTTAACTTTTATAATCTTTTATAATAAGATAGTCACTTTAACTAAAACCTTAGGCCTACTACTACTAAAAATAATAATATACATTTACCTACATAATATGCACAAATAGTAATAAAATATTTAACTATAAACAGGGAACTCACAGAAAATGGTGCTGGTGAATATTCTCAACAAGTAATCATTTACTTTGCTTTCATAAACAATTTCAATTTTGATATAGCAACATTCAATAAAGATAAAAAGAGTTCCTAAATTTAGAAAACATTAGATATAATCTGACTAAGTGACTAGAAATGTAGGCCACAGGCATATTTCTAATTTGATGATCACTAAATCTTTAGAAGAGAGAAATCAGTTTTTCTAATCTGTATGGCCCAATAACTTAGGGCTTTTCAGAGCTAACTGATCTCCTTAGGGTTGGTTAGAGAAAACGGAGAAAGTACTCTAACAATTTATCAGTATATATTTATTATGTTTTCTTAAGAAAACACCAGTTTTCAACTAAACACTAATAAGCAACTGTAAGTCTTTTAATGGTTAATATTCTACTCTTCCAAAATGCAGTTGGAATATATACAAAATTGTTCCACTTACCTGGAACATTAAGCATTAGAAGTTATCTATAGATAAACTTTCCTGTAACTTTTCACTGTCTTCTTTCCAAGTATAGAACTGCAACTAAGTTTTTAAAAATCCAATTCTGTATTCAAATATTACTTGCCACAGTGTTGATTCCCTTTGCTAAATCAAATTAACAGGCCCATATTCAGTACATGAAATGCCTCATTCAGTGTTTTCAAATGCTTTCTTCAGTCTCAGTAAGTTATATTTTAATACACATGTTCAAGCGCCTCTGAAATCTAAATGAGTAAGGATGTTTGTGATGATGGCTAGCCACTACATCATGTGCTTCTGTTAGCAGCAAGTGTCCCAGTTACTGGCTTCTGGCATCTGCTCAACTGTGGCTGTCTAAGAAAAGAATACTTAAAAGCTAAATCATTAACTATCATGTCAGAAATGGAGATAAATTTCTCTAATTATATGCTACAAAATTTTTTGTCTCAGAAAGATTTAGTAACTATCATCTCACAATACTTCTACTTTGAACTTCATTTCAGTGACTTCTCAAGATCCAGAATTTTCCAGTTTTTAAACATAACTACCTATCACTGCAGTGTTTGCCAAACCATGTATTGGGATCCATTACAGGATCATTAAGCCAATTTAGAGGCCCTCAAGCAACAGTTTTTTTTAACTAATATAGCACATAGCAGAACAGAAAACGGAGTTCACATGTATAGTAAAAGTGAAAATACAGGGGCTGGGAAGGTGGCTCAGTGGTAGAGTGTTTGCCTTGCATGCATGAGGCCCTGGGTTCGATTCCTCAGCACCACATAAGCAAAAAGAAAAAAAGCCGGAAGTGGCACTGTGGCTCAAGTGGTAGAGCTTAAAAGCTGAGGGACAGCGCCCAGGCCCAGAATTCAGGCCCCAGGACCGGACCCCAAAAAACAAACAAACAAAAAGTGAAAATAGTTTTTACATAGGTTGCAGTAAAAATGTATTTTTATAGTTAAAGCTACTATATGACAGGAGTATTAGACATTTGTAAGAATAAGACAATGATAAATGAGAAAATATTAAAATCTCAATTTCTTCAGTGAGTATAAATATTGTTGTAAGTCTACTCCAGTTAATTATCCAGTCTGGCAGTTCTCCAAGTGCCAGGGCTTAAGTACAGTACAGTTGTGTTCCTCAGGGATTTGTGTGCTGATAGTGTGGTCTTCAGTGTGATGATGAAAAGAGTCATGAGATCTTTAAGAAGTCCTAGTATGACACTGTCAGCCATGCCCTTAAAAGGGATCACGTTAGTTCTTACAACAATCAGTGGTCACCAAAAAAGGATCAGAAAACACTGAGTAAACTACCTTGTAAAATCCGCCACCTGAAAATTCTTAGCCTTCCCCTACTCTCTGGATTACCGTCTCATCTAAATATGGCCAGCACCCTAAGCATTTATTATGTACACCCAGAGAAACACAGACCATCCTCCTCATCTTTCGTCCCTTTACAATCTATCTCTCTCTCTCTCTCTCTCTCTCTATATATATATATATATACATATTTATAAAAAGACTAGTTTAGGCAGCATAGTGAGATCCTGTCTTTAAAAAAAAAAAAAAAAAAAAAGGAATTACAAGCCAGGCACCAGTGGCTCACACCTATAATTCTAGCTACTCAGGAGGATGAGATGTAAGGAGAGTAGTTCAAAGCCAGCTCAGGTAAACAACTTCAAGAAGCCTTTTTTTTCCTCACAGTCCTAAGGCTTGAACTCAGGGCCTGGGCACTGTTCTTGATCTTCTTTTGGTCCAGGCTAACACTTTACCATTTGAGCCATGGCGTTCTACTTCCAGTTTCTGTGGTTAATTGGAGATAAGAGTCTCTTGGACTGGCTGCCTTGAAACTGTAATCCTCTTTTATCTCAGCCTCTTGAGTAGGTAGGATTACAGGCAAGAGCCATCAGTGCCCGGCCATCCAAGAGACTCTTTAAAAAAACAAAAATCCAGAATTAGAAGTGTACTCAAGTGGTAGAGCACCAACCTTGAGCAAAAAAAGCTAAAGGAAATCTCGAAGCCTTGAGTTAGTTCAAGCTCCAATAATTTCTCTCTTTCTTTTACACACACACACACACACACACACACACACACACACACACACAGAGTATTCCATTTAATAAATAAGAGAAGGCAAGTTCTGATAAATTACTGGAACTAGGTAACAATCATCAATGACTGGTATCACAAAAAGAAAATCTTTGATTTACCCAAATGAAAAAAAAAGTTTTGAAACTTTCTGATCAATCCTCTACCTCTTACTACCAAGTTTGAGGACAGAGAACAGTGTTTTTAACTCTCTAAGATACTCTTTAAAATATATGCAATCATTAAGGCTGGGAAGGTGGCTCAGTGGTAAAGCGCCTGCCTTGCATGCATGAGGCCCTGGATTCGATTCCTCGGCACCACATAAGCAGAAAAAGCCGGAAGTGGCACTGTGGCTCAAGTGCTAGAGCGCTAGCCTTGAACTAAACAGCTGAGGAGCAGCGCCCAGGCCCAGAGTTCAGGCCCTATGACCGACAAAAAAGAAAAAAGAAAAAAGAAAAAAAGCAATGAGAAAGGAAAACTCCTCTAAGATCAAAAGAATCTTTCCCAAAAGGGTGACTACTTGAAGTCAGAGACAGAGTAGTTGATCCAAAGGTACCTTAAACTTCCATCAGAACACCAGGATTAAAAGCCTAGTGTTTCTTACAGAGATCACAGCATAAAAGAAAAGTTCCATAGCATACTAGAGAATACACTCACTGAAAAATGAGGTTCTCCTAAATTATTCCTGGACTGACAGTTCTATGACAATGAAAATATTGTATTCACAATTATGTTATTGTCATGATATTGCTAGCATGCACTCAAACAAACTAACCTAACTGAATATAGCCATTTTCAATTTAAGAACTACTTATTACTGGAACTCTTCTATATTGTGGTTTCAAGAAACAGTTTGGCAATATCTTATAAAGTTAATCATACACTTTTCATATGACCCAATAATCTAAATTCAAAGAATTTACCCGAAAGAAATTAAAACCTACAGACACAAAAAGCCAGAACCAAAATGTTTATGCTAGCTTTATTCATTATCATCACACACTGGAAACAGTGCTTCAAGAGCTGACTAGATAAACATGCTAGAGAACAGTGCTCAACAGTAAAAAGAAATGAATACAGACTTCAATACAAGGTCCTCTTTAGGGAAATACTAGTATATAACACGCACACTTATTTCTGGAATTTTTCTGATTCAGAATGCCATAATTAAAAGGTTTCTTCTTAAGGAGCACTGTTTTGAGGAAGAAAAGGAAAGAAAAGGGGAAAAAAAGAAAGGATAAAGATTAGGCACTGAAGTAGGGTGGGGAAAGCCAAAATAAATATAAAGATTTTTGCAATGAAGTTTTAAAACAAATTAAGGAAGTTCAAAGAAACTAAAATAGATGCATTATAACCACACCCTTGCTTCTGTTACCTATAAAAAGAAAGCTAGCAGGGTATGGGTGACTAAATACTTGTAATCATAGCTACTCACAAGACAGAGATCTGAGGATCAATGATTCAATTCAAGGCCAGACCAGGCAGAAAAGTCAGAGGGCTGAGATCTGAGATCTCAAAGCTAGTCCAGTAGGAAAAGACTATGAAACTCTTATCTCCAATAAACTACTAAAAAGCTAGAAGTGGAACTGTGATTCAAGTGGTTGAGCTAGTCTTGAGGAAAACAGCTCAGGGTCAGCACCAAAGCCATGAGTTCAAGCCCCAAGACTGGAACAAAAAGAAAAAGAAAAAAGCTACACAAAAAGAGGACTGCTTGCAAGAATTTTGGCATGAAGTTATATTCTGAAGGAAAATTCTATACTCACAACAATGACTAAAGAAGGCATTTAAAGAATACGGATATGCCAAAGCCACCTGAAACATTTTCCACCTAATTGCCTGTGCTTCTAGGACCCATATATACAGTGATAATAACTGAGGCACTAAAACCTAAAGTAACAGCTAAAAGAACAAAGATAAATAATAATAAATAAAAACCTATAGCTCTTTATATTTAGAAGAAAGCAAAAAAAAAAATCACTAGCGTATTACTAAAACTATATCAGAGAAGATAATTAGTTTCTATCTAGTAGTTTCTACCAGATAAAACAGCCCTATAAAATACTAATTACCAGTTATTGAGATATATATTTACAAACTATACATGCAAACCTACAAGCAGCACAAACATTATACTCCCCTCAGGGAAATATATAGACAGATACTCATCAACGACAGTACCAATGAAGTAAGCCAGAAGTATAGTTATAAACAACTGCTGAGATTTCTTCTGTTCTGATGTTACACATCTATAATCCCAGCACTTTGAGAGGCTAAAGCAGGAAGACAGTGAGTGCAAATTTATCCCAGACTACAGAGTAAAACCCTGTCTCAAAACACAAACAGAAAACCACAATCCAATGATTTTGGAAATATAAATGTAACATGATAAATTAACTTTTCATTAACAATACTAGTGCCATCATATAATATTTAGTATCTTTGAAGACATATTTGTATTTTTAATTAGGTCTTAATATCCCCCCAGGCACCAAAACTGATAACAAGTTTTTCTTAATTCCCTTTCACAAAATTTCTTAATTTTAGAAATGTTCTAATGATGATGTGATGCTTACTAGAATTTACTAAAGAGCAATGAATATAGTAGCCTCACTAAGGATGTTAAGTATAAAGCCATGAAGTCACTTTTTAACCTGATCCACTGTCTAAACTTTCTGTGTATTTCTTCTCTTATCTCCATACCTCATCTACAATTAAGAAGACAGGCTGAAAAGGACATCCTTTTATTTCTTTCCTTCCTTCTAGCCATTACTAGAGCTTGAACTCAAAAGTCTTGCTTGAAACCAAAGCCTTGCACTTACTAGCTCAAGCTCAATCAGCTGGCACTCTACCATCTAGCATATACCTCCAGCCTAGCTTTTCCTGGTTATTTTAGGGGTGGCTTCAACCCTCCACCCTTCAGTCTCAACTTCCTGAGTAGTTAGGATTACAGATGTGAGTCACTATCATCTGGCCAAGGAAGTCCTTTTTTTTTTTTTTTTTTTTTCAAGAAAGAGGCAAAATGATTTTTGGTTTATTTTGGGGTGTTTTTTTTTTGGTCAGTCTGGGCCTTGAACTCAGAGCCTAGGCTGTCCCTGAGCTCTTTTGCTCACAGCTAGCCCTCTACCACTTTGAGCCATACACACTAAGTTTTTGATTTGTGAATTGCATATGAGTTCCATGGGGACGTTTTTTGTTCCAGCTGGCTTCAAACCAAGATCCTCAGATCTCAGTCTCTTTAGTAGCTAAGATTACAGACGTGAACCACCACTGCCCAGCTAAATTGGTTACTTTCAACCTTGTAGCAAAACTGCAATAGCGTATAGAAATCCTTAATGGTATCAATGCACTGATCATATCCCCAGACTGAACTATAAACTAGTTGGTAGGGTCCCCACACCTTTTCTCTCTTTTAAATCCCAAGAAAAAATTAATATTATCATTGGTAGATGGTGCATTCTACAAGACCCTTTCTTGGTTCAAATTCATTGTGCTAGTTTTCCCAAGGCCCTACAGCAAAGACTTCAGGATTGTCTTAAAATGTCCACTTTTTGAATAGAACTAAAGATCATCGTAGTAGGTAAAATAAGCCAACCTGCAAAAGACAAATATCACATGTTCTTTCTCTTATGCCAAATCTGACCTTTTGCAAATGAATGAATGACACATGTGTAAAACTGAGACTGTCTAGGGTAGGAATCTGTGTGACAGGGAAGGAAAACAAATGTGTAGTGGGGTATGAATATGATTGAAGTACTTTATGTACATGTATGAATAAACTGAATTACTTTATATACATGGATGAATAATGGAAAAACTATATACATGTATGAAAATACAATGTTAAAACCTATCAAAACTTCTTTCAAAAAGTCAGGAAGGAGATAAGAAACTAATAGAGTAAACAAAGTATAGGCATGTATGGAAATAATCACAATGAAATCTTTTGAATAAATAACAAAAATTGTTCATTTATCTTTACTCTCACAGGAGAAAAACATACCAATTTTATTGGAAGTTTTAAACTAGGGAGTATGGTAAAATCCATTTTCACTTACATGTTAGTCTCATTCTTACACACTCAAGATTTCCAGTGTTCAAAACACATCCTTATTAGTAGGGTATATTAAGCAA
Source organism: Dipodomys merriami (assembly GCF_024711535.1). Taxonomy (NCBI): domain Eukaryota; kingdom Metazoa; phylum Chordata; class Mammalia; order Rodentia; family Heteromyidae; genus Dipodomys; species Dipodomys merriami. The sequence goes on along the minus strand of NW_027206413.1, from coordinate 4,548,530 downwards.
TCACACAACATATATGTTTCAGTTAATCAACTTTCAATACAGTATCAGAAAATATTCAGGCAACCTCATTGTCATGAAGGTATGTTAGCTAAAATATACCGACACCTATAAGTGAGATTTAATAATTCCAGCTCCAAAATGAGGCGAGGCTATCTGAAACTAGAATTTTATTAAAAAGACTTGTAGCTGCATATTTGCACATCTATAACTAGTGGAATTCACTGAATTTCCACTCTTCTTTCCACTAAATTACCTAATATATTTGCCTGCCACTTGAAAGTACATATTCAATGCCAGAAAAGGGATGTCACAAAAATAGAACATAAACATGACACAGACTGGGTGTAAGAAAAAAAATATTTTTCACTTCCCTACTTACTAGAGAAAATTCTGAATATAACTTTAACTCTATCACTTCATAATACACTACCTAACATACTACCCAAAGTCAAAACCAAATAAATCTAAAAAACAGTAACACAGTAATTTCAAAATGCTTAGAAATACACTATTTTTACAAAGTACACTTATGCCAGAAGGTATCATATGGTCATTTTAATTTAATTTAAAATGTTAAAAGTAAATAAACCTAATGAATCCAACTTTTAAAATAAAAAACTACAATGTATCAATGTGTTAGGGATATTGTGCAATAAAAACTGATTTTTATGTCAAAATCTAAGTTGGTAGACAACAATCTGTCACCAAGAATATTCTCTTCTCAAAATGAATTGTCGTTTTTGCTGATGGTAGGGATAATACATAGGCAGAGTTAAAACCCCAAAGGGGAATACAAAAATAAAATAAATAAAAATCATCTCAAATCTCCCCCACTTGTAAATAAGTGTCATTAACTGTCCAGGAAATGAACAGATTTACTGTGTATATTGACTACACATACACATTTATGTGTGTGCATAAACGTACAATAATGCAGACTGAACTTGAGATTATTTAGGGTATGTGCTTCTGTGTGTTGCTGCAGCGGCTGATGCTAGTGACTACTGGAGGAGAGTGAATACATGTTTGCTTGTTTTACTTTAAAAAAAAAAAAATCAGACCTCTGGCTACCTTTTTCCAAAGTACACAAACACAGATAATCTATATGAAAAATGGCTGGCTAGCTGATTAATAGTCACACCCATAGTTCTGAGCAAAGTTGCAATGTAGACAAGATTGTGTTTATTACCTCCCACTGGCTAGGTGGAAAGTGCACTACATTAGTAATTAGGATATGAGAACTCTACTAATCAAGTGTGTGACTACAACATTCCACTCAACCCTCCTCTGAATCATTTCAATTCTAAATTGTGATTCCCCCACACCTCCCTATACTACCATCCATTTTTGCTGTTCTCAAAGTAAGTTAAAAATGATCCTTTCCTCCTATCTCACTGAGACTCTGCAATACAAAAATCTGCTAATAAACTTTCATTTCCTCAATCCATTTATTGTCCACTAGTATGCAGAACAGAGTAATCTAATTAAGATCAAAGATGTGGGCAATTTTGGGGCAAGGAAGAATGACAGCAACTCAGAAAAACAAATTAAAAACTACAAATTTTTAATTTCAAATTAAAATAAGCTTTTGAGTTCTATCAAAAATATACAATCTTATTACCTGTATTGTTGATTATGTTCATCAATTAAAAAGCTAGCAGGGTTTTAGCACTGAAAATATTCAAACCTAAACATATTTAATATTGCAATTTAGAAACAGCTTTCTAATCATTCCTCCATTGCATCTGTGCAACACTTTAAAGTTCAAAGTGTGTTCATATGCATTATTTATTTTTATTCTCAAAACAAGATATAACTGTCACTATTGATTATCCCTCTAACATTCACTTCTATCACATTCTCTCTATTCCCAATATTCCTCCACCACAGAATTCAAGGAAATGCAGCCCTATATCACTTGCAGAGGGCATGTCCTGATTAGAGAGATAACCCTATTCTCCACGTCATGACTGGTTAATGTACGACCTAATTCTGATCAATAAAATCTGAGGGGAAAAGATGTTAATTCAAAAGGCTAATGCAAAAGACCTTCTGGCTTATGCAAAAAGAGAGAAGGGGGGGGGAGAGAGAGAGAGAGAGAGAGAGAGAGAGAGAGAGAGAGAGAGAGAGAGAGAGAGAAAGAGAGAGAGAGAGAGAAAGAAAGAATTAGAGAGAAAGAGAGAAAGCCCCATTCTTTCTTTTTACCAGATAGAGAGAGAAATAAAGAGAATGAGGGGTGGGGGAGGATGGAAAGGGATGGGAAGGGGAAACAAAGGAGGAGGCTACAATGCTTGATAAGAAATGTACTCATTATCTTGCCCATGTAATTGTAACCCCTCTGTACAGTATTTTCACAATAAAAATTAAAAAAATGTTACTGGACTGGCTAAGAGAAAAAAATTATTATTTTAACATTTTATGTTGTGTGTATGAAAGAATGAAATTTTCATCATTTTAGAGACAATTCAGTATTTTTTTATTTTTACATTTCTGTAAGTCCTACTTTAGGCAAAACTTTTGAGTTTTTTTAAAAAATAGGCTTTATTTTTTTCTTTATGGAGGACACATATTTAGTCTATCATCTTTCATGATAGTAAATTATTCCCTCTTCTGGCATAACATGATTGTGATCTGTAAGTTTCAGAATTAAATGTTAAATAAAAATGGCAATTATAAACTAAAAATAAATAAAGAGAATGAGAAAGAAAAAAAAGGAAAAAGCCCCTTTCTTTCTTTTTACCAAAGCATATCTAGATGTTGCTACCAGCAGGTGGATGAACTACTCATTTAGCAGAGCAAGAAAGTCACAGAGGCAAGAACAGAACTCTGCATTGCTAGTTTCCAGCCTCCAACTAATTCCCTATTTCAATATTCCATTTCAGTATATACTAGATTTCAGAGGCGCTGTAATGTAGTAAAATCCAGATAAACAGTATATCCCATATACCTCTATTTTCCAACTTGGACCTCCTGTTTTGAATTGCAAATTCTCCTTTCCACTTGAGCTAGACCAAGTAAGGAGGTTAACTATATAGTCAGCCGTTAGACCAGCAATGCTTTGCAACAACTCAATTGTTCCTGATATACATCAAGGGTGTGGCATTTTCTCTTTTAAAGAATACTCTCCACTACCAATTCACACCAACACATCTACTTAGATTGAGGAGACAAGTAGACGTTGAAACTGTAAGGCTCCTTTGCCAATGCTGATGCAGTATAAAAGCTGAAAGGTACCACATGAAACCAGATCAGGAACCACACTGGGAAATGTAAGGGAATGAGACTGATGTTTGACTAGATAAATAATTCATGTAGGAATAAATTTCTGGTAGGTTAAGAAATGCCAGAAACTCTTTTTTAAAAAAATTTTTTAATAAGTCTCTAAGAGGAAGTATAACTTAGAAATACTTTGGTAGTTACTTAAATATTAATCAACAATTCTTAAATTAGCTTAAAAAAAAGATGTCATCTTTTTAAAAATCACCTAAACTTTTCATTGCAACTAAAAGAATGCAAGGTACAAGATCTTTTTTCAAGTACAAGTCTACTGATGAAGTTCTATTTTCTTTTTCCTGCCAAAACCACATAGCATCACCTGTGATTTCCAGTTTCTGTTTCTAAAATCTGCAGACATCACACAATACTTGAAAAGTGACCTTCCTGTGGAATCCTTGTAGACTAGGTTTTTCTGTCAATCACTTAAAATTTTATCCTTAGCTATTTCAACTGTAACTGATTTCACTACTCTCCCAGTTTCAATGCATTCAATGGTTCTCATAACTTCAGAGTTAGCTGAATATTTCATTCAACTATGCAACTGTAGCATCAAGATGTAGCTACCTATACTAGTAGTTCACTGAGTGGTAACACAAATGTTTCTTGGTGACTATACATTACCACTTGGAAATAGAAGTTCAAGAGCAAACTAGAAAAGAGACTGTAACTCAGTGTAGCATGGGTATCAGGCAGTTAATTCTACAGAGAAGTAAGTGTATCATTTCATCTCATGAGTGAGTGAAGAGAGGTAGTCTACAGTAATGAGCTCTTCCCCAGTCTTTGGTTATTCTACCCACCAATCAACCCTCTAGCAATTCATCTGTATCAGCAACTTGATAAGTGAAAGGAAGAGTTATACAGCACCATTCCTTGGCATCTTATAGGAATTTTTCTGATCATGTAGAACATAATGGCAAAGTCTCACTCTCAAAGATCTTCAAGAGGGGCTGGCAAGGTGGCTCAGTGGTAGAGCGCTTGCCTTGCATGCATGAGGCCCTGGGTTCAATTCCTCAGCACCACATAAGCAAAAAGAAAAAAGCCGGAAGTGGCGTTATGGCTCAAGTGGTAGAGTGCTAGCCTTGAGCTGAAGAGCTAATGGACAGTGCCCAGGCCCAGAGTTCAGGCCCCAAGACCAGACCCAAAGAAACAAAAAAAAAAATCTTCAAGAACAAAATGGCAAAGTCTCAAAGTCTCATTCTCTGGCAGTTAGTGGGAAGTTGTCTGTTTCTGTCCCTGTTCACAAAAAAACCAACCCTCTTTCTCTGGCTACTATCTAAAGGAAGTACTTGTAATACTTGTATCTAGCTTGAAATGTAACATTACTAGAGACAAAACACATTAAAAATAATATTTATTGAAATGAACCCCAGGAAATGGAAACAAGTGGGTTTTTTATTCTTTTTTGCTAGCTTTGGTTTCTTTTTGTTCTGTTTGTTCATGGCTTTGGAAGCCTAAAGGGAGGCACAGAAATGGAGGAACAAAGAGTGAACAAATGCAGCAGGGGTACTCACTGGATACTGTGTTGGAAATGAACTTGACAACTTGTGGGTGGGGACTAAGAGGGGAAACTGGGGAGAAAGGAAAGGGGTGACAATGCTGAAAAGCAATGTACTCTTTACCTGACTTACACAACTGTAACCCCTCGATACATCACCTTTATAACAACAACAAAAGAATTTTTTTAAACACTGAAAGTTTGTGTAAACCTGGGGCCAATGCCTCATGCCAGTAATCTAGCCACTCAGGAGGCAGAAATCTGAGGATTTTAATTCACAATCAGCCTGGGCAGGAAAGTCTCTAAGACTCTTATCTCCAATTAACCAGAAAAAAAATGAAGCAGGAAGCAGAGCTGTGGCTCAAGCAGTAAAGCATTAGCCTTGAGCAAAATCAGTGACAGTGTCCAGGCCCCAAGTTCACACCCCAAAACTGGCACAAAAGAAAAAAAAAGCTTATTAAAAAGAATATCATGAAATTTTACCTTATTCCATTGAAATCTATTAAAATATGGACATAATTTAGCCACAAATTTTCATTAAATTTAATTATAATTAGATAATACATCATTAGTTTTTAAAAATGGAGGGGGATCAAGTCTGTTTTATCTCCCAAATAGCCAAATACATAAATGCAAATTGACATATCTCCTGAAAACTCTAGTTTTCCTTTGGGGTTTTTTCCGCCTTTTGCACACACACGTGTGTGTGTGTGTGTCTGTGTGACTTGAGTTTGAATTCTGAGCCTCAAGCTTGCTAGGCAAGCAATCTACCACTTGAGCCCTATCTTCATCATTTTCTGGATTGGTTACTTTCCAGATGGTTCCTCCTACTTTGTGCTTCTTTTTTTCACTGGGATGACAGGTGAGGGCCATTGTGCTTCCCTCAACACTGGGAAACAGGTGCACACTACCATCTTAGCCAATGAGAGATGCATACCATCACCACCATCCCTGCTGCCCTTGAACTTCCTTCCCAGCAGCTAGGATTACAGGACAGCATGAGCCACTCTGTACAGTTTCTAACTTCTCTAAATAGAAGGCAATGGGGGGGTGGGGAGGAATATCAAAAGACAGTCCCTATGGTGTTTTTAATGTTATCTATATCCACAAGCATCTCTCTCAGTTCGTATTCTCTGAGGAGTTCACAGGCCCTGCAGAGTCACTTTACATTCATGGATAGTACACATTTGAATCTCAAGTATGGTTCAGTGTGGTCTTCTTCTACAGAGAGGAACAAAGATGATGCTCCAAAATAGGTTAAGTTAGTAGGGACATACTTTTTGTCCCTATAGAATCCCTGCAACTAAAATCAGATACCACCCAAACTGCCACTTCTAAACACATTATATTTTGGAAAAACAATATTCAATCCTACTGACAGTATCAAATATGTTTAGAAAAGACATAAAAATGAAGAAGGAAGGTTAGGGATAAAATTAAATAATTGGTGGCTTAAAACTACGAAGTTAGGGAAAAATGCTACTCCCAAGATATTTCTTCAACAGGCTACTTAAACTCTAGAAAACTATTTCCCCGTTCTCAAAAAGGGTAATTGTACCATCTAACTCAGAGCTGTTTTAAGAGTATCAATTACAGCCCTAGCACAAAATATTTAAAACAAATTGTAACTGACATCATTTTAGGAAGGTTCCAAGTAACACAAATTCAGCTACTATGTAAATTCACCGTGAATGCTAAGAGGAAAACTATTTCAGAAGCAGGGAACATTAAAACACTTGCCCTGTAACACGACTTTACTTGCACTGGCAAACTAGTGTTTCTAAGCACTCCTCTGATTAAGACTAAATTATTTTATAGTTATCTGATACTCTGTAAGTATTAGCCATCTTTAATGACTACAAAATTCATATACTTATCTGAAACTGTGCTATTTTTCATTTTATAATCCTACTGTTATACTTTTCTTCATGTATAGTTTTTTCTTTTACAGGTCATTTTATCCAGAGTAAATTTCACCTTCAAGTGGCATTAGCAGTAACAGATCTATCCAGTGACCTGCATTTTGTTTTGTTACTTAGTATTACAGCATTTTCCCTGTTTAGTTTGACATACTGAGAAGCCCTTTAATATGAAACCAACATTTGTTCCATTCTGAAAGAAAAACTTTTTAAAATGTGAACCAAAAAAAAAAAAAAAAAAAAACTGTACCATAATGATGATCTGTTCTCAGCATGAAGGAATTAGAATATTGACCAGAGAAGACACTTCCCATTTCTTCCTGACTCATGGTTTTTACAGTCTGGTTTATTTCATGTAAAACCAATTGTCAGATTACCAGACACACCCATATTCAAATGCAAATAAAAAATATATAACAAAGCCATGTATAAACTATTTGGGGCTATATACTTTTCCACTTCCCTCTAGTAGCATGAATGATAGCAAGTTGACTACTTTGTTATAAACTGTTTCCTTAAGCGTTTTATCCTTATTTGCCTACCTAATATCAACACAGAAGACAGACACTGAACCTACATACTTCAAACTGACTCATTTTAAATAGAAGGGATCCTGGCTTCTATGATCTCCACCTACTTTCACAGCTTCCTCATCTATAAGGAACTCCTGGTTCAGCAACCTTATGTCCAGCTCAACAGGTCCTATAACTCGGAATCTCACACGTGTGTGCTCAGGATGCTCCCTTTACCTAGTCCCCCCCCCTTCCCTATTAATGTAAATAAAAAGTTGGCAGTGGTGGCTCAAGCCTGTACTCCTACTACTCAGGAGGCTGAGATCTGAGGATCTCTATTTGAAGCCAGCCCTGTCAAGACTCTTATCTCCAATTAACCACCAAAAAGCCAGAAGTGGAGCTGTGCCTCAAGTGGCAGAGTTCCAGCCTTGAACAAAAAATTCAGAGACAGTACCCAGGCACTGAGTTCAAGCCCCAACACAAAAAAGGAGGGGGGGGAATAAAGGCCCATGCATTTCTCCCCCCCAGATTAATATCTTGCACACATACACTATGCTCCACGAACCTCTAACCAAATCCACAGAAATCTTGTTGCAATTATTTCTGAGCATGCCTGCTTCTCTCTGAAGACAACTATTGAGTATTTCATTCATATTCTAACTACTTTTCCAATATCAACCACATTTTCCAAGTCTCTTACACATAGGCATGGTTGAATTAAGTTATTAATAATTAATATTTGGTTAGTGTTTGCAAGTCGAAAGATGAAAATGTCAATAATTACGTAATGCATTAATTTTTAAATGACAGAACAAAGCAATAAGCACAATAAATCGCCAATAAATATAATCATTCATTGAGATGGTCCCATATAGGGCTTATCTCTATCAACATTAAAATTAGCCTTTCCAAGCCATGTGTGGTGGCACCAGCTTAAGGTAGATGATCAAGGGTTCAAACTCAGCCTGGGCTAGGCAGTGAATTCAAGGCCTACTTGGGTAACATAATGGGACCCCATCTTAAGGAGTAATAAAGCAAAATAACAATAAACATCCTGTCTTCCACTCTCATAGGAACTCCTACCTGATGCATAGGCAGAAATGCAAGCTCACTTAAAGCGGAAGTACCTACACACCATAGTAAGAACTGGATGCCAGAGTCACACAATTAATTTGATGCAGTTCTTCCAATGCTTATGAATATAATCCTCACCTTCCATAAAGGTTAACATATACAAAGTAAGAAGACAACTGACACTGGCTCAGGACACAAATGAAGCAAAGTTTGTAAAGAGTAAAACATTTTTAAGCACAACTCAAAAAAAAAAAAGCTATTGAGACGATCCCAAATCAGCTCTCACCTTGTCAAATGACTTATTAAACCAGTCTCAAATCCTTCTCACTGAAAATTATTCTTACATTCATTCGTGAGTATTCTTCTTCCAGGATGTATTTGCTTATGGATAAAGCTAATCTTCAACGAGCCACCCATGATTAAAAATTCAACATTTTTATGCTTAAAAGTATCAAAATTGAGTGAACTGCGTCTGGGGGCCCGAACGTCGATCACCCAGGAGTGCAGAAGTGCAAGAAATGAGTGACCTGTCTTCCTCACTTAGGTTGTAAACGTTTTCTGGAAGCGATCAGACAAGGTGCCGGGCAGGCCAGCACTGCCCCGAGGCCGGAGCGTCACCGCGTCGAAGCTAACACGACCCCGCACGGCGGGGTCCCCTCCCCGCGCGGGCCCCTCACTCGCCAGCTTTGTCTCCCCTCCTTCCCTGAAACCTGGAGGGGGGGGGGGAGGAAGGACCAAGCCAAGGGCCTAGGGACCCCGGCCCAGGGGCCCCGCCCCGCCTCGCACGGCCTCCGGGGGCGAAACGCGGGGTGCGCGGGCCTGGGGAGCCCGGGGGCCGGGGGGCCCTGCGCCGGCTCCGCGGTCGCGGCGCTGCCCGGGACGGCGCACGCCGCGGGCAAGTTTACGGCGAAGTCTCGAACTCCGCCGGGCGAGCCCCGGCCCGCGCTCGGACGCCCCGGGGTCCCCGGTCGGGGGGGGCGGCGAGCGCGGGGAGGGGGCTGCGCTCCGCCCCACACCCCCTCCCGGACGGGGTCCCCGCGGTCCCCGCCTCTCCACTCGCGCCGCACGACGGGGCAACTTTTGCACCGAGCCGGGCCGCAGGCCTCCCTCCCGCCCCCCGGAGCCCCCCGCCCCCCCCACGCCGCCCTCCTTCCCCCCCCCGGACCCCCTCCCCGCGCCGCCCACCCAGCCCCACCCGGGGCGGCGGCCGCGCCGAGGCCGGGCCGGGCCGCGACGCGCACGGTGGGCGCCTTACCTCAGAGGCGCGGCCGCCGGCAGCAGGGCCGCGGCCCGGGCGCGCCGCGGCGGCTCCCGCGTCCGGCCGTCCGGCCGTCCGTCGGTCAGCGGCGGCGGCACATCACACCGTCCGCGGCCGGAGGGGGAGAGCGCGCAGCCACGCCGGGAGGGAGCGAGCGAGGCCGGGGCGAGCCGGGGGGCAGGGAGGGAGCCTCGAGCGGCGGCCGAGGGAGCGCAGCTCGGCTCGGACCGAGTCTCCGCACGACCTGCCAGCGCCTCCTACCACCGCCGCTGGCGGGAGAGTCGCCGGCCGGGCCGCTGCGGTCGCCACCGATGCAGCCGGGAATGAATGCACAGCGGCGCCTCGCTTATCCGGAGGTCAAACATCCTTGGGCCTCGAGCATCCGGATCGGCGCCGGACCCGGAAGTGAACACATGGAAAAAAAAAAAAAAAGAAAGAAGAGGAAAGAGTGTCTCTGGCGGCGACGGCGGCCCCCCGGCGGCCCGCAGGGGGCGAAGCCAGCCGAGCGGAGCCGGAGAGCACGGCGGCTTCGGATTGGTCGGCTCGCTGACCCGAAGAGAGGCGCCCCCCGCGCTCATTGGCTGTCCACGCTTACGCTACGGAGGCCACGCCCCGTCTCCGCCCTCTCGCGCGCGCTGTGCGTGAGGGGGCTGCGGAACGGTGGTGTTGGCGAGCGTTTCGTCCGGAGAGGCGGTGGGAGGCGAGGCGGTGGGCGGCCAGGCGCCGCGAGGTCCGAGGGGGAGAACCGGAGCCGGGCTTCCGCGGTGTAGAGATGCCACCAAAACCCTTGAGGGCGTCGTGTGCCAAACCAAGGAGCCGCGGCGTTCTTTAGGTGGGTCAGAACAACCCTCCAGGTGCCAGGGGAGCTCAGGGCCCGGCCTGGCAGGCCCTGTAGCCAGACGTCCACATTCAGATGCTTGGGACAGGGAACTGTGGCTCAGGCTCCCCTCTCCTCTGCTGGTGTCGAGAGGTGCCACGTCTAGTGCAGGTGATCCCCCGAACCTGCTGGTGTGGGTAGGGGAGGTTTGGCGAGGTTTCAGATAAACCTCCCTGCATCCTAAGAAGCCAAGCGTGACTCCTGCGCGAAAACGTTGCAAAGCACCAACTGGAGTTGAAGTCTTGCGGCTCGGCCACCACACAGAGAAAGACCAAAAGGCTCTGTCCTTTCCTCTACCACACAGTGCTTCCTGGTCACCGCGCTGTCATTCTGCACACGACTCTTTGGGCTAGGCACTGGGTACCCACATACCTGTAATCTCAGCTACTCAGGAAGCTGAAAGGGGAGGATGGTGAGTTGGAGGCCAATCTGACCAGGCCTCAGAACGAGAAGGAAGGGGAGGGAGAAGAGAACAGGGAACTTAGCTGTAGATTAATGACAAACGCTTGCCTCAAGTTCAGGAGGCACTGGGTTTTTCATACGCAGCACTCCAGGATTTGAACCCTGGGTATAAACTTACTGGATTTGAACCCCAGAAGAAAGAAAATGGAAACATGGAAACACAGCAGTTAGGCTGTGTGTGTGTGTGTGTGTGTGTGTGTGTGTGTGTGTGTGTGTGTGTGTTGGCACTTGAACTCAAGGCCTTGCCATTGTCCCTTAGTTTTTTTCACTCAAGGCTGATGCTTTACCACTTGAGCCACAGCTCAAGTTTTTTGAGCTCTGGTTTTTAGCTGGTTAATTGGAGATAAAAAGCCTCCTGGATTCCTCCCCAGGCTGATTTCAACTGAGATCCTCAGATGTCAGCCTCCTGTGTTGCCAGGGTTACAAGTGTGAGCCACTGGAGCCCAGTTGATCAGCTATTTTATGTATTCTCACGTTTTGGAATGATGTGCCTATCAAAGGACCTATGCTAAAGTCTGTGATCTATCCCTAAACAATAAAGTTACTCCTATCTTTCAGAAAGAGAAAGCTTCATTGTCAATCCAACCACCCTACCAAAAAAATAAGAACTGGTGTGCATAACAATTTCTTCGCTTTGATAAATGTTTAAGAAATTCAGGTATAAATATATATAAATATCTAAGTAGATAAGTGAAAATATTTGTGCTTTTACCCCTTTATTAATGATAAAATTTGGCTACAACATCCTATATGAAAGTTGACAAACTATTAAACTTTTAGATCTATTATCAGAAAAAATGACAATATGAAAACACCTTACATTAACGAATTAAAAGCCTAACTGCAGACACCATAACTAAACCTGTATTTTATAGCATGAAGTCTCATCAAAAGCAGACAGCTTATACTTTTCCATTTGCTACATTACAAGTTAAATACCAATCACTTGTCATCTTCATGTCTCCTAGCATTACTGCTCTTCAAGCATTACTTTATATTATCATTCAAGTGATTTTATATATTACTTTACATTATCACTATTATGGCATACATTTGTCCATAGCTATCCAATTTTATAACAAACTGAAAATGTACATTTGTCATATTTCTTTTTTGGCAAAAGCTGCCTCTTCATTTCCAACAAATGCTTTTTTTGTTTGTTTGTAGGCAATAAGTTTTGGAAGAGGAGAATAGAACATTTTGGGGCTTTTAGCAGGAAAGTATGAGATATTCACTTGCTGGGTACTGGTAGCTACTCAGGAGGCTGATCTGGGGATCCCTATTCAAAGCCAGTTAGAGGGGGAAAGTCCATAAAACTCTTATATTTACTTAACCATCAAAAAGCAGGCAGTGGAGCTGTGGCTCAAGTGGTAGAGTGCTAGCCTTGAGCAAAAGAGCCAAGTGAGTGTACAAGACCAAGTTCAAGTACTGACAGGAAGGAAGGAGAAAGGAAGGAAGACAGGTTAAAACTTTTGAAATAAAATGATTTTTGTTTAAAAAATCATTCTTCAAAATATTTTATTGTTTAGGAAGTGGTGCTGTGGCTCTAGTGGTAGAGCGCTAGCCTTGAGCTGAAATGCTGACGGACAGCATCCAGGCCCAGAGTTCAGGCCCCACAACCAGTAAAAAAATAAAAATTTAAAAAAAAAATTAGTGTTTATAGAAAACTGCTACAGTGACAATGATTGACACCAGCTAAGTAGCTTCAGGCATTATTGAACTATATTCACTTCCTTTTTTCCGTATCACTCTTAATGTACCTGGAAGAGAAATGCAACTAAGAAAAGTATGATGGTCAAGTAGAAAGAGAAGGGATATAAAGTGTGACACTGTAACAGTTGCCTAGGACTGAGAACAAAGAAGCACATTTTACTCACTTCCCTACTCCAGCTTGCCAAATCAAGGGAGGGGCCGCAAACATCCTGGGAACTCTCCAATTGTGGGGCAAAATAGCTCTTTAGGAAACTTTCAGAGTGTTGTTATGAGTGGAGGTAAGAAGAGTCCAGACATAAGGGAGGATCATTTTAATTATTTGGGCCATGGGAAGAGGTTTACAGATACAAAAATCATGAGACTTTTCAATAATGATCTCCAGAAATGCTTAACAAAATCCCACTCTGAGGACTTCTTTTCCAGTTCTTGCTGCTCCATGGTTTGAGTGCGCCGTGACCCAAAGGTTTTGTGTTAGAATCCTAACTCCTCAGTGTAGCAGAGTTGGGAAGTAGGCACTAATGGAAGTGTGTTTGAGTCATGAAAAGATGAAAACCTTTCTTGCATTAGCGAGTTCACTGGTGGCACTGGCGGAGTTACTCTGGCAGCAAATTGTTATAAAGCAAATCCACTCCTCATGTTCAGTGTGTGTCTGTCTGTCTGTCTGTCTGTCTGTCTATCTGTCTATCTGTCTGTCCGTCCATCCGTCCATGTCCGTGTGTCCCTTTTGCCCTACTTTCTGCCATTAGTTCAAGCAGAAGGACGTCCTTATGGGATTCAGCCCCTTGATCTTAGATTTCCCAACCTCCAGAACTATGCGCCGAAATAAACCCCTTCCTTTTTTATGCCATTATCAGATCTTGAAGTCAGGGATTCACATTCTCACTTGCTTTCTGGACCACCATTCTACCACTTGAGCCTTGCCTTCATGGTGGCATGTCACTGATTAATTGACGACCAAGTTTCTCAGACCTTTCTGTTTGGGCTGGTTCATGAATCATGATTTTCCAATTCTCAGTCTCCCAGGTAGTGACAGAGATGAGCCACCAGCACTGGGCTGGCCTTTTCCTTTATACAGTTTCTGGTATTCTGTTATGGCAATGAACAATGAACTGAGATAGGCTGCAATACACAGTATTATGGAGTAACCTGTAATTTCAACAATTTAAATTTATTTTCTCACATTTCTGAAGTCAAGAAGTCCAAGATCAGGCTTGCCAGGAAGGTTATAGGCTCTGGTGAGAACATTCATCCTGGCCTTCAGTAATACCTGTTCCCTCTGTCCTAACATGGCCTTTTCTCTTGTGGGTTCTTCTTCCTCTTAAAAATACATCCTCAAGGGTACCCTCCCTGAACTTGACTAAGTTTAATTATCTCCCAAAGCTTCACCTCCAAGTACCATTACATTAGGGCTTAAGACCTCCACCTATGAATTTGGAGAAAATAAAATCAAGTCCATTGGACTCCCTCAGAGCAGTATAAAAAAGTAAATCACTTATAAATAAGAGAGAAGAAAAAGAGTAGACACTCAGTAAGCGATAATAACTTGTGGGAAGCATATTAAGCCTTAAAGATACATTCTGAAGGGAAAGAAGTTCAATAAGGAAAATCTCTAAAAAGAAAAATCTATAAACACCACAAAGTGTAAAAGTATCTTACCAAAAACAGTGGGTAAATTTCTTGCTAGGCAATTTAATTTTTGTGTTTTTTCCATTAGCAGACCTGAATTTTGGCAGCTTTTAAGAAAAATTGGCCATCCAAAGAATGTTTTGTGATAAATGGAAGAGTCAGCTAATGCTGTTATTTTCTTAATGGATTTAAGAATAGCTTGAATTCTGGGTAATACAAGGACTGAATACTTGGAGATAATCCTAATGATCAATTCCTGTTTGTTTTTGCCTTTCTCTTGTCTTTCACTTCCTGTGACTGTATCTCTCCCTAGATCTACCTCAGGTATATCCGCAGCCCCAGACTTTAGAAATCCTTCAGGATTCTGGTTGGAGATAGAGAGGGCCCATACACACTCTAGCTTAGACCTCTGCACCCACCTATATTCTTAGTGTTCACACAATGTATAGCTTGAACTTCTCTTTTGAAAATTATAACCCTTTCTAAATACCTAACCAATCCAGAGAAGGTGTGAGCTTAATTTGGAAAACTTTTCTAGTTCTGTCCACTTCAGTTCTGACCAGACTCTAACTGGGTGGAACTCTGCTTTGATGCGTTACCTCCAAACTTCTTCACCATGACTGTCTCAAAACGATTAGGAGAGTGGCTTGCTCTATTCTGCTGCTGGACAGAATGACACCGTGCCAAAGCTTGCTAAGCTATGTCAAACTTTCCTATGCCCTTTGGATGGTAAAGAAGGAAATTAGCCTATTTATGTTTCTATAGTCATTGTCATACTTGGTTGTAACTTCATCCTTGTCTTTACCAACTGGTACTGCTGAATTTTTGACGTGTCTTCATCTTTCCACCTGTTCCTATTATGGTCTTGATTTCATAACTGATTAAATAAAATTACAAGGTCAACAGAATTTAAAATTGATGTAAGAGAATACCTTTAAAACCTTCCATTTAGTTCTCTTTCTGTTTTTGCTATAATTAAGATAATACCACTTTTAAGTTTCTTTCTATACTTCTTCCTACACAAACTATTTAAGTAGTCTGATCCCCAGTTCATCTGTAAAATGAGTCAGTAAAGAACTTTTCTACCTGTGCTCATTTCAAACTGTGATCCTCTAGAACTCAAACTCCTGAGTAGCTAGAATTACAGGCATGAGCCACCAGCATCAGTGGTTGCAATGGTGAATCTGTCATGTCAGTTTCGGTATGTAGTGAGCACTAAGCCATTGGTCATTATTAAATACTACATGACCCCAGAAATCTATATTTTCCAATCCAACGTGACAGTAATCAGAAGTTGAAAATATCAAGTCCCCAGCTGACTTTTAACTTGAAAGAGTCTGAAACTTAGAATTGAAATGATTTTCTTAGTCATGGTAAAAACATTGTTTTTTGACTTTGCTTCAGGCATTATTACTATTTATTATTATTGTTATTGATGATGATGATGATGGTGGTGATGATGATGATAACAGGATTTGAACTGAGACCTTCCTGCTTGCTAGTACAGTGCTCTATCACCAGAGTCATGCTTCTAGCCCTTTTTGTTCTCTTATTCTTCATTTTACTAAGTGTACACATAGACATCATTGGGATATTGTCCAGCATCTGCTTATCATAATAACACTCAAAATTCCTTTAGACAGACTTTCAGCTCTCCCTCTATTCAGTGGCCAGGGGCACTGCCTGCCTTAGGTGTGGCCTACAGTTGGGCAGAAACAACTGATAATACATTGTGTCCTTTGAGTAGTGTGTCCTTGCATAGTCTGGCTCTATGTCTAAGTGAACACTTGGTTCAATCTGCAGCTTTACTCTGATGTAATCTGTGCCTCACTGTTGTCTTAAGACTCCCTGGATTCATGCTTGTGTTCTCTTCATTAACATAGACCATCACGCCCTGCCAAAGCTTTCTATTTCAGTACAGCTGCCTCTTACTACCATGCAGCTCTACCTTGGCTTCTTGATGAAACTCTGCCAACTGCAGATCTAACCTTTGGACTGTCAGTGAATGCATTGTGCTCTACCAGCTTGGATAAACTAACCTAACTAAGAACAAATTTAAACCACATGTCAACATTACTGCTTTCTGGAACTATTATTGTGGTATCTACTAATTTATGTTTGTGAGATTATAGTGATAATCATTGAAATCAGTATCCCAAACCCTTTTTTCCTTTTGTATCAGTACCAGGGCTTCAGCTCCAGACTGTTCCTCAGCGTTTGCTCTCACAGCTCCCCTGATGGCTTTTTGGTGATCAGTTGGAGATAAGAGTCTCACATATTTTCCTGTCTGGGCTGGCTTCAAATCATAATCCTCAGATCTCAGTCTCCAGTGTAGCTACAATTACAGATGTAAGCCACGATTGCCCTGCTATCTATTGATTGTGTTAATACATAACTAGCAAAGAAAGCTCCACTGGTCTCTTTACAATGGAATGTTCTGTTATAAAGTTCCTGGATTTAGGTACTTGGTGATGGGTCTCACTCCCTTTTTGCAAGCTGCCTAATCAAATCAGTCCTGGGTTTATAATGATAAAGAGAATACAGTTGTTTAGTATTTGGGCTACAACCAAAAGTTCAATCAACTTTTTCCTTTGTGTCTTTAAATTAGATATTAATTTCTCTCTGTTAAGTGATAGGAAAAGACTATAAAATCAGGAATAACAGTCATTTGGTCTTACAGTCTAGATAACAGAGTAAAATTCAATTATACCTGCTTAGCAAGTATGAAGCCCTACATACCTCCAAGAAAGGGAAACTAGCTTTAAAATAATGTCACCAAAGTTAATTAAACTAGTTGCATGTGATTAAATGATAATAATAATAAAGATTATTATTACTAAACCCAACAGACTAAAACACTGGCCAGAGCAATAAAAATAATTTTGTAATATCAATCATAGGATTGATAAAGATTACTTTATCTCATAAATATAAAATTATTTCATAAAGTATCACAATGTTGCTGGGCACTGGTGGCTTGCCCCTGGAATCCTAGCTACTTAGGCGTCTGAGATCTGAGGATTGTGATTTGAAGCCAGCCTAGGCAGGAAAGTCTCTGAGACTCTTCAGCTAACTACCAAAAAAAAAAAAAAAGCTGCAAGTTGAGCCTCAGGTGGTAGAGCACTAGCCTTGTGTACAAAAGCTCAGGGACAAACCAGGCCCTGAGTTCAAGCCCTAGGACCAGCACAAAAATAAATAAATAGAAAGAAAGAGAGAAAAGAAAAAGTATTCAATGCTGAAGTTAAAATGAAACAATTTCCAGTGAAATACATTGTATGGACAAAGAATGCAAAGACTTCTTTAAACTTTACATTAGTCCTCTTGTTGAGGATGGCTTTGCTGAAATTACTAAATTGGATTACTGAGTGTTCTAATGATGCTATCCTATCCCTAAGGGCCTAATATAAATACAAATGAAACCAGAGAGCAGCTAACCAGCCTCTAATCCTAGAGTTGAATTGGAAGAATCACCATGAACTTGCACATATTGCTTAGCTCTGGCTTCTGAAAAAGCCCAGAAAGAACTCCAGTTGAACTGCGGTATCTGCAGCTCCCCATATTTCACACTCCAAATAGAAATACAATATTAGATTACTTCCCTCTTGGTGCTAAAGTAAATTACTACAAACCTCAAGAATTAAAAATAAATACAAATTTATTTTATAGGTCTAGAGATCAAAAGTCTAAAGTGGTTTTGACCTAAAATTTATTCATTGGTTTGCCTGTGTTCCTTTCTTGGAGCCTCTAAGAAAGAACTCACATGTTTGCATTTACCAGCTTCTAGAAGCTTCCAGCATTCTTTGTTTCAATCTTCAAAGTCAGCATCACACCATTCTGTCATTGTCCCAGTATCTGCCCAGGTTTTCCCTTCCTGGCTTCCTCTCTTACTTATCAGAGTGCTAGTAATGACATCGAACTCACCATAGTGGTGCAGAGATAATCCCTTCTCTCAAAATCATTAATATAATTCAAAGTCCTATTTACTACAGGAGATAATTTATTCACAGTTTCTGAATATTAGGGCCTGGACGAGTGGTGAATCATTATTCTACCCCCAGGTTCCAAGTAAGATACAAGGGCTGAGATTTTGAAAAGGAGGTAGAAACTACTCCCTGTGGCTGAGATAAGGATATACAAGTGTCTGAGTCTGGCTGCTTAATTTAATCATTATTGTGTAGGATGGGATGAAATAGAAATGACAACGATGAGTGCCTAATGGAAGAGTGTCGAGCTTTTTCTGGATAACATCTCTTAATTGCCGTAGGTAGGTTATTATTTTCCCTTTTTGTGGGTTTATAAAAGACTCAGTTTAAGCAAAATGCTTGCCCATGGTGCTAGTAACATATGACTTCCTCCAGCTGTCTGTTACATGTTTGTTTGCTTGTTTGTTGTTTGTACAAGTACTAGGGCTTGAATTCAAGGTCTAGGAGCTGTCCCTTAGCTTTTTCACTCAAAGCAGGTATGAGCCACCAACACCTGGCTTTATCTTCCAAACTTTTATTTGCTTAGAACTCTGAAGTAATTTTGTCTTTGAAGATTCGGTAGGAAGCTGCCTTGTTTGAAGTTTGATATCTTCTACATGTCCAGATTATGATTAGCTTTGATAACGTAGAATCAGCATGAGGGATGCACCTACGTTAATTTACAAGAAAAATGTTCACAGTGGGTGTATACATACTAGGTACCAATGACTCACTCATGTAATTATAGCTATTCAGGGGGTTGAGATCTGAAGATCACCATAGGAAGTGGTGCTGTGGCTCAAATGTCAGAGTGCCAGCCTTGAGATAAAAAGGTAAGGGACAATGCCCAGGCTCTGAATTCAAGCTCTAGGACAAGCACATACACCCTCCGCCACACACACATACACATACTTACTTTCATAGTAAATGTGTGCACATGATAAGTCTAGAATGCTATGGAAGTGTGTGAGATTCAGAATATATTTACTTAGTGGTGTGTGTGCATGCAAGAGAGAGAGAGAGAATATGGCAAAGCAGTTTTCATCCCCAAAGCATGTTAGTCAGCTAAGTGAAGGTTATCAAATGTCAAGTGAAGTTCTGTCATTCCTCCATATTGACCATATTGAGGGTGAAGCCCTGGGATTTTCCTTGATGATTTGGCATTCCCCATGTAGGCTGCCTTCCAAGGAAGAGTTGTAATTTTATTTTGGAAAGAGGGAAAAAGTTAGCACCTACTTCCTTATTCTCTTTTCTGCAGTGCATACCACTGCAGCTCTGTGAGCAGACCCAGCACCAAGCCCATTGCGCTGGAGAACATGGAAGAGCAGGTGTGAGAGAGCTAAAATCTTGGAAGTTTTGTTTTTGTTTCTTGTCGGTCATGGGGCTTGAACTCTGGACCTGGGCTCTGTCCCACAGCTCTTCAGCTCAAGGCTAGCGCTCTACCACTTGAGCCACAGCGCCACTTCCAGTTTTCTGGAGATAAGAGTCTCACGGAGAAAGCCCACAGATTGGGAAAAGATCTTCACTAGTCATATATCGGACAAGGGTCTCATATCTAAACTATACCTGGAACTCAAAAAATTAAATCCTCCAACAACAAATCTTCAAAGAAACAACTGCCCAATAAATAAGTGGGCTAAAGACTTAAAGAGAAACTTCTTGAAGAGGATAGAAGGATGGCCAATAGACACATAAAGAAATGCTCAACCTCCCTAGCCATAAAAGAAATGCAAATCAAAACAATGTTGAGATACCACCTTACCCCAATCAGAATGGCTATAATCAAGAACTTTTTTTTAAATTTTATTTTATTTTATTTGTGAACATACTGTACAGAGGGGTTACAATTACATGGGCAGGATAATGCGTACATTTCCTACCAAGCATTGCAGCCTCCTCCTGTGTTTACCCTTCACATCCCTTCCCAGCCTCCCCCCTCCTATAATCAAGAACTTTAATAACAACAGATGCTGGAGGGGATGTGGACAGAAGGGAACCCTACTGCATTGTTGGTGGGAGTGTAAACTTGTTCAGCCACTTTGAAAAGCAGTATGGAGGTTCCTCAAAAGACTCCACATAGAGCTCCCCTATGACCCAGCAATCCCATTTTTGGTAATTTACAAACAAGACCATACTAAAGCTACCAGCCCAACTATGTTTATTGTAGCATTATTTACTATAGCTAAGATATGGAAACAACCCAGAAGCCCCTCAGTAGATGAATGGATCAAGAAAATGTGGTATATATACACACAATGGAATTCTATTCCTCCATCAGAAAGAATGACATTATCCTATTTGTTAGGAAATGGAAAGACTTGGAAAAATTAAGTGAAGTAAGCCAGGCCCAAAGAAACATAGGTCCCATAGTTTCCCTTATTTGCAATAACTAGTATATGTCTGAGACAAGCAGAAATGGTTAGATAAGTTGATGTTAAGTGAAATGAACCCCAAGTTAAGGACTCAAATGTTTTTTTCTTTCTTGATATTGTGTCTAACATATTTATAAGATACTTCCTTGTTGCTTTGTATGTCCCTCCCCCACAATATAACCCCTGTTTGCACTGTAGTTGATGTTGGTATAATTTGTGGAGGGGAAGGGAAAAAACAAATTGTTTAAATAGGGATACAGGTAGACCCATTGCAACGATGAGATGTACAAGTCGTTATGTCAAAAATGAAATATACATCTTTGACATGGGGGGGGGGGAGGAGATGAGAAGGGCCGGGAAGGGGAAACAAAGGAGGCAACAATGCTTGATAAGTAATGTACTCATTACCTTGCCCATGTAACTGTAACCCCTCTGTATGGTATTCACAATTTTTAAAAAAAAGTCTCATGGACTTTCTTGCCTGGACTGGCTTTGAACCGCGATCCTCAGATCTCAGCCTCCTGAGTAGCTAGGATTACAGGCATGAGCCACCAGTGCCCAGCTAAATACATATATATTTTTTTGCCAGTACTGGGGCTTGAACTCAGGGCCTGGGCATTGTCCCTGAGTTTTTTTTGCTCAAGGCTAGCATTCTACCACTTGAGCCACAGCACCGCTTCCAGCTTTTTCTATGTATGTAGTACTGAGGAATTGAACCCAGGGCTTCATGCATGCTAGGCAAGCACTCGGTTACCAATAAGCCACATTCCCAGCCTGGAAGTACTTTAAGACATCAAGATTCTTAAATGTTTCTTGACTTTTCTCCTCAGAAGCCTTTCCCAACTTAATACAGAATCTGATATTATGCAAATAACAACAGTAGGGCTGGGTAACAGTGGCTTATGCCTGAGATGTGAAGATTGTGGTTCAAAGCCAGCCCAGGCAGCAAATTCCTTGAGACTTTTATATCCAATTAGCCAGCAAAAAGCTGGAAGTGGAGCTATGGCTCAAGTGATAGAGTACCAGCCTTGGGTAGAAAAAGCCAAGCAGTCATGTTAGGACCCCAAGAATGTTAAAGCCCCAATAACAGCCAGGTTCAAAATAAATGTAAGAAGCAAATAAATAAATATTTTCTAGGTCTCAAGCTTAAAGAATGCAACTAAAGTAAAGTTATTGTGGATTGCCCAATCCACACTTCACCACAAAACATGTTTCAAAATGGCCTAGTGTAATGTAGACGTTCCTGTCCCACCAGCATCTAATTTTCGCCCTCTTCTTGCTTCAACAGTCTTTGCCCTTCCTTCTGGTCTCCTCATTGTGGTCTCAGTAATACTGGTTTCCCACATGTCTCGTGACTGTCTGTGAGTAGATTATATGTTTTATGCATTCTTTCATGTGGTACGACGCTTCCACCGTACTGCTGGACTAGTGTGAAGCAAGATCCAATTTGGGGTGTGGTCTCCATAAAAGGATATCACTGTAAGTTGCTATCTGCATTCTAATTGTGTGAGTCTATAATATACCTTTAGATAATGTATGGTTTATGTAACACAGTGTAGCTATAGAATAAATATATGGTGTGTAACATGTTATGTGTATGTGTAGATGATGCAGTAGACATGTGAGTAGCTGTGTGGTTGCAGAATGTGCTTGTTTTGCATGTTGTCCATCAGCCCTTGCCGTCACCTCCAAACCCAACACACACATGCTCAAACATGCTCGACTTCTGTACCACTGACTGCATGTGAATCACTCACAATCACATTCACCCACTTTAAGCGTTGTGATGCTTGATCTTCATTGCTGGCTTGATTGACTGGAGAAACACCTATGAAATTAGAAAAGCATACTTCTGAGAGTATCTGTGTTGGTGTTTCCAGAGTCTATCCTGAGAGCTTTGACCTAATGAATGGCTTCATCCCTTCATGGATTCAAACTATGATGGCATTATTCAGAGATGCTGAAAGGTAGGAGGTGGAGCCGACCTAGAGATAGTACATCGCTGGGAGCTTATTCTTGGGGATTGTAGCTGCCCTCACTTTTCCTGTATTCTTTCTCTACTTCCTGTCCTCCATGAGGTGAACTGTTCTCCATCACAAACTCCCGTTGCCATGATGCTCTCTCCCTCATCACAGATCCTGAAACAGTGGGGTTGGCCATAATGAAAGAAACCCTATAAAACCATAGCCAAAATAAATCCTTCCTCTCTTGTTCTTGTCAGGTTCCTTTGTTACAACTACACAAGAGTAACACAAGCTTCAAAGACTTCTCACTTTCCCACACATTTCTCGCTGTAAAATGTTGATGCTTTCTGGTAAAATACCTGGCTCTTTTTTCCACCTTTAGATCCATCCCTTTTAACAAATTTTAGATTCTTCCCTCTATCATTTTGGAACCCAGCCTAAAGAGCTTCTTGGACCCTCAGATTGGCCTATGATCAGTGGTTTAGAACCATTATTGGACACAAAGGCTGTCTCTGCGTTTGGAAAATTTTCAGGTCTAAACGTTGGAAATTAACTCTATTTGAACCCCATATCCAGTAACTGAGCTAATTCTAAGGTCACACTTGGTTTAAGTTATCTATAGCTTTGGTCTCATGAACATGCCCTGGAAGAACGAACCAAAGTACTTTCTCTTAAGACCTACTCACTCACTTTTCCTGCAAAATAGCACCTAGTTATCTAGGAGGAACTGATATGGGGAGGATCACAGTTCTAACTATCCAACAAAATGCAAGACTGGAGACATAGCTCAAGTGGTAGAGCCCCAGCAGTGAACAAGAAAGCTTGAGGCTCTGAGTTCAAGCCCCCGTACCAGCACACACACACACACACACACACACACACACACACACACACACACACACACACACACGTTTCTCTATTTTAACATAGGTTCTGAAAAAAAAATTCTGGAAACTTCTCTTCATCAAAATTATCTTTTACTTTTTTTTCAAGGATAATAGAATATGCCTTCCTATAATGTCTTGAAAATATAGGCCTTTTATTTTCCTTATCAGTGAAATTGTTCTTTGATAATGAGGTTACTATCTTATTCTAATATAATTAACTTACAAGAGTTTGAAGTACATTGTGCAAAGATAAATGTGTACTACATAGATTGCTAAAAGGTAAAATAGTAGTAGATTTTGCAATGCCTATGAAATTTGTACTAACTGGAAAATACACAAACACACACACACACACACACACACACACACACACACACACACACACACACACACACATTTTTTTCTTGGCACTGGTCCTGGGGCTTGAACTAAGAGCCTGGTATTATCCCTGAGCTTTTATCTCAAGGGAAGTATTCTACCTCTTGAGCCACCACTGTTCCACTTCTGGACTTTTAGAGTTTAATTGGAGATCAAAGTCTCACAGACTACTGCCCAAGCTGACTTCAAACTTTGAACCCCAGATCTCAGCCTCCTGTGTAGCTAGGATCCCAAGTGTGAGCTACTGGTGTTCGAAGTATATATGCTTAAAGGATTAGGCAAGGTCTCTACCTCATAGATATTAAAGCACCCCTTCGCTTCGTCTTCCACAACCTGTCAGTCCTTTTATGGTTACTGCTACAGCAAGATGGTCTTCATGAAGAGGTTGTATTGGGATAAATCCACAGCTTCAGTTTCATACATGTTTCTAAGAACTGATCTGGTTTCCACACACTCTAATGAGGGGAGTTTCTGGGAAAGATCCTGATAACTCAAGCTATTTCAAATTTAAAGTGTTTATATGTATACTTTCTAGACTGCTTGTGGGTTGGAATTAATTCTACAGTATTCTTACACATTATTTCATAGTTGTTTTAGGATCCTTCTACCACCCTTGACCTCTACAAATATCAGATTTAATTCCTTTAAGTTTCTATAGATTAGAAATGAGTGAAGCTCATGAGTGGGCTCCAAAACTAAGCCCAGATGGGAAACATTGCTACAAATGGTAAACATATTAACATATCATGCCATTGGACACATTAATTGGTTATAGTTGTCATCTGAATAATTCTAAATGTTCCTCTACTAAAGAAGAAAAGAAAGTTAGCACAAGTTAATACCTTATTTTGCCCCCTTGCCACTCTCCTACAATTCATGCTAACAGGAACAATAGGATAAAGCATCCTAAAAATAATTACATAAAAGTTCATTTTTCAAAACTGTAGTAAAACTTTTGAAAATGGGCAGATGACTATTCTGTATATCTTGGGATGATTTCTACATTCCTTACAGTTTTCTGTAAAGGTAAAGGTGAGAACCTAACATCCCAGTGGTTTGTATCATGACTTGGTTCCGCATAGTAATAGGAAACATCTGTAGTAATTGGTTATGCTGTGTGCGTGTTTGTTTGTTTTGGAGGCACTGGGGTTTGAATTCAGGGCTTCATTCCCCTCAGTTTTCCTGTTTGGCTGGTGCTCTACCATTTGAACTATGCCACCTACCTTGCATTGTGCAAGAGTCTCATGAACCTTTCCACCTGGACTGATTTTGAACTACCACCCTCCAAACCTTAATCTCAATAGCTAAAAATACAGGCGTGAACCACTGTGCCTTTCTTATCATTTATACTTAGATTTAAATATTTCTCTACTAAAGGGAAACACAAAATTTGAGCATAATAAGTTTTCTTTTTTAAATTAAATCTTTGAAAAGCCAGGTACTAGTGGCTCACACCTGTCATCTTAGCTCCTTAGAAGTTTGAGATCTGAGGATCACAAATTTGAAGCCAGCCTGGGCAGGAACATCTGTGAGACTCTTACCTCTGATTAACCACCAGAAAATGGGAAATGGAGCTGTGGCTCAAAGTAATAGAACCCTTGTCTTAAGCAAAAGAGCTCAAGGACATTGCCTAGGCTCTGAGTTCAAACCCCACTGTCGGCCAAAATAAATAAATAAATCTTTGAACTTCACTTGCACCTGAATTTGTCTGTGAAAAACACATAAGAATAGCCATGGACTGACATCATTCCACTTGTAAACACTATGTAAAATCTTTGTGAAAGCATCCAGAAGCATTTTTGGAATGAATGCATAAATCCTCCTCACCATTGAGGGGTTCAGACGAGCCACAGAGCATCTAAATTACCAGCAAGAATCCCCTCTTGGACCAGGTGCCTGTGGCTCAGGACTATAATCGTAGTTACTCTGGAGACTGAGATCTAAGGATTGTGGTTCAAAGCCAGCCCAAGTGGGAAATAGAGAAAGAAAGAAGAAAGGAAGGATAGAAAGAAAGAAAAGAGAGGGGGAAGGGAGGGAAGACAAAGGGAGGGAGGGCAGAGAAAGAGAAGGAAGGAAGGGAGGGGGGAGGGAGGGAGGGAGGGAGGGAGGGAGGGAGGGAGGGAGGAAATCCACTAGTTTTATTCAAAGTCCCCTTTTGGTACATTCACGTGTGTGGTCAGTGCTAAGTTCTAGGCAATTTGGCTGCCTACATAGGTTCATATATTTACCACCAGCTTATATTGAATGCCACAAAAATAAACATCAAAAGGATTTCTTGTGCAGTGCTCTGTGTGTGTAGCAAAAAGAAAAAAAGCCGGAAGTGGCGCTGTTGCTCAAATGGTAGAGCACTAGCCTTGAGCTGAAGAGCTGAGGGACAGCGCCCAGGCCCAGAGTTCAGGCCCCACGACCGGACCCAAAAAAAAAAAAAAAAAAGGATTCCTTGTGCAGTGCTCTGTGTGTGTGTACAAAATTTTATTGTTATTAAGGTGTTGGTGCTATGCTTTAAAAAAAACAAAACAAAACATGCTTACCTCCTTCCTTAATTCTCCAAAAGTACCTCTGTTGTTTCTGCCCTGCCTTCAACTTCTAAAATATGTTCATTTCAAAAAAGGTTATATAAATGAAATCACCCAGTGTTTAGTCTTTTGATATTGGCTATTTTTTTCCTCAGACTAATTTTCTGATCCAAGTTGCTGCATGCATCACAGTTTGTTATTTTTTGCTGATACACTGTATTCCATACTATCTAGTCACTAGTTTGTTTAATCAATCACACACTGAGAGCTATGTGAGCTGAATCTAGTTCTTGGCTTATAACTACAGCAGCTATAGACATTTCTACACAGCTTCTGTGTAAATGCCAGTTTCCCATTTTCTGGAAGTTAATTTCTGGATCATACAGTCAGAACATTAACATCAATGAGTTATACAAGAAAACGTTCATTTTGACAAAGATGTCTCATTTTTTAAGACATGGCCAAGCCATTTTCCAGAGTAGATGAACTATCTTACATTCCCATCAGCCATGAATGAATGACAACTTAATCTCTCCATATTCTCGCCAGCATTTGATGTTATTAGTTTTTTTAATTCTAGTCATATTCATATAATGATTATATTTAAATTTTTTCATCTCTCTAAAAGCTAATAATTTTTAACTATTTGCATATGTTTGACTTCATTAGTGAAATGCTTGGTCATAGTCTTTGCTTGTTATCTAGCTAGATTATTTGGCTTTTTACTATAGCATTTCAAGATTTCTTCATATCTGCTTCTTGAGGGAAAGGTGGGTATGGAAGTGCTCAAATCCAGGGCCTCCTTGTGTTAGGAAAGCACTCTGCCACTGAACTATATTCCCAGGCCTGAATTCTTTATATAGTCTTGACTTAAGTCAATGTCAGACGTGTTTTGTAAATATTTTCTCCTAATATCTGCATTGTCTTCTTTTTGAGGGCTTTTTTGGGGAGGGGACTCTGGACCTGGGCACTGACCCTGAGCTTTTTGTGCTCAAGGGTAGCACTCTGCCATTTGAGCCACAGTTCCACTTGTGGCTTATTGTGGTTGATTGGAGATAAAGGCCTCTGATGTTTCCTGCCTGGGCTGGCTTTGAACCACAATCCTCAGATTTCAGGCTCCTGAGTTGCTTAGAATACAGGAGGGAGCCACTGGTGCTCAGCTTCCCACATTGTCTTCTTAACAGGGTCTTTCTCAGAGAAAAGTCTGTTCTGGTGAAGTTAATCTGCACATTTTTTTCTTGTATGGGTCTAAGAACTTAGACCCCTGTCAATGGGCCTAAGAACTCTGCCTAGCTCAAGATCCCAAAGATTTTCTCAATGAAGTCTAGTCCATTTAGAGTTAGCTTTTATACTAGGTGAGGTTCTTTTTCTTCATATTCCCTTGCTCATTCAGCTGTTCAGCACCTGTCATTCCTCTCTTCAACAGGTGTTGCCTTTTTGTAAAATTAACTGATTAACTTTTTATGCCTCTATTTTCTATTTTGTGTTCCACTGACTTGTGTGTCCACCCATCTTCCAATACCATATTATTGATTACTGTAGCTAGCTAATAAGCATGAATATCAGGAGAGTAAGTCTTCCAAATCATTCTTTATTATAATTTTTAAAGATACATTAGTGTCTGTGACTTTCCATATAAATTTAAAAATAAACTTTATAAATACAAGGCTCCTTGCTGGAAATTTGTTAAGAACTGCCCCAAACCAAAGGATAGATTTTGTAAGATTGTCATCTTCACTGAGTCTTAGAACTTGTGCAGTGCTTACTTTGGTAGTCCATATGCTAAAACTAAAATGATACAGAGATCAGCAAAGCCCCTGCATGACATGAAAATTTATGAAGCATTTCATATTTTTCCTGAAAAAATTAAATGTCTCTAAACAGTATCTGATCATTAAAAAGTACATTCATTCATCATGAAAAAAAGAACATATGCATATGATATGTCTCTCCATTTAATAAGGACCTCTTGGTTTCCTTCAGGGTTTTATAGTTTTCAACCACATAGATTCTCTCCCTAAATGTTTTGGGTAGTGTCTGCTATGGTTTGGAGGTTCGTTGCTCCTAAAGTTCATATACTGAGAACTAGCTGTCCATGTGGCAGTCTTGAGATAGGCACCGAGGCGAAGATGGTTAAGTCACGGGGGGCATCTCACTCAAAAAGGACTGATGTAGTTCTCAAGAGATGGGTTACTTCTCAAGAAATGAACTGTTATGAAGCAAGGCCACGCCATGTGCTTGTCCCCTCCCACATATACAACTCCCTTTCCTCTTCTCTACCATACTGTGATGTAGCCAGTAATCCCCTCTACAGGCACTGGCACCATGCTGTTTGGATCCTTTGTCAACTAGAATTCTGTGCCCAATAAATCTTTTATGTTATAATTTACCCAGGCTCAAGTATTTGATTCTAGCAACACAAAATGGCCTAAAATAGTACACACACACACACACACACACACACACACACACACACACACACACACACACACACACACACACACACACACACACACACACACACACAGAGCAGTATTTCATCATAAAAAAGGTACTACTAGCTGGGAGCCAGTCGCTCACACCTGTAATCCTAGCTATTCATGAGGCTGAGCTCTGAGGATCTTGGTTCAAAGCCAGCCTGGGCAGCAAAGTCCAGTGACAGTCTTATCTCCAATCAACCACCAAAAAACTGGAAGTAGCACTGTGGCTCAAGTGGTAGAATGCTAGACTTGAGTGGATAAAACTCAGAGACAGTGCCCAGGCCCCAAGGTCAAGGCCCACGACTGCCAAACAAAAGAAAAGGAACCACTAATAGTCTTTCCCACTCTCACCTTTGTCTGCCACTCCATTATCTGGGTGGGTGAGGAGACTCTCCGGCTTGGAGGAACAATCAGGATTTCCAGGAGTTGTGTCTGAATCTTTCCTGCCAGTTTGCCCTACCACTTTGGTGTCTCTCATGGAAAGGAAGACTCTCAGGCCTTGCAGAGGGGGACCTCTCCCATCCCTGCTTTCCAGGGGGAATTTTCCAGTGGGTCAAACTTATCTCCCTGTCGGCTGCTGTCAGGTCAGCTGATGCTGTCATACAGGACTTATGATTCAAGAAAATGAATACACCTTCCTAGGCTGCTTTCCAATCTGGGTCATCTTCCTTGGTTATGTAAAGTACAAGATACTGCTACTGTGCTGTTTTTTATGGAAACAGTACATGATTGAAGTATTTTCTACAAATTTTTTCTGTAGTCTTGATGTCCCAAGCCACATTATCTTCCTCTAATTATTCCAGGGTTCTTTAAATTTTTTCTTTATGTTTTAAGTTACATTTTTATTGTATTTAAGTAGTTGAACAAAGGGGTTACAATTCAACATATCAGTTGATGAGTACAGTGCATCTTAATATCACCCCTTCTGTCTTCCTCCCCCAACACCCCTCAGACATTAGCATCCTTTTATAGTGTGCTTTATGGAAAGGAGCAGAAAAAATAGGTCTATACCATCTGTCCAGATTGGAAGTGACCTTCACCTTAATCATAGAAGCCCAAGGACTCATTGAGTGTTCAAAGGTCTTAAATTACTTGATTTCTGCATAAATGGACGAGGACTCAGTATGAACATAAGGAGGAAGAAGAGACAGAACCATACATCATTGGAATTGACCTAAAGCTGATCCAGCACAAATAGACAAAGAGAGAAAGACAAACCAACACCATGAAACAGGAACAAAACGTCCCTTTCTTTGTCAGAGTTGCTGGCCAGCTCGTCTTTTCTTCATAATTGCCTCGCTGCTTCATATTTACAATGAAAAACTAAGTTTTTCATTTTATTTGTAGATGGTAAAAACATGGGAAATTGGGTGAGCAATTATACTGCTCAAACTATAGATATAAAAAAACAGCTCCAACTGTCAGACAACCATAGAACATTTTAATATTCATCAACCATATATTAAATAAGACACTCATATTTAAATCTACCCTTGACTAAATGGATGTGGTAATAATCAGTTACATGTATTTGTTTCTTTCTTGCTAACTTATTTTCCTTCTTTATTTTAAATCAGCATTTATAGAAAAGAAACATTAATTCCTTAAGGCACACTATTTCAGTTACATACACATATTGACCAATTTCTGCAGATAAAAGTCAAACCAATAAGATTTTTTTTGAAATTTTGTCATGGAAATTACATGTGAGTAGACTCACATTTATCATTTTGGAATTCTGTGTGTGTGTGTGTGTGTGTGTGTGTGTGTGTGTGTGTGTGTGTGTGTGTGTGTGTGTGTGTGTGTGTGTGTGTGTGTGTGTGTGTGTGTGTGTGTTGGTACTAGGGCTTAAACTCAGGGCCTCATGTTCTCATTTAGTTTTTTTTTAAGGCTGACACTGTCCCACTTGAACCTTTACTTTTGGATTTTTCTTGGTTAATTGGGGATAAGAGTCTATTTATTTGCCCTAGTTGGTTTCAGATTATGATCCTCAGATCTCAGCTTCTTGAGTAGCTAGAATTGCAGACATGAGCTACCATCATCTGGCTTATCATTGGGAGTGTGTGTGTGTGTGTGTGTGTGTGTGTGTGTGTGTGTGTGTGTGTGTGTGTGTGTGTGTGTGTGTGTGTGTGTGTGTGTGTGTGTGTGTGTGTGTGTGTGTGTGTGTGTGTGTGTGTGTGTGTGTGTGTGTGCCTGTCCTGATGCTTGAATTCAGGGCCTGAGCACTGAGCATTTTTTCTCAGGGTTAATGCTTGGTCAATTGGTCAATTAAGCCACAACTACACTTACGGCTTTTTGGTGGTTACTTGCAGATGAAAGGCTCACAGACTTGCCTTTGAATTGCAGTCCTCAGACCTTGGCCGCCTGACTAGCTAGGATTACAGCTCTTACCCACCACAACTAGCCCCTTGAGATTCTTTAAGAAGAGTATGTCATGTGACTAGGCTTGGCATTTTTCAAAACAGAACAGTTACTGTGTCACTGATTTTTTTTTTTTATTTAGAATTCATATTGGTGCATCCTCTATCACAGGTTGAGGACTGAGTCACATCAGAGCTCCCATTTGTAAATGCCATAACACAGGAACAATCCTGGGATCAATTTGAAAAACAGATTATGCCAACAATTATTCTAATACTCAATTTAGTGGCTTCCTCCTGAAGACCCTTTATTTCAAGAAAATCACTACCAATATATCAGCTATTTTCCTCCAAACCAGGAAGGAGCAAATCTAAATGATTACAAAAGTCAACTGAATTTTAAGTAGTATTTAATTTTAAGTTACTATCCTTAAGAAAACACTCATAATAACAAGTATATTTTTGGTTCTAAAAGTAGTCCTCTCCCACCCGCAAAATACTAGCAGCAGCAACAGATGCAGTTCAACAGGAAGTCCTGAAAACTAGCTTAGAAAAGATGTGGAGATTCTTTTGAGTTACATTAAGTTAATATACATGAGACATATTGACCTAATTACTGGTAAGGCCGAGGATCTAAGGGTCATGGTTCAAGCTGGCTTGGGCAGGAAGATCCATGAGACTCTTACCTTCAATTAACTATCAAAAACCCAGAGGTGGAGGTGCAGCTCAAGACTGTAGTGCCAGTCTTGAGTAGAAAACATTACCCAGGCCCTGAGTTAAAAGCCTAGGACTTGTACACACACACATATAAATAAAACATACTGAAAGTTTTGCTGTACTTACTAGACTTTTTTCTGAATCACAAAAGAATATTTATATTTTTAAATAGAATTAGCAGAATTGTGAATTACTGTTGGAATTATTCCAAAAAGCACAGCCAAAATCTATGTACATTGACTACAGGTTATTCATTACTTTTGTTAAAAATTATTACATTGCCTTAGTTAGTATAGTCAATATTAACATACTCAGATAATATAGCACTTAACATTTATATATTCAAAATTAGCTTTTTAATTTCTAGGCTAATTTTCTATTCCAGATGAAAGAATCTAGTTTCTTGTGCCTTATACTTTCCTATTATTATTATTCAAATTATTCAAAACATATGTATCAGTAGGTTTTTTTAACTCTTCAAGAACAGGGATCTAGCCTTATTATCTTTATAGCCCTAGAATTTATGCTATGTCTTATTTATAATTGTATAATTATTCTTCAACAGGTTTTCATTGTTCACCAGGTTTTCTGATTTGGGGGTTTGGGTTTGTTTGTGTGTCTGCTTGTTGTAGTGCTTTTCTTGCTTTCTTGCTTTTTGCTTTTTTCTCAAGGCTAGCACTCTACCATGGAACCACTACAGCTCCACTTCTGGCTTTTTTGGTAGTTAATTGGAGAGGAGAGGAGAGTTTCACGGACTTCACTGCTGGCTTCAAACAGTGATCCTTAGATCTCAGCCTCCAAGTAGCTAGGATTACAGGTGTGCATCATGACATCTGGCTTCACTAGCCAGTTAACACTTTAAGAAAAAACAACAAAGAAACATCAGTCCAATAGTTACATACCAGGCACGGTGCGAGGTCACGAACCTCACAGAATCCATACAAGATTTACACATTAGCTAACAATGTTTGGGTTGCAAATGGAAGAAAACCTAAATCAAAACTTATCTTAAGCAGGGTATAGAATCTCAGCCCTCAGAAGGCTGAGGCAGAGCATCACAAGTTCAAGGCTAATCTGAGCTGTGTTGCGATTTGAGGGCAGCTGGGGCTACATAGCAACACCTTGTCTCAAAAACATCACCAATAAGTAAGTCGTAAAGGGAACTTATTGAACTTACTGGCTTGTATTACTAAATGTCCTGTAGTAGGTTAGATTTCAGGTATAATCTCACCATTTCTCAAATGGTGGGGTTTCGCTTTAATTATCTGTTCTCTCATATATTAAACTTGTCTGCACTGTAGCTGGCTTCCTTTGGTGTTTCAAAATGACTTGCGTCCCTTGAAGGCTCAGATGGGCCTACCACCCCACACGGCAGGATGAGGCACATCTCGTGATGGACCTCTGAGAGGTGAGCCCCCTTTCCTCAGCTGCACCAGCATCTCCCTTCGGAGGGAGCCAAGGCCATATTGGGGTGAGGCCTTCACTTGCCCCAGCGACTAGCTCCATGCTCGGCCGGTCCATGCCATGGCCTCTGTCTCCACCCCCGTCCTGCACGGTGATGAGAGTCCATCGCGGAGGATAAACGTCAGTGCCCTCCTCAAAGCACGGCCTGACCTGTTCACCAAGGCCTGGCCAGTGTTGGCAGCCACAGGCCGCGTCTGCAATGCACTGCTACTGTCCCCGCTGAGGAGAGGAAAGGGAAGGCAAAGAAGGAAGAACCAGGGGTGTCTGACGGTGACACGGGCTTCAGGCCTCTTTACTCTGCAACTTATTCAAGAAAAGCTGGACTCGGGAAAAAAGAAAAGCAGGGGAGTCCCCAGCAAGCACATTCTATAGAGTTAGTTTAAATTGGATCACATGCTTACAGAATGAAGAAATTAGCTTGAATCTATCAACTCAAACTGCCACTGGCTGGAAACTTTGCTTAGGAAAGAAGATAATGGAATGCCAGGTAGGCACCCCGCACATTGGACATTGTATTGGCTTCAGTTAAGTTCAGAAAGTTTAAGTAACTTGCCTAAGGTGGTTAAAACAAAATCCTAATTTGTAAAGTGGTGTTCTTTCCATTTTAAGTTATATCAAGTGTTTGGAAGAACTACCAAGGCTGGCCAGGGGCCAGGGACTCATGCCTGTAATCCTAGCTACTCAGGAGGCTGAGATCTGAGGATCACAATTCAAAGCCAGCCCAGGCAGGAAAGGTGTAATACTCTTATCTCCAATAAACCACTCAAAAAACTGGAAGTGGTGCTGTGACTCAAGTGGTAGAGCGCTCACCTTGAGCTGAAGAGCTGAGGGACAGCGCCCAGGCCCAGAGTTCAAGCCCTACAACAGACAAAAAAAAAAAGAACTACCTGTGCTATGCTTTGGTCCAAAGACCCCTGTTAAAGGCTGTCTCCAGTTTAGTGTTCCTGGGAGGTGGTGGTCACTTTAAGAGGTTGAGCCAGAGGGAAGTCTTTGGGTGATTGGGGCTGGGCTTTTGGTGATTAAGGGGCTGGGCTGGTGAGATCCTTCTGTCTCTATTTTGCTTCCAGGCTATGAGGTAAGTAAGCATCTGTGCAAAATGTCTCGCCACAGCCTAAAGCAACAGCAATCATTTTGCAAAACCTCTAAAACTATATATACATTAGAGTATTTCCTTCATCCATTGGAATCCTTCCCATCTTTCCTCCTGTGATTCAGTCTTCTACTCCAAGTGCTAGCCCATGCTTCAGTAGGAACACTTCTTAATTATCATTGAGCTCTTACAAAGCCTTTAGGTTTTAGGTAAAATAATTCATCATTCATATATAACACAACACCCCTCCTGCGGTATTCCCAACTTAAGTCCTAACACTTGTTAGACACAATTCATCCTCCTTGCTCCTAAGCATATCTCCTGAATTTCAAGCGAGGGAGATAGTAAATGGTAGGTGCTATTGTTTAAGTACAGCTCCCAATAGTGTTTGAATCTTAATTCCTCAATTTTAGGAGGTGAGGCTGAGTGGAAAACACAGGCGTCCTGCCCGCATGGATGACCCAGGTGCTTTCTCATATGAGTGAGCACTTGCTCTGGCAGGACCAGAGTAGTTATTTGAGAGCCTCAATGAATTAGTTACTAGTTGTAGAGCAAAGACCCTGGGTGTTCCTTCTTTCACTTGCACTGTTTCCTTTCTACTTTCTGACCTGAGCTGAAGCAGCAGAAGGCCCTACTGAATAACCAAACATGCCAACACTATGGCTTTCCTCTTGATGACTGCCAGAACTGCAAGTCAAATAAACTCTATGTGTGTGTGTGTGTGCTCACGCACAGAAGCACACCAGTACTGGCTTGAACAAAGGGCCTCACAGTCTTGCTTCAAATTGTGATCTCAGCCTTCTGAGTACCTAGGATTACAGGTATGAGACACTGGCATCCAGCAAATCTTTGCAAATTATCCAGTCTCCATCCTGAGTTCAATTTTGTTGCAGCAACAGAAAATGGACTCAAAACAGCCAGTGAGGAATTCACTGTAGAGAAACCTTTCATGTGCCACTGAGATAAAACTTGGGAAGTGATTGTACCCATTGCCTCCATAAATAGCAGACTTGGTTTCCAACGTTGTTTTTCCTTGAAGAGTATAATCTGCTCCCTACAGTATGTCTGTGGCCTAATTCCCCTTCTCCTTTTTCTCCCTCCATTATCTACCTCAATTTACTTGTTGATACTCGCAGGTTGTTATTTGATTATGTTTAGCATGAGAGAGATGTCTCATTTATAAGTTGTTCTTTGCTCTACTGCACTCATAGTTTTCCTCATATTGAAATAACTTCTAGAATTTGAATTGCTCTTGAATTTGATTGCATCCACTATCTTAACCAAAACCAAACAACAAGCAACAAGGTTTCACTTATAGATGGCCTTTAAACATCAAAAAAACAACAATAATAACATAAGCACAGCTTGCCTAAAATGCCCCAAAATTCATCTTTTGTTAAGAATTTTAAAAATTGAGAATTTACCCATTATAATAGCAAGCTGGAGGGGTGCTGGCAGCTCTCGCCTGTAATTCTGTCTAATTCAGGAGGCTGAGATCTGAGGATCACATTTCAAAACCAGCCCAAGCAGGAAAATCTGTGAGGATCTTACCTTCGATTAGCCAGCTGGAGCTGGAAGTAGAGCTATGGCTCAGGTGGTAGAGCACTAGCCTTGAGCAATAAAGCAAAGAGACAATGCCCAGACACTGAACTGGCAGATAAAAAATAAAACAAGAGCAAAACTCAGCAAGTGGCTGCTTCATCTGGTAAAGCCGAACACAGTTGAGTCCTCATTTCAGCTGACTTGTATTGCAGCAAGGAGATAAACAGTATAGTGATGACCAGACCCCAAGGACAAATGGAAGAAGCAAAGTCACAATACACTGCCAATCTGTGTTTGGCCAGATCTAGTTAGAGAACTAGTAAGAGCTAGACTACGGGTGGTTTATCCTTAAATGTGAACCAGAATTTGCCTAGTAGGTTACTGCTCTTGGCTTTATTGCAGATTATGTCTAATGATTTTATACTCATGACCTTGATGAATGCCTTCCCCTGCTTTGCTACCACAAACACATTTGTTGCTTAGCTGCCTGCATATGAGAAGCTCTTTCCCACCCACTTGCCACCAACTCGAAGAAACACTGCTCTTCCAGAATCTGAGCTGTCAGCCACGACGGAATCAACCCCCACAGTAACTGCAAACGTACTTATTATGTGCTCTTTTGAATCTGATGTGTGAAAGTCTGCTGTATTTTCTCTAATGGAAAGCAACACTGTGCATATTTATAGACTTTTCTAAATTGGATTTAAAAAGGCTTTTAGTGATTTTTACAAGACAATGTCACAATTGTTGGATTTTTTGAGTAATTTTCATTGTTGGCAGAATGGGTTTTTTTTTTTAAGAAAGAAAAAAATGGATACTATAAAACCACGGGAATTTCACATGTGGGTGGCAATTCACTTAGACATATCCATTTAAGCTGAAATGAACAAACTTAGGAGTGTGATTCTGTCTGCAATCAGTTTCTAGAACATACCCCAGACACACCACAGGATAGCATGGTGGAGGAGGAGAAGGGCATGGGTGTGGGCATGGGAGCTGTGACCCCATGGAGAGATCTTGCTCACTGTTCCTGCCCGAGTATGAAGCATTCTCCCGCCCACGCCCGCACACACGCAGACCAGGCCAGCCCGACACAGAGCACTGGATTGCAGGGAATGGAAAACAGTGGGATAGTTTATTACAGGTTCAGACACAGTCTAAGGATTTCTAAATTGATACAAAAAAGCAATTTGAAACCATTCTTTTCATAGATCTGTATCCTCTTTTAAGGATCTTACATGTGTAATATTTAATTTATTTTAAGGTTCATTATACACACACTGTTTAAATATTTTATGTACTTATTTGTGTGTGGGAGGGTGTGTGTGTGTGTTGGTGTGGGGGGGTGTTGGTGTGTGTGTGTGTGTGTTGGTATGTGTTGGTGTGGGGGTGTGGGTGCGGGTGTTGGTGTGTGTGTGTGTTGGTGTGGGGGGTGTGGGTGCGGGTGTTGGTGTGGGTGAGGGTTTTGGTGTGTGTATGTTAGTGTGTGTTAGTGTGTATGTTGTGTGTGTGTTGGTGTGTGGGTGTGTTGGTGGGGGGTGTTGGTGGGGGGTGTGGGTGTGTGTGTTGGTGTGTGGGGGTGTTGGTGTGGGTGTGGGTGTTGGGGTGTTGTGTGTGTGTTGTGTGGGGGGGGTGTTGGTGTGGGGGGGTGTGTGGGTGTGGAGGGGTGTGTGTTGGTGTGGGGGGTGTTGGTGTGGGGGGGTGGTGTGGGGGGGTGGTGGTATGGGGTGGTATGTGTGTGTGGGTGTGTGGGTGCGGGTGTTGGTGTATGTGTGTGTTGGTGTGGGGGTGTGGGTACGGGTGTTGGTGTGGGTGCGGGTGTTGGTGTGTGTATGTTAGTGTGTGTTAGTGTGTGTGTTGTGTGTGTTGGTGTGGGGGTGTGTTGGTGGGGGGTGTGGGTGTCTGTGTTGGTGTGTGGGAGTGTGGGTGTGGGTGTTGGGGTGTTGTATGTGTGTTGGTGTGGGGGGGTGTTGGTGTGTGTGTGTGTGTGGGTGTGGAGGGGTGTGTGTTGGTGTGGGGGGGTGTTGGTGTGGGGGGGTGTTGGTGTGGGGTGGTATGTTGGTGTGGGGGTGTGGGTGCGGGTGTTGGTGTGTGTGTTGGTGGGGGGTGTGGGTGTGGGTGTGAGTGTGTGTGTTGGTGGGGGTGTGTGTTGGTGTGGGGGGGTGTGGGTGCGGGTGTTGGTGTGTGTGTGTGTGTTGGTGGGGGGTGTTGGTGTGGGGGGTGTGGGTGCGGGTGTTGGTGTGTGTGTTGGTGTGTGTGTGTGTATGTGTTGGTGTGGGGGGGTGTTGGTGTGGGGGGTTGTGGATGCCAGTGTTGGTGTGGGTGTGGGTGTTAGTGTGGGTGTTGGTGTGTGTGTGTTGGTGTGGGGTGGTGTGTTGGTGTGGGGGGTGTGGGTGTTGGTGTGTGTGTGTGTTGGCAGGGGGGGTGTTGGTGTGGGGGGTGTGGGTATGGGTGTTAGTGCGTGTGTGTTGGTGTGTGTGTGTGTGTGTTGGTGTGGGGGGTGTTGGTGTGTGTGTGGGTGTTGGTGTCGGGGGGGGCCTGTGGGTACCGTGTTGGGGCATAAACTCAGGGCCTCACCCATGCTCTGACTTGGCTTTTCCACATAAAGCTGGTGCCCTACGACTTGTGCAACAGTTCCATTTTCTAGCTTTTTGGTGGTTAACTGGAGATAAGAGTCCCACAGATTTGTCTGCTTGAGCTGCCTTCAAACTGGGATCACTATATCTTAGTCTCCTGAGTAGCTAGAATTACAGGCATGAGCCACCTGCACAGGACATAAATGCTATTTTCAGATCAAAGCCTGCACGGGCTAGCCTTGCCTCTGCTCCTTCCATGACACAATTGAGGTAAGTACCTACCATGCTCAGACAGGAAGATAAAGGCAACCCTTAAGAAGCTGTCTACCAGGAAGAAGGACGCCGAACAAATAACAAACATCAGTCATCATACACTGTTTAACTGAAATGTACGTTCCAGAGGAGGCTGAGCAGCAAAGGCTTGAGTGAACACTGATAGCGAGATTGGAGGGATGATGAAACAGAACCGACCTTCACGTGGCCATGTTCTGTCTTGCTATGATAACTTTAGTTCTCTCTATAATCTTGTATCTTAGAGACAGGGATAATGAAAATCCTGAAATGGACTCGGCCTACCTTTCCTTCAGCTGAAATGAAGATTATAAGACATCTATCGGGCTCTGTTCTTAAGATCACTTCATACTCCACTGCAAAGGATTTAAGGCTCTCTGGTCCTGCACGAAGCATCCTCACCTGGGAAGGGCTGGGCAGGTAACTGAGGGCCGCAGGCGGCAGATACTCACCCAGAGCATTCAGGTAAAGGACGTGTGTCTCTGGAGGTTAGCTGCCTCACCATCTGCCTTGAACAAGGTAGATTTTTAACTGAGGCTCAAAGATAAGCTGGAGGCAATCAGGCAGATCGTGTCTGCGAAGGTCAATCTAGGAAACAGGGATCCAGGTTCTTGCAAGTCCCTTGGGCAAGGATAAGAGAGTAGCAAGAAGCAAAGCTGGGTTCTTACTCAGATCAGGTCGAGAGATTAAAAAACAAGTTTCTGGCCACTAACCTGAAGGCTCAGAAACAAGAGAATTGTATTTTAGGACTATGCCAGATTTAACTGTAAGGCATTATCTGACCTAAGAAAGCGTTACTGAATGAATGCACAGTCCTCTCAGAACGACTAGAGGTTTTACGTGCTTTCTAAGTGAGAGTATGTATGTAATGAAAAACATCAGATAAGGGCTAAAGCTACTGTCAAATATGTAAGTGTGTGAGAACGGAGAGTATTGGGATATCACAAACTGAAACATCAGGGTGGGAAAATGCTACCTTTAGATGTATCTGGGCTGAGAAGGTGGCTCAGTGGTAGAGCGCTTGCCTTGCATGCATGAGGCCCTGGGTTCAATTCCTCAGCACCGTATAAGAAAAAGCTGAAAGTGGTGCTGTGGCTCAAGTGGTAGAGCACTAGCCTTGAGCTGAAGAGCTGAGGGACAGCGCCCAGGCCCAGAGTTCAGGCCCCATGACTGGACCCCCCCCCAAAAAAAAACAAACAAAAAAATAGAAGTATCTATTGTGTATTTATATTATTTTATAGATATATCTATCTGTCTATCTATCTGAGACCCTTCCCATCCACCATGACTATAGACCAAGCCATATATATATATATATATATATATATTATATATATATATATATATATATATACACATACAGGTATACATCTGTATATACACATACATACATGTGTACATTTGTATACACATGTATAAAGATGTATACATGTATGTATGTGTGTACATATGTATGTATGCATGCATGCATGTATGTGTATACATGTCTTGCCTATTCTAATTCCAAGACCCTAGTTTGATCAATTGTACTTTCACTGAATTTTAATATCAGAGGGAAGGAAAGTATGGGAAATAATTGATGTTGTCTCACTTTTAAATTTTTTGATTGTTCTGTATTTTGTTTTTGTATTGTGATATACAGAAAAGTTACAGTTATATAAGTTATATAAGTTATATAAGTTGCTGTCTCACTCTTAAGTCTGGACTTCACTGGACACTT
The DNA here is from genome assembly GCF_024711535.1 of Dipodomys merriami. Taxonomy (NCBI): domain Eukaryota; kingdom Metazoa; phylum Chordata; class Mammalia; order Rodentia; family Heteromyidae; genus Dipodomys; species Dipodomys merriami. The sequence goes on along the minus strand of NW_027206413.1, from coordinate 4,507,999 downwards.
GGATTCCCAAGGCTGTTCTGGTTCCTGTCTTTTTGAAAGTCTGAGTCTTCAATATACCTTGTATTCTGGAAAGAGCCACATTCCTCCAGTGTATTATTTTCTTCATTTAAATTAGCTGAGATCATTTCTGTTGCTTACAAAAAAAGTATCGTAAGTGACTCAGTATAAAAAATAACAGCAAGTTTCCAGTTCTTTTCAGAATCAGCTTTCCCAAAGGTAGAGTCAGAATCAATGCTCCCCAACTGCGATTTGTGGAGCTCCAAAAGCTTTTCTCTGTCAGGAGAATCATTATTTCTCCAGGAACCTACCAGGCCAGGCTAATGTCCTCCCACATCCTGTTCTGGTAACTAATGAATGCATTTTTCCAAGTCCCCAAAAGCATGACATGTCATTTCTCTAAAATTTAAAACAAGTCTATGTCAATAGTTCGCTAAATGTTGTCTTTTGTGTTCAATGTTGTAAAAGAAATGTCAGTTCTAAAATAAATATATCACAATATATTTTTGATATATTCTAAAATTGTATGAAAGTTTTCAGACAAGTAAATATTTAAATTGAAAGCCTATTTTATTAATGATGTGAGCAAGAAAATAGTACTTTTCATATTAAAGAGACCGAGCAAAATAAACCTTTTTAGGTCAAGGTTGAAAGTTTTTTTCAGGATTATTTATGGATTTACAAAATTTAGTAGTTGAACTTTTTTTCTATGTCTTTGGTTCAGTCTTACCATTTTAATTATAAAAACTCAGAGATCCATAAATGGGGAACCTGTCACAATGGACCTTAAACTAAAAAGAAGAGCCTGAAGTTATTTGTAGACGTTTTCACTGGCAATCAATATGGTATTGATTTTCTATTCTTGCTGCTCTTGCAGTAATGTCCTTGGCTTGAGACTCAACCTAGGCTAGGAAATATTGGCAAATAAAATAGTTCCAGCTTAAGGACATGAAGGGAGACAACAAGACATTGAAAGCCTGGATGTACATTAGAGATGTACTATCAGAGAAACACGCTAGTCAGAAGATAATACCATAATGCACCAGGCTGAAACGAAGCCCAGGATTAGTTCCAGGTTTTACTCTTCACAGCTGAAGTTTAGATCTGCATCTTATGCCTGAGTCTGCTTTCATTCACAACACCATCTTTGCAAAACTACCGGAAGTACACACCTCACTGACTAAATCAAGAGCATTACCTCAGTTCACAAGGAAAAACAGAATCTCATACAAATTTAAAAGGAACTGATCAAATTGGAAAAATTTACACTCATCATCTAAACTCATAATACACCTGCCATTAAAGAAGCCTTGGGGGAAGTTCCTTATAGAATGGAGCACATTAATTTCTTATAAAATGGATCCTATTCAGGTCTATGGTAAGTAATTCTCAGGTAAAGATCAAATCCCAAATTTTCAAGTGGGAATACTAGATTCTAAAAATGGGCATATATTTATAAGTATAATTTCAATGAGTGCGGAGAAATTCACTCAAAGTGGCTTTCAGAAGATGAATCTATGCTTTCCCAATTGTATAGTATTATTTTGTGCTGTCATTAATCATATCTAAGTTTCACACATATAAAAAAATGCGAACATGGCTGAAAGTGAACTCTGCCTCTCGGTCAGCTGTGACCATAGGACGTCTGCTTTCAAATACTTCTTTTCTTCTGGGGAACATTTACTGTCTGAGATGCGTTAGTCTACCATCATTCGTCATTATCAAAGCTACTGAGACAAGTTCATGTAGATAATTTTCAAGGATATTTCAGAGTAGCAGTATGAAAGCATTACTTAATTTTTTGTATTACAATATTTGGGGCAAGGGTCACATTCGTTTTTCCAAAGTAAAAGCTTAAACAAGCACATAGGAAATGTGGACTTGGTTGCAAGTAGTACAACACTGCATAATGACAAAGGCTGGAAATTCAACTGGGCATGTAAAGAAGTTCAGTCTGTCAAAAAGGAGGCTTTACCAGCACTACAGACTGACTGACATCAGTAAGAGTTCACATGGGAGGCAAGACCCACCAGCACCTGCGTTAATTCTTCATTTATTGATGGTTCCACTTTGTTCCAAAGCATGAACATGAGTATTTTTATAAACCACATTTTCCATTCAATCAGTTCTGTTACTCTCCTTTCATATACACCACAGTTGCTCTTTTATTCTGGATAGTAAAAGAAAGGTAGCCAGGCGTTGGCGGCTCACACCTATAATCCCACCTACTCAGGAGACTGAGATCTGAAGATTGAGGTTCTAAGCCAGCCAAGGCAGAAAAATCCACGAGACTCAACTCCAGTTTACCAGCCAAACGCCAGCAATGGAACGTGGCTCACGTGGTAGAGTGCTACACTGAGTGAAAAAGCTAAGAGACAGTGCCCAGGCCCTGAGTTCAAGTCACAGTATTGGCAAAAAGTAGAGCTCAGCTTTAAATTACACAATCAACTCTGCAAATTACACAAATATACTACCTTGATTAAAATTGCCCTTTAAATGATTGACTAGTATGTGGTTATGAATGTAGAAAGTAAATTCTTTGTATAGTTTTTTTTTTTGAAAGATTAGCGCCCATTTGAATAAAGGATAATAATCAGACACCAAAATAGAAAAGAAAAGAGCTGTTTGGTCAGTTTTCCTGGTAGATCTGAAATTGGTATAAAGGTACTATACAGAGCCAGTTAGACCTATACCCACTTTCCCAGTGCTCTATACCACCTCTTGAAGCAGATAGCTACAGGAAACCTTGGTAGCCCAAGTCTCTCTATCAAGACTTGTTTGATAATGACTAGCAAGACATTAAGTGTTGAGAACAGATTTTGATTGATTTGCAAGATTGGTTTTCTATCTGGTATGCTTAGACAAAATTAAGCTTTTATTAAAGTCTGCAATTCTGCCATTCAATTTTTGTTTGTGCTAGTCCTGAGGCTTGAACTCAGGGCCTGGGTGCTGTAGCCCTGAACTCTTTTGCTCATGCCTCGCACTCTATACCTTGAGCCACAACTCCACTTCTGGCTCTTTTGGGAGGGGGGTACTTAATCAGAGATAAGTCTTCACTGCTCAGGCTGGCTTCAATCCATGATCCTCACATCTCAGCCTCCTGAGTAGCTAGGATTACATGCATGAACTGTGTCTGGCTTAGTCATTAAAATTTAATCACATTTAATCTCTGGTCACCTTAAATGAATATTCTTTGATGATAAGCTTTGTTAATGTCCTAAGGTCATACAGAAAGTAAATACTGTAATCACATGTTGGATTCTCTGACATATTTCTTCTCACATTTGAATTGCCATAAACATCTCCCTCCAACTTTCTAAGTGTCCTGGCATGGACAATAGGTCCTGAAAGAGGAAAGCAAAGGTAGTTGGATGAAATTGTTGTCTCTGTTGGTATCTAATAGTTTAAAGTTAGTGAACAACAACAGACTTGATTTCAAAACAGGTAAATATTGAAGGGATGTCGGGGTTTGGAGGGATGAGGGAGAATGATGGAAGGGGTGACATTGATGAAGATGAGTTGCAAATGAACTGTGCAACTTATGGTCAGGGACGGGAGCGGGGAACCTGGGGAAAGCCAAGGAAGGGGTGAGTAACATGGTCCAAGAAGCATCATACTCATTACCCGACTTATGGAATTGTAACCCCTTTGTACAACTCCTGAATGATAGAGATAGGAATTGGAACCCATTTGTACAACTCCTTAATGATAGCAATCGAAATCATAACCCTTGTGGGCTACTCCTTAATGATAATAAAGGGGAAAAAAAGCATTGTACTCTCAGACTGACATGTTGTATTAAAACCCCTCTGTACAACTACTAAAGATAATTTTTAAAAGGCCAGCTAACATGACAACAAATTAACACAAGCACTTTAAGAATGCATTTAACCTAGCTACTCAGGAGACTAAGAGCTGAGGATTAAGGTTCAAAGCTAGCCTAGACAGGAAAAAAAATGCATTTAAACAAATACATATGCAACTAAAAATGAACTTCATTCATTGTTTCTTTAAAATTCAAGCAAATTAAAACACAAAATATGTTTTCAAGTAATGGGGATGAAATAGTAAAACTCAAAATCTGATATAGTTGGTTAAAAGCACAGCCTTCCCAGGTGTGAAAATTAGAGCAGTTATTGAAAAACATGAAGAATTGGATAGAGATAATTGGAAGTAACTGAATGGTTAAAAGTAGCTTGTTCCTTTCTGGAGGAAGCCCTTCCTGCCTTGCTTGAAAACCTGTAGGGCTTTGTCTAAGGAAGTCATCAAATAAAGGAATGCTGAGTCCTGTGCCCGTCCCATTGACACTGGCTATCTCCTGGCCTCTCAGAATCCCTAGAGAACAGCCCACAGAGGTCTGCTTGGTTACTCTAACAACAGCCTTGTAGGCCTGGAAAGTTTGTCTTGAACCATCACAACTCAGTCCCAGCTCCCCACCGCGTCCTCAGACCTGAGTCCTCACACAAACACACCCAGAACATTACGTCTGAATGCACATGTAGAAGTTCACTGTAGTAACAAGTGTACACCATGATTTTCTTTATGAACCGCCATGAAAGTGGAATGCAGTCATTTACTAGAGTAACTGTGCATTAGGGAAAGGAAAACCCAGATCTTTCAGGGATTATTAGACATTGGCTCTAACCCCAGGGGTGAAGATAGATCATGGATATGGTTCACTGGTTTCAACAGAAGCTTTAAGAGATTAGGTGATGAATAGAGTTTTGACCCATAAAGGTTCAGTGAGTTCCTGAATCTATGTTTGGAATTCTTGATTCCTAAATGGATTGTCACTATAGATGACCTGAACAGATGACCAACTCTTCATTCTGGATTCTTGACCCTCAGAGTAAGTGTGTGTGTGTGCTTTTTAAGCATAATTGTTGCTAATACTGATTGTTTACTATTAAAAATATACTTGTTTTAAGAATTAGTCATATGGTAACTGTACCTCTTATGATAGGAAGGATTAAGTAAAAATCTTAGAACTCTCTCTTCCTGTTGGAAGAATAAATCAAAATCATGTAATATTCTAGGAAGAGACTAAAAGAAGACATAAAGCAAGGCACTGATGGCTCACTCTTGCAGTCTTAACTACATCAGGAGATCTGATGATCAAGGTTCAAATCTAGCCCAAGCACACAAATCTGTGAGACTCCTATCTCTAATTAACTAGCAAAAAGCTGGAAGTGAAGATGTGGCTCAAGTGGTAGAGTACCAGCCTTGTGCAAAATGTCCAAGCAAGAGCATGAGGCTCTGAGCTCAAGCCCCAGTACTGGCACAAAAAGAAAAAAAGACTTAAAAAACATAGAGCTTACACATTTATAAAATGTATAGAATTTATAAATGTAACTTTATGTAAATTTACAAATTTACAGATGGGGTTGTTTGCAAATGTATACAGATATATTAACTGGAGTATGGTATTTGCAGGGGAGAATGCAAATGATGCAATTCCTTAGAAACACTTACAGTCCAACAAAACGAATATCAGGCCACATCCTTGAAGGGGGTAGGAGAGGTCAAAGGGAGGAAAGAAGAGAAGGAGAGGGAGAATGCCGTCATAATATTCAATGTATATCCTGTGAAACTAAGAAAATTGAGCGGAAGCCTAGGAGGGAGAATGATGAAGGGGTAACACAGATCACATTGCCTTGTACTTACCAACTGATTTGTTGAATGGCAACCACTTCCTACGACTACTTAAAGACAAGAGAGATATAATTAAAATAACAATGATAATCACATGCTCATAAGACTAATACCCTTATGAAAAGTGCATTTCCCAAAATGAGAGGCACTGTGTTGTTCTACCTTCTTCCAACTATATCATTACTGTCTGGTGTAATAGAAAACAGCGGTAGGTGTGCGCTTCTCAGCACTCGTGCTGTTATGATACTGCTTTGGATGATCCATTTTAAGACGTGCCTCACAGAGATGTCATTGAAAAGGGGAAGACTATCCTCTCAGGTCCTTCAGATGCTTAGGTTGTCCTTGGAAAACTCCAGGGGGCACTCAGGATGAGACTAACAAGTATCACAATAGTACTGGGTGGGGGCGTTTTGTACCCTTAGTATTACTCATGGGGAGTGGGTAATGCCCAGAGGTCCTTGGGATCCACTGCTCTTGGTTTTTGTATGCACCAGATGTATTTCCAGAAGACATGAGGTTTGCTGTTCTAGTAAACTAACTGTAGGACTTACCTCTAGGTCTTTTCAAGAGTGTGCACCAGTACTGGGACTGGAACTCAGGGCCTGGACACTGTCCCTTAGCTTTTTCACCCAATGCCGTCTGTCACCCTACCACTTGAGCCATATCTCCACCTCTGGATTTTTTGGATATGCATCTTAAGAACTTTCCTGCCTGGGCTGGCTTCAAGCCATGATTCTCAGCCTCCTGAGTAGCTAGGATTACAGGTGTGAGCAACTAGCTCCCAGTTTATCTCTAGGTCTTGACTTGCTGCTTCTTCATAGTTCCATAGTCAATGCCTCCTCCTTGCAGTACATAGAGGTCAGCGTGTCTGATTTTGTGGAAAATATGAAGCGTCTGAGGAAAGGGCACACGTCAACATTGTTTTGTTCAATAAAATGCAATACAAATTATTGCATTTATGTCTTATTAAAGTATTATTGATCCATAAAAGAAAATACATTTGTGACCGTGTCTATTTCATATGTATGTGTGTCTGATGATATGTATTTGTGTATGTATATGTATTCACATATGTGTGTATTAATTTATGTTTATGAAGGTACATAAAATTTACAAAATCTAAAAAAGGATATAGAAAGAGCTCCTTTGGTTAAAGCAGAATTCACCTAGGACTCAGAAAAATCTTCCACAAGCACTCTTGTATACATGATTGTCATAAACTTTATCTGGTTTACAAATCACAGTGACCAATACAGATATTTCTTTACTGGATCAAATGATCTGACAAATAATATTTCAAAAAACAAACTCACTTGACAGAAACAGTGATATACTTACCTTGTTTCATGATTACAATTCCTGAGCTCTAAGACTACATAGTGATTATCTTACCATCTCATATGGCATCATGATTGTCAACTAAATTACTGTATCATACTGATAATAACTGAAAATAGAAAGTAGCAATGACTTTCTACGGGACTGCCATTTGTCTGAAGCACATAGAGATATCCTCTCAATATAAAGGTCCAGTTATTACCCCCTCAGCTTGCTCCCAATACCATTAAAGAAACAGCCCTTACTACACCTCATTGGATTTTGGAAGCAACAACAATGCAACTGTGTTTCTTTGATCTGTTTGCAGGAGGATCCAAGGTGCCTCAAGTTTTAACAAGAACCTTGAACCAAAAGTGTTTAGGTAGTCAAAGTCTCAGTGCAAGCTGTCTGGTGGCTCACACCTGTAATCCTAGCTGAGATCTGAGGTTCTAAGTTTGAAGCCAGCCTGGGCAGAAACGTCCACGAGACTCTTATCTTCAATTAATCAGCCAAAAGCCAGAAGCGCAGCTGTGAATCAAGTTGTAGAGCACCAACCTTTTGCAAAAAAAAAAAAAAAAAAAAAGCTAAGGGGAAGCACCTGGGCCCTGAGTTCAAGTCTCAGTGCAGCAAAAATGCTGCACTTGAGCAGTTCCTACCACTCGATGGTCATGGTCTAGTGAGGCCAACACGGCTCAAGATTTCTTTCTGCGGCTGAGTGGAAACCTTCGAAACCCTGTGGAGATTCCAATAAATGACTGGCAGAAGAGGCCCCAGGGTATTTGTGAATAAGCACAACCTCTTTGCCAAGTAATAATGTTCCATCTGAGAAACAGCTTTCAGTGGCTACTGGGCCCCGGTAAAGAATGAATGGAAGAGATTTGTAATAAAATTGGACATTGTCTAAGGCACGCTCGTGCCCATTCAGTAAGCTCATGAAAAAAGAAGCGGACACACAGTGACAGATAAACTACGCGAGGGCTAACTGCATGGACTCTTCCCACCAGACTGACAGGCATTGCCACTTCCGGCTGTCCAGTGTTTTATCAGCAAAAGCTAGACGTGAGCCTCCACGGTGGTTCCCAAATCCAGAAGAACCAGAAAAGGCCCCTGGTGCCAAGGTAATGACGCTGCTCCCTCAAGGGAACCTTTTTTTTTTTTAACCATTACTGGAATGAGCAATTGTTCGGGGTTTCAGTTTGCTTTTCCTAACCGTCCTCTATCTAACTGTCGTATCTCAGCGCACACAGCCATCCGTGGATTTAATGAACACTATTTATTAGCAATCTCTTGAAAATATTACTTCTGATCCATTTATCTTTTCAGTCCAATAAGGTAATAGACTGATATCCCTGGAAGCACAATCATCATTCACATCCTTTGAAAGTAACTTGCCTTCACAGGATGGCAGAATGCTCTGCTGTACTGTTGTGTGTGCTCTTAAATTAGTCCATGTTTTGGACTAAAACATGGGATATGTTAACCTTATAAAGGAAAGAGGTTTGTTTAGCTCACAGTTCTAGACATTGAAGGACAAAGGGTTAGTATTAGCTTGTCTCTGGTGAGGACCTAGGGTTGATGGGATTACAGGACAGAAGTACACATGGGAGTAAAAAAGCCATAACTGCTGGGCACTGGTGGCTCACGCCTGTAATCCTAGCTATTCGGGAGGCTGAGATATGAGGATCACGGTTCAAAGCCATCCCCAGGGAAGAAAGTCCATGGGACTCATCATCAATAAACCACCAGAAAACTAGAAGTGGCACCATGGCTCTAGCCTTGAGCTGAAGAGCTGAGGAACAGCGCCCAGGTCCAGAGGTCAAGCCCCAGGACTGACAAAAAAATAATAATAAACAATAACCTCCCGAAAAATAAAATATTTAGGAATTAACCTAACCAAAGATGTAAAAGAACTATTTAATGAGAACTATAAAAAGTTAAAGAAAGAAATTGCAGAAGACACTAGGAAATGGAAAGACCTCCCATGCTCCTGGATAGGCCGACTTAATATAGTAAAGATGGTAATACTTCCAAAACTAATATACAAATTCAACGCAATTCCTATTAAAATCCCAATGACGTACATCACTGAAATACAGAAAACAGTCCAAAAATTCATATGGAACAACAAAAGACCTAGAATAGCCAAAACAATTCTAGGGGATAAAGACAATATGGGAGGGATATCCATGCCGAACTTCAAACTCTACTACAGAGCTATAATAACAAAGACAGCATGGTACTGGCACAAAAACAGACCCGAAGACCAATGGAACAGAATAGAAGATCCAGAAATAAATCCACAGGCCTACAGCCAGCTGATATTCGACAAAGGAGCCAAAGACATACAATGGAAGAAACACAGCCTCTTCAACCGCTGGTGCTGGGAAAACTGGGCAGCCACATGCAGAAAACTAAAAGTGGACCCCAGCCTATCACCATGCACCAACATCAACTCAAAATGGATTAAAGACCTTAACATTAAACCTGAATCTCTGAAACTACTGCAGGACAGAGTAGGAGAGACACTTGAACTAATAGGCACAGGAAGGAACTTCCTGAACAGAGTCCCAGGGTCACAACAAATTGGAGAGAGACTCGACAAATGGGACTACCTTAAAATAAAAAGCTTCTTCACAGATAAAGCTATCGCAACCAAGCTAGAAAGACAACCAACTAATTGGGAAAAAATATTTACCAGCAATATATCAGACAAGGGGTTAACATCCTGTATATACAGGGAACTCAAGAAACTAATCCCTCCCAAACCCAACAAACCAATTACTAAATGGGCAAGGGAACTAAAGAGGGACTTCTCAAATGAAGAAATAAAAATGGCAAAGAAACACATGAGGAAATGTTCATCATCCCTGGTGGTGAAGGAAATGCAAATAAAGACAACCCTGAGATACCACCTTACCCCAGTCAGAATGTCCCACATCCACAAATCAGCCAACGACAAATGCTGGAGGGGATGTGGAGAACGAGGAACGCTATTACACTGCTGGTGGGAATGTACACTCATACAACCACTTTGGAAAGCAGTCTGGAGGGTCCTTAGAAAGCTAAAGATTGACCTCCCTTACGACCCAGTCATACCACTTCTAGGCATCTACCCTGAACAACAGGAACCAATATACAAGGACACGTGCACCTCCATGTTTATTGCAGCACTGTTCGCAATAGCTAGGATATGGAAACAACCTAGATGCCCCACCACAGATGAATGGATCCAAAAATTGTGGTATCTATACACAATGGAATATTATGCAGCCATTAGAAATGACAAAATAATGGCATTTGCAGGGAAATGGATGGAGCTAGAAGGAATCATGTTGAGCGAGGTAAGCCAAGAACGAAGAGACAAACAGTACATGGTCTCCCTGATAAGTGGATGATGAATCCAAAATGTTAGTTGATATGACAAAACTAACAGGACTTAAGAAACAAAGAACTCCCACTCATCTGGTTGAACCACTACTAAATATCCCCATGCTGCTGATCACATATATGGTATATAACATATGAGCACCGTTATATATTACAGACTGTGATAGACAATTTGCTCGAGGAAAGTTAGAATGAACTTGTGACTTTAAATGAGCATCATTATTCCACAATACTGTGAATTTCCGGAAATTAAGTAATCACTTAATCACAATCAAAAAAAAAAAAAAGAACCTTGGGGAAGGGAGGGAGGGAGGGGATGGTAGGGGGAAAACAATGGAGGGGGTAACAATGTTCAAGAGGAAGTGTACTCATTACCTCACTCATGTAACTGTAACCCTCTGTATAGTATCTTTACAATAAAAAAATTAAAAAAAAAAAAAAAAAAGCAGCTCAGGGACAGTGCCCAGGCCCTGAGTTCAAGCCCCAGTACTGGCAAAAAAATAAAATAAACTTTTCTTAGTTATAAAAAAAAAATAATAATAATAAAGCAAGTTATATACTTCCAAGATATAATAATGGGGTAAGTATAGGACAGGCTTTTTCTTCTAAAAGGGAGGAATTGGAGAGTAGACAGGATCAACCCAAAGCTAAGCCAAAACCCAGCAGAAACAACCTTAAATCCTGATTTAGTTAGCTTTCTGTCACTATAACAAAATGTCTGAGGTAATCAAAGTACTAAAAGATTTACTTTTTTTTTTCTCACAGTTTTAGAAGTTCTCATCCATAATCAAGCAACCTTGTTTCTTTGGGCCTGTGGCAGGAAAAAGTGGCTGAGAAAACACCCTGGTCTCTGAGAAGGGAGCGAAGAGAAAGCATGAGCGAGGGACCCACAGTCCCCTTGGGGAGCATGTCTCCCGCTATCGAAGGCGCCCCAGCAGGTGCTAGCCCCATCCCGAAGCGCCAGCCTCCAACCTCAGACCTTCGAGGGCACTCACACCACAGACAACGCGCAGCTTTCCACCAGAGGCAAAAGTCGATGTTCTTTCACCTACAGTGTCTCAGTGTCGGCTACAAAACGCCTGAGAACTGGAGATTTATAACAGAAATTTGTTTCACAGTTCTAGAAACTGGGAAGACGGAAAGCGAAGGTGCCCGCAGAGTTAGCGAGAACCTGTCTTTGCTTTGTATGTGGTGCCTTCTTTCTGTGTCTTTCTAGCAGGAAAGAAGACAAGGTTACAGTTAGTAGCTCTCTCCTCTGTCTGTCTGACTGTCTCTCTGTGTCTCTATGTCTGTGTTTCTCTCATTCTCCCTCTCTTTCTCTCTCTTTCTTTTTTTCTCCCCCACAGCAGTGTTTGAAGTCAGGTCTTGAGCTCTTACGTGGCTTCTTGCTAAAGAAAAAAAAAAGCACTTATCTCATCTGAACCACACCTTCAGCCTAGCTTTTTGCAGGCTAATTGGAGATGGAGTCTCGTGCACTTTCCTGCCCAGGCTGACTTTGAACTGCAGTCCTTCACATCTCAGCCTCCTGAATATGTCACATGTCTGAGCGAATGTACCCAAGAACCTGGAGATAGCATATTTGATCCCGTAATAAGAGAAATTACACAATGGAGAATTCTGCTCAACTCTTGAAGATGCCTGACTCTTCAAGACATTCAAGCACAAAGGGCCAATATTAGCTTTACAAGAAAAGACAACTTAACAATCAACAATCTAATGTCATGATACTTAGCATATTGTAGCAACTTAGCATTTTATTTAAACATGTCAACTACAGATAAAAGACAAAGTAAAAGCCAGGCTTGTGACTGTAGTCTTTGCTACTCAAGGAGGCTGAGATCTGAGGATTGCCAGCCTGGGCAGAAAAGTCCATGAGACTCTTATTTCCAATGAATCACAAAAAGCTGGAAGTGGAGCTGTGACTGCAGTGGTGGAGCACTAGATTCAGCACAAACGCTCATGGACAGTGTCCAGGCCCAGAGTCCAAGCCCCAGGATGGACAAAAATAAAATAAACAAACAAATCTTTCTTTAAAACTAGGATTCAACATTTGTTTTAACATTAACAGAATCTTAGTGTTGCAAAAGAATCTTGGCATTCTCTTACAATTCATTGAAATGAGATTTAACTCTTTTTCTTCTGGGTCTTGAATCAGGACTCTGAGAACTTCCTTAGCTTTTTCACTCCAGGCTGGCATTCTACTATTTGAGCCACAACTCCACTTTGGGACTTTTGGTAGCTAATTAGAGATAAGAGTCCCAGAGACTTTTCTACCTAGACGGGCTTCAAGCTGTGCTCCTCAGATCTCAGCCTCTGGAGTTGCTAGGCTAACAGGTATGAGCCTGTGCCACCCAGCTGAGATTTAACACGGGAGGAAAGAAAGCCTCACATAATCCTGATGAGTGTAAAGACAAGTTGACCATCATGGGGTCATAACGCTGCCATGTGACTTCATTATATGATTTTCCTCAAAGAGAAAAGTGTTTTTTCATCTGGATTGCATTCAAGGGGTTCTCTGGAAGGCGCTCATGCACTTGCCTGGGCTGAGAGACTGAGAGGAGCAGAAGTACTTTTCCTAAGCAATCTCGAGCAGCAAACCAGAGAGGCAGACATCAATTATGATGGGAAGGTATTGCCAAAAAGAAAAGAAAAGCTTAGGAATCCAGCCAGGTGCTGGGAAATAGAGGAAACAAACACAGCCCTAGAGGGATCAGGGAAAAGGCTTTTAGCCCAGAGTTCACAAAATATAGCACAGTTCATGGCATGCAAACAGTCCAGCGAATGGAAAGAGGTCACGGCAGACCAAGCCTATAAGGTGAAAGCCTCTTGATTTCAGCCCAGGAGGCAGCTACCAGAAATCCAAACGATTAGAGTCCTGTGGGCTTGAGCCCATGAGCCAAACCCATACTCTGCCCATACAGCAGAGTAGCTGAGGCCTGGCGCTCAGCTCTGGGGGATGCCTCCCATAGCCCTTTGTAGGTCACTGGGCAACGTGTGTACATGCAGAAGAAAAGTGATCTACCCTGCTTCATCAAGTTACCCAAGTACTCTCTGTCCTTTTTATTTAGACACCGAACTGGGCTGCTAGTATATAACGAGATCCCTCCCCTACTACACATCAAGCAATCTGTTCACCGCTTACATCACTTTCTCTCTTCTCTCCCACCCCCACTGATCCCCTCAATTTACCTAGTCCCGTTTTCCCATATGTACATTGAGTATTATGGCTACCCGCCCTTCCTCTGTCTGTTCATTTATCCTCCCCCCCTCCGTCTCACCATCTGCTCCTGGCAACACATGTTCCAGCCTCCTGCTAGTCATTGTTGAATTGTAATTTAGTTGTTCTGAGGAGTTACACCATTGATACTTCCCAGACATTTAGTTATCAGCAGACTACACGTCATTAGATTGTCCTCAATATTTCTGTGGTCTGATTTTACCTTCTTAAAAGCATATTCTCATTAAGTGTATCTAATGGTTAGCTAAAAGAGCCACATATGCCAAAAAAATTTTTAATTGTTTTATTGAAATTTCATGCCTTGTACAGGACACTATTTCTGAACATATGCAAATTACAAAAGACAATGTTTTTTCACAATCATAAGACTGACATTTGGTTCAATCAGTTAATACCACTAGCAGTGAACCAAAGGAACGAAGACTCTTGCCTTCATGGGTCTGCTTGAGGTCTCAAATTAATCTTTTTTTTTCTGATTGACAACTGAATTTATTTACATTTTCATTAATGCTTTTAATATTTATTTGCAAGGAACTCAAGCATAGTGAGAAATGCCTCATCACCAGGCAAATACCTGAGAAATCATCATTCCGATGACTCTTACTTGTTTAGCTTCTAGACAGATATTCAATGTGTATGTGTTTATACACACACAAATGGTCACCTACGACACATTCTATTCCACTCGTTCACCTGAACTAGTATCATGGCTTCTCCTAAATGCAAGGAAAATTGGGACCTAAAATCCTCCCTATGCCTGGAGGAGCGGAGAGCTGGCCATGTAAGTAATGGAAATGCAAAAGCCATGTCTGAAAACTGCATTGTTGTCAGATGCCAGAGGCTCACGCCTGTAATCCCAGCTACTCAGAAGGCTGAGATCTGAGGATCAAGGTTCAAAACCAGTGTGGGCAGAAAAGTTGGCGAGACTCATTTCCAACTGATCAGCAAAAACTCAAAAGTGGCTCAAGTGGTAGATACTAGCCTTGAGCAAAAAAGCTAAGGTATAGATTCCAGGTCCTGACTCCAATCCCCAGTACTGGCACAAAAGAAAAGAAAAGTGGATTGTTAATGTGAGTTTCCCCGGGTGGTACTTCCCATATTGTGGGTGTTCAAGAAACAGAGATTGGTTAGCCAGCATTAACAGCACATGCATAGCCATTGACAGTGTAATCAATCAGCATCATTAGTATAAATTAGTCAAAAAGTTATCATCACAAGTTAGAGCTGAATTACTGTGATCATTTCAGACAAAGTAAACACAGATGATAAATGGTAAATATATGGGAAATCATTCTAGTACTGGATTGGCTCATGATTATGAACCAAACTTACCTGCAAAAGTGAGTTATGGAACCGCTCAGTTTGACAAGAAAGAAGAATGCTATCTATGCTTATAACACAACAGCCAAAGGCAAGGAAACCTGTAGGTCCATCAACAGATGAATAGACAAGCAAAATCTGGTGTATACATGCAATGGAATATTACTCAGCCTTAACATTGTGCTTCTTTTTTCTTCTAAGAGAGGGCAAAGGAGGGGCACAGAAAGAGAGGGAGGGAGGTGAGAAAATGTCATCGTGCTATTCAGTGTACACTATGTGGACAATGACCCCAGTCGACAGGGGTGGGAGGGGAAAACTAGGGGAAAGAGAAGGAATGGGTGACATTGTCCAAAAAAAGGAAACGTACTCATTACCTGACTTATGAAATGGTAGCCCCTCCGTAGAGCACCTTAATAACAATAAAATTATATTCTTAAAAATGATGGAAGCTCTGACATTTGTTGCAACATTGATGCACTTGAAGATACTGTGCTGAATAAGTCTGTCAAAAAGGAATCCATTTTAGTTCTTCAAGTAGTCAAGTTCACAAAGAAAAAGTAGAAGCTGGTCACCAGGGGCTGCAGCAGGGGAAGAATTGGGAGTTATGGTTTAACAAGCATAGAGCTTTACTTTTGTAAGATGAGATGGATACTTGCACCAAACTGTGAATCAACTTCATGACACTGAAAAATACTGCTTAAAAATTATGAAAGTGCTGGGTGCCGGTGGTTCACACCCGCAATCTAGCTACTCAAGAGCTTGAGATCTGGGGATCACAGTTTGAAGCCAGCCCTGGCAGGAACGTCTGTGCGACTCTGATCTACCAAAAGATCCAGAAATGGAGCTGTGGCTCAAGTGGTAGAGCACTAACCTTGAGCAAAAGAAGCTCAGGGACAGAGCCCAGACCCTGAGTTCAAACTCCAGAGCTGGTACAAAAAACATTTATGAAAATGAACATTTATTTTTGAGACCAAGTCTAATTATGTAGCCTGAGCTGGGCTTTGAAATGGCGACTGTTCGACTCAGCTTCATGAGTGCTGGACATCTACTTGCCCTGAGCATGGTAAATTTGATGTTACATTTTATGACAAAGAAGGAAAAGGACATGAGCAAAATTCTCTAGAACACAATGACAAAATTCTATAAGAAAAGTTTAAATTCACTTTGGGGCTGTGGTTTTGCTCTGATTTCTTAGAGAAATTTAAGAAGCAATAGAACTGGAAGTGGAGGTGTGATTCAAGCAGTACAGCATCAGCCTTCGGTGAAAAAAGAATGCAAAAGCACAAGGCCCTGAGTTCAAGCTTCAGTACTGGCAGGGGCAAAGAAAGAGGAAGAAAAAGGAGGAGTAAAAGGGGAAAGAGAAGGGGAAGTGAGAAGGGAAGGAAAGGGGAAGGAGGGAAGTAAAAGGGGAGAGGGAGAGAGAAGGGGAAGAGGAGGAACAGGGGAAGAGGAGGAAGAACGGAGGGAGAAGGAGGAAGGAAGAAAAGAAGATGAAGAAATAGAGCTGAGAGAAATGAAGTATCAAACTAGAAAGTGGGAAGGTTCTAGAAAGAATGGGTATAGGGGAAAGAATGAGTATAGCAGAGTGAGACCAGCTCAGATGGTGACAAAGTCTAGGGCATTTCCATGGAACGAGAGGCAGAGGCAGACTGAAGGAAAAGCTAATGGAATCAAAGAACTAAGAGGCTACAGTGTTGGATGGGACGGCCTAGGACTGTGTGAATTACCCACGTGGATGGCAGAGGCCGGAATAAAGAGGAAGATTGTGAAAAACAGGACCAAGTTTTAATAAGTGAAATAGACAGTTCACACTATTTGGTCAGCATGCCTAGACTATATTTAGCTTCTAGACATCTAACATACACCATCTCAGCTTAGAAGAGTTGCCTTTTGTAAATTCGAATAACCACTAACGAGCTAAGAAAAGAAACATAGCAAACCCATGGACTGTTCAAGTCTGCAAAAGCAGCACATTCCTTCCCTTTAGGAAATCTGCGTGGGAAAGCACATTACAATCAGAAGCTATTTTGTGAGCATGGAATGAGAGCAAGGGTAGTGATGGCTACGGGGAAGAGGGAGAGTTGTAAGGTTTAAATGCCTGTGACATCATCCTGAAGTAATTTGATTTATCAGCCTCCAAAGTGAAGTCACATGCTGCTGGGGCCTCAAGATCAGCCTCAGGGTTCAATCACTGCGCCCCACACCCCATCCCCCCGAACACATGAAACAGCGCCACATCTTTAAACTCTCCTCTCTTTTCCTTTCATCTCTTTTCCTTTAATTTTTTTCTGTTCCTTTCTTTTGTGCCAGAACAGGGGCTTGAACTCAGCATCTGGGTGCTCTCCCTTAGCTTTTTCTTTTTTTTTCAGGACTCTACTGTTTTCAGCCCAGGCTGGCTTTGAACCATGATGCTCAGTTCTAAGCCTCCTAAGTAGCGAAAGCCCGGCTCTTCCTTTTTTCTCGGTATTTACTCTCTCTGTCCAATTTTAATTCATCTATTTTTAAATGGAAATTAACAAAAGTGTTTAATATGGATTTAGTTCTAATACAACTAAGGAATTATTCTGATCTTGTTAGTTATGTTGGTATTTGCCATGGAGTAAACATTTGAATCCTCCCCCCCCCCCAAATTCTTACATTGAAGCCCTCAATCTCAAAGGGATGACATTTGGGAAGAGGCTGTGGGATATGCTTAGATCTAGGCGTGTCGTGATGGGGAAGTCTTTGGGGTAGAAATGATGCCTTTGTATAAAAAAAGGAGAGAGGCAGGCTTCTGCAGGGGGTCAGTCAGGGAGGGCTAAATGAGGATGTGACCGGAAAGAAACTCTTCACCAAGAACGTAACCATCCTGATCTCAGACGTGCCGTCTCAGACACAAGTTTGTTCTTTAAGCCACCCAAGCGGTGGCATTTTTATGACAGTCCCAACGAAGAACATTTTTCCCACATCATTCTTTGGTGTCAGTGATAGTAGCTTGTGAAGAGCTAAGTAGTTGACAACCATTTTTAATAACTATTGTTAAGAGTAGTCGGGTAAGATGAAAGAAGCAAAGACTGGATGCACACCTAAGTGTATAGGGTTTAAGATGACAAGATCAGAAAATGTTTTTTCTAGCTCCTTTCTTTTCAGTAAAGGTGGAAATGAGGAAGTCTCCTAAGACTGACTAAACCTTTGAAAGAAGAAGAAGAAGGAGAAAGATGGAGGAGGAGGAGGAGGAGGAGGAGGAGGAGGAGGAGGAGGAGGAGGAGGAGGAGGAGGAGGAGGGGGAGGAGGAGGAGGGGGAGGAGGAGGAGGGGGAGGAGGAGGAGGGGGAGGAGGAGGAGAGAGGATGGATGGTGGTTAATTTTGGTTGTCAACTTGACTGGGTGGGGAGATGCCTACAACACTGGTATGGCACCCTTGTTGGTGTATCTGGGTGGGTGTTTCCAGAGAAGATTGGCTTGAGTGTCAGCAAATTGAGTGAGCAAGACTCACTCAGAATGCGGGTAGCACCATCCAATAAGAAATAGCACAGGAAGAAAAGCCAAATGAAGGCAGCCTCCCTGTATGTATGCTCAGGCCTTTCTGAGCCAGCACATCCTTTGTTGCTGTTGTCACCTGTGGACTTCAGGCTCCAGATTCTTCAGCCTTTGAATGTGGCCTTGCAAGCAGCAACTCCCAGAGGGTTTCGGGAGCCCAGCCTCACACTGGAGTTATGTCCCTGGTCTCTGTTGTTTTACAATGCCTAGCCTCATGGACTGAGCAGCTACTTTTTCCCAGATTTCTAGTCTCCAGGTAATCATTGTGTGCCTCTTTGGCCTCTGCCCATGTATGCCAACCTAATGATTATGTGTGTTTGTAGTTGCAGAAATATAATTATGTAATATAACAACATATGTTCTGTTCCTCTAGAGAATCGTGTGTGAGTGGTTCTGATTTTGGAAATAATGAACACTATTTTGGAGTAGCCCCGATGAAGAACTGGAGAATAGGTGAAGTAACATAAATACCTTCATAGGTCAGATGAGGATTGAGGTTAATGCTTACGAGTGTAAGGTAACATGGACCTGCTTAGCGTAGCGTTTTTCTCCAGTAGAATGTACAAGCCTGAGTAGACTTGGTAAAGGCAGGGAAAGAGAGGTCTTCAAGGTTAGTAATATTCCAGGAGGGAGGACAGAAGAACACTTGAAAAAGGAGGTCAGGGTATTGGGAAGAGGATGTGTAAGTGTTGGATTATAGGTAACTAAGCTATATAACAGGGAAGTAAAGTCAAAGGGTTGTCAGGAAACAGATGAAAGGTCAATGGACAGGTGATCTAGAAGAATCAAGAGTTGACAAAGGAGGAGGTAACAATGCTCCATAGGAAATGGACTCATAACCTTACTCATGTAACTGGAACCCCTCTGCACAGTACCTTTACAATAAAAAATATATATTTAATAAAAAAAAGAGTTGTGCTGAGTAAAATTAAGAAGAAACTACGAAAAGGGAAACTTGGATCACAGCACAGATTACTTAGTCATCCTTAAGGTGGGTATCTTCTGTGCTTCTAAGTTCCAAGGAATGACCGTGGGAATGGGCAGCTAGAGTATGATTAATGGAGGTGGTAAGAGGCATGTGCGGCAGATATCTATACTACCTGGGCATGCAGTAGTTTGGGATAGAGAAGAAGAATAAGCTAGGTGACAAAAACAGAATGGAAGGGGATAAGCTAGAACAAGATTATAAAAGAGGACTTAGAGAGGTGAAAGGGGAAAATAATCCAAGTATATTATATAAATATGTAGAAAAGTCACGATGACAATTTAGTATAATACATGGCAATAATTTGTATGTGTGTGTGACAGTCCTGGGGATCGAAGTCAGTGTCGGCACTGTCCCTGAGCCTTTTTGCTCAAGGCTAGCACTCTACCAATTGAGCCACAGCTCCACTCCTGGCTTTTTTGGTGGTTAATTAGAAAGAAGAGTCTCATGGACTTTCTTTTTTTTTTTTTTTCTTTTCTCATGGACTTTCTTGCTCAGGTTGGCTGAGAGCCAAGATCTTCAGCTCTCAGTCTCTCGAGTAGCTAGGATTACAGGCTTGAGCCACTGGCGTCTGGTTAGCAATAAAATTTTTATTGGCATTCTTCCCACATTAAAACATCTGTCCCTATTATAATGATGCATGAGATTTAAATTTTCTTTGGAGACTCCCTTTCCTCTGAGTAGGCTAAGTCATTTGTTTTGCCTAATTCCCAACTTCCTTCTAAAGAAAATTAGAAGCCAGGCGCTGGTGGCTCATTTCTGTAATTCTTCTTACACAGGACTAAAATATGGAGGACAAAGCTTTTAAGGACAGCTCAGAAAGCCAAGTATGCTTAGACTCCAATGACAAGGTAACCACATAAAAGCAGGACTAAATGTGTAACCCAGCCAAGCAACTACCAGGCCCTGAGTTCAAATTCCAGTACAAAGAAAAGAAATGAAAAATAATATTAGGAGCATTGTAATGCAATTGCTCTCCTAGTGAGAATTTGTCACAAACTAAAAGGATGTATGATTCCAGAAAATTTGGAAAAGCCATAACAACATTTCCAATATTTACACAGATGTTTTCTGCTCTCTATACGCACTTGTCTCTATTGATTTTTTTTTCTGGGTGAATGTGATTTGGCTTGGAATATGCACTGTGTTGCGAGTATCTTTGCTTGATGATTTAATAAGTAAATTCTTCAACGCAGAAATGGAATAAGATGTCAATCATTGTCTCACTGAGATATGCTTTTAGATTAGGCATGAAATGGATTATTGTTTGCAATACATGCTGCGTATGCTCTATAGTACTATTTTGGGAAGCAAAACTCGGTGTAAAATATGCACTATTTTATATTTATACACACACAAAGCGATAAATGCACAGAAAATAGTCATCTGTCCGGTCAGCATTTACTCACTGTCTCCTGAGAGCCGGCCGCTGCTGGAGGCTCTGTGGATGTGGCCGTGTGTGGAGCAAGGAGATTCCGCTTCCTGAGCATTGCACCTCCGGGAAGAAAGCAGACACCAAAGCAGTATTTCAGGCCTGGTTACTACACAAGGGAAATAGCGAGTGCCGTGGGCATGTTAAACAGACAATGATAAAGACTAGTGTCCAAAACATGAATAGAGGTTATTTCTGGAAACCCAGAAAGATGGCAAGTGATTTTTTAAATGTTTTCCCTGTTTATTCTTTTTATTTCCCACACTTTCTGTTTTCTTTTATTGTGAAAATACTGTACAGAGGGGTTACAATTAGATAATGAGTACATTTCTTATCAAGCATTGTAGCCTCCTCCTTTGTTTCCCCTTCTCATCCCTTCCCATCCTCCCCCCGCTCCCCCCCCCCACTTTCTGTTTAGAGCAAACCTTGTGTGTGTGATTGTGTTTGGGGAGGGGGAGTTACTGGGATTTGAAATTGGGGCTTAGGCTACCACTTGAGTCACACTTCCATTCTGACTTTTTGGTGGTTAGCTGGAGAGGAGGCCCTTGGGTTTATCTCCCCAGCCTGGATTTGAACTGAGATCCTCGATCTAAGCTTCTTGAGTAGCTAAGATTACACACATGAACCCTTGGTACCCTGTTAGAGCATTTTTTCCCTATTACTTAGGAGTCTTTCAAAAAACAAAATGAAGAAGGAAGAGAGGTAAGAATAGAGAAGGAAAGAAGGGAGGAAGGGAGAGAAAGGAAAAAATAGAGGAAAGAAGTTGCACAGACAATTAGATGATAATTTTACCTATAATAAGGAGGTTTATTATGACAATTGTCTCACACAATGATGGTGGCCAAGAGGCAGGAAGCTGGTAGTGTAATTCAGACCAAACCCAGAGGCCTGGGAAGCACAGGGCCTATGGTGAAACTCTCAATCAAAACTCGAAGTTCTGAGAGCTTGGCTGGTGGCTTGGGAGATGTGGGTAAAAATCTTTACATACAAAAGCCTGAGCCCCCGGAGATGTGAAATCTAAGAGCAGAGGATGGAGATGCTGAAGGAAATCGAGTACATCTTTCCTTGTCCTGTTGTACTCTCTGCAAGCAGTCAGCAGATGGGCTTATGTGAAAGCATATTGTCTGTATTCAGTCTACTGATTTAAATGTTGATGTACTCCAGAAAAACCCAGGTAGACATGCGCACACAGAAGTCCTGCTTAACCAGCTATCTGGGCATCCTTTACCCAATCAAGCTGACACATAAAATTAATAATTTAATTTTAACAACATTTGTGTTAAAACAGGAGACTTAATTTTCTTTGAGTGAAAAAAACATCACACAACACTGTAGTTCTGCTTCATCTCCAGCAATTTTAACCAACAACTTTAGAATTGGAAAGTTTATTTGCAAACTAAGAACAAGGTTGTGGGGCTGGAAAAACATCCCAGTTCAGTGCTAAAATGTATGCTGAGCACTTGTGAGTCTCTGAGCTCAGTCCCTTGAATAAAAAAAAAGGAAGAAAAAAGAGAGAAAATAATGTTATATTCTTTTCCCTTACAGAGCAAAGTCAGTATTTCAAAGACATATCTACATCTTAGGTTCACTGCTGCATTATTCATTATGGCCAACATATGGGAATAACCTAAGTACTTATCAATAGGTGAAAGTGTATAGATGCGCACACACATACATATGTACACATACTTATCCACACAAATGGAATATTATTCAGCCACTACTATTATTATATATTACTTATATATAATAATTATGATATATTATTATTCAGCCAGTAAATTCTGCTATTGGCAACAATATGGGATGAACTTAGAGGGCACTATACTAAATGAGATAAGCCATACACAGAGAAACAAATACTCTATGATCTCATTTTATCTATAGAATCTAGAAGACTGGGTGCCAGTGGCCTATATCTATAATCTTAGCTATATAGAAAGCTGAGATTGAAGGATTGTGATTCAAGCTAGCCTGGGCAGGAAAGTCCTTGAAGATCTTATCTCCAATTAACCACCCAAAAGCCCCCAGTGGAACTGTGGCTCAAGTGGTAGAACACTAGCCTTGAGTGACAAAGGGACAGCACTCAGTCCTGAGTTCAAGTCCTAGGAGTAGTGTGTGTGTGTGTGTGTGTGTGTGTGTGTGTGTGTGTGTGCACGCACACGCGTGCATGCGTGCCTACACACACACACACACACACACACACACACACACACACACACACACACACACACAGAGTGAACTCATAGAAGCCAAGAACAGAATGGTGCAGTGTACGTGAGGATATAGACTTATTACATTCGTTACATTTATAACATAACAAATGTACTCAACACTCAAACTTGGACTACAGTGTAGGGCCTTGTAGAGTTTTCAAGTTCTTTGAAATAATTTGGCACACAGCTAGACACAAAAAGAGTATGAATACCGAGTAGAATTGTTCCTGTGATATCAATATGCTAAAGGCAAGGTACAAACTACAAACTAGGGTGATTCCTTGTTTTTCAAATGAAAGTGAGTTATCCATTGCTTCTGCCTAGTAACTGGTAAACAAGTTGAACTTTTTAACTTTAAAGGAAATACTTAGGAAGAAATGCATGGCATTTTGCAACTTATTTGAGCTTCCTTTAAGCCAAATTTCAGACTTCAGTATGTTGAATGAAAGCACTACGATCATAGACAGTAGTAGAAGCATCATATTTATGTGGCCTTTAGAAAGAGATCAGTGATGAATGAAGCCAAGACAGCACAGCAAGGGTTAATGTGGAAAATGGTGTGACAGAGACCACAGCAGGGCTGTGGTCCTGGCAATTAGCTAATGTCAGTGATCCTCTTAAGAAATGCTCTCCAGGACAGCTAATAAATCATAGCCAGCCATCATTAATAATCCATGACAGACAGAAAAGGGAGCAAAAGAGAAAGGCAGGAGCACTCAGTAACAAGATACACAGCAAAGCATGAAGTATCTTATAATTAGACTTTTCCTACACCAGAAGACCCAGAAGGCTTTGTAGTGACTAGTTCAACAAATCACTATAGGGTTCATAAGTATATAGTAAGGATGTAAGATTTTTCATTTGCTCCATTTCATTTAAACTCTGTGGGGACATGCTGAATTGAAACACCATTTGAACAATTATTTAAAGATATTTTTTAAAAATGAAACAAAGAACCATCTGAATAAGCCCTCCCCAATAAAAGAAAAGAAAGAAAAGAAAAGAAACCAAAATAAATGAATTAAGTCGGGAGCCAGTAGCTCATACCTGTAATTCTAGCTACTCAGGAGGCTGATATCTGCGGATCATGATTCAAAGCCAGCATGAGCAGCAAATTAACCAAAAAAGAGCCAGAAGTAGCTGTGGTTCAAACGATAGAGTGCTAGCCTTGAACAAGAAAAGAAGCCAGGCCTAAGAACTGGCACAAAAAGAAAGAAAGTGAAAAAGGAAGGGAGGGAAGAAGGGATGGAGAAAGGGAGAAAGGAATGAAGGGAAGAAGGAAGAAAGGAACAAAGGAAGGAAGAATCAAGGATAGAGAGAGAAAGGCAGGCAGGCAGGCAGGCAGGCAGGCAGGCAGGCAGGCAGGCAGGCAGGAAGGAAGGAAGGAAGGAAGGAAGGAAGGAAGGAAGGAAGGAAGGAAGGAAGGAAGGAAGGAAGGAAGGAGGGAAAGAAGGTGGGTGCCTGAATTATATAGTTAAGACTTTGTTTCAAAAAAATTAAAGTTATAGTCATCACACTTTGCTAAGCATTTTAGCAGCAATTCTCAACAATAAGAACATTATGTATATAAAATAAGCATAAATAAGAATATTTATATCTCAAACCATAATAATATTGTTGCTAACAAATTTAACAGTAATTCATCTAACATAATTAGCTCTTTGAGCTTCTCCAATGATCTCCAAAATACTTTTGTAATTTTCTTTCAAACAATAATCCAATTAAGGTTCCAGGATCTGCTTGATTAAGTCTCTAGAAATGCAAGTTTTCTGTGTAAGGAATAAGAGTAATCAAACTATTTAACCTGAAACAAAATACTGAGGATCATTTAATATTTAGCACTCAAGTTTGAGCAAGCAAGTTGGTTTTCTGACTGAAAATGCTTTTCTCTTGAGCCAATTACTTCATAAATAAACACACAAGTGTGTTACATTTCTTTTTTCTTTTTATTATTTTTTATTGTCAACGTGATGTAAAGAAGGGTCACAGTTACATAAGATAATGAGTACCTTTCTTCCTTTCTTCCTTCCTTCCTTCCTTCCTTCCTACCTTCCTTCCTTCCTTCCTTCCTTCCTTTCTTTCTTTCTTTCTTTCTTTCTTTCTTTCTTTCGTCGGTCATGGGGCTTGAACTCTGGGCTTAGGCGCTGTCCCTCAGCTCTTCAGCTCAAGGCTAGCACCCTATCACTTGAGCCACAGCACCACTTCTGGTTTTCTGGTGGTTTATTGGAAATAAGAGTCTCACAGGCTTTCCTGCCCAGGCTGGCTTTGAACGGGTCCTCAGATCTCAGCCTCCTGAGTAGCTAGGATTACAGGCATGAGCCACCTGCTCCGGGCTACATTTCTTTTTGAACAGTGTTACCCTTTCCCTAATTTTCTGCCACTCCCCTTCTCCCTAAGTTGTAAAGTTAATTTCCAACATAGTGTCTAGTATCACTGTTGCATTGGTTCACCCTTTGACCCCACTGTTTCTGGGATTCTCCTTCCCTTTCCAGATCAGATAAAATTATATACAAGACAAAGGCTACAGAAATCACTATTTCCGAGTCCTAGGTCGAAGGTTTATTCTCCACGTGGGCCTCCTCCACAGTATATTCCATGCTCTAGGTTATCACTAGATAAAGGATTGGCCTTTGTCACCACAGGAATTAGATAGGTGCATATAAATGGTTAGGTGAAGTCTATTAGGCCTTGAGATACTCCCTTGGTGAAACATCCTTGTATGCAAATGGCCTTTAGCATGCACATGCTTACAGGAGGGAATGCTCTGAATGGAGCTTCTCTTAGCATCGGTGGCTGCAATGAGGGACACGCTGAGATAAATGCTAAATGCCAAATGAAGCTGGACATCTGGTTCTTCCATTCTACCTACCAACCATCCAAGTGTAGAAGCTGTTAAATACAAATATCTGAGCTAACCTCCGATGGCTAATAGTTTGTCCTTTCACTTCCCCTTTCCTCTCCCACTCCTCCATCTTTAATGGACATGCAGAAAGAATGTGACAGTGATGGATAGCCTCATAGCACCACAACGAAGTCTGCAGGTCTGCTTCTAGATGCACAAGACTGAAAGCTGATAACCTTTCACCCCTTTGCATATATTCAAATGTCATGTGGCATCCTACAGGGTGACATCAGACTTGTTCAGCTTCAGCCTGTTGATCAGTTCTGTCATTTTCAGGAGGTGGTAAATGCTGGTTTATTTACTGTGGTTCCAACAATAGGAATTAGATGATACAACTTGCATTTCAGCTGCCTTTGTTCTGTGTATTCATAGATTTCTTGCTTCTAATGAGAAAGAATGACCAAACAGGAGCATTCTCTTCTCTAAGTAACTGATGTGTTTGAGGGTTTTGGGGGAGGGGTATTTTTTGCTACTAAAATGAAATGCCAGAAATTGTGTACTTTAAAAAATATTTTAATTTAATTTTATTGTAAAGGTGCTGTACAGATGGGTTACAGTTAGTAAGTAAGGTAATGAGTGTATTTCTCATTGAACATCGTTATTCCCTCCCTCATTTTCTCCCACTTTCCTTGCACCCCACCCCAAATTGTAAAGTTCATTTCTAACAGAGTGTCTTGTGAGTTTGCTGTTGCATTGGTTTACCCTTTGTCTTTTGTCTCACGATTTTTTTTTATTCCCCTTCCCTTCCCCAAATCAGATAAATGTATATACAAGACACAGGGTACTAAAATAAAAAATAGTGACAACAGGGGGTAAACCAAAGGAAAAAAATGAAGGGAAAAAAATAATTTCACACAGTACATTAAAAAATTAAAAAACGACAAAAACCTCGTTTCCATATCTTTGAGTTCATTTTGATTAGCATCATTTTATATGGTCATATGTACATAGCTATTGAGCTATTGTGATCCTCTGCTAGAACTATCTTAGACATAGGCTGACTATTACAAATGGGGACAACCATCGAGCCTAGATTTCTTTGGGTTTGGCTTACTTCACTTAATATGATTTTCCCCCCAAGTCTTTCCATTTCCTTACAAATGGGGTGATATCATTCTTTCTGATGGAAGCATAGAATTCCATTGTGTGTGTGTACCACATTTTCCTGGTCCATTCATCTACTGAGGGGCATCTGTGTTGGTTCCATATTTTACCTATGGTAAATAATGCTGAAATGAACATGGTTGTGCTGGTAGCTTTAGTGTGGCCTTGTTTCTGATCATTTGGGTAAATGCCTAGGAGTGGGATTGCTGGATCACAGGGGAGCTCTCTATATATAGTCTTTTGAGGAAGCTCCATACTACTTTCTAGTGTGGCTGAACAAGTTTACACTCCCACCAACAGTGTAGTCGTGTTCCCTTTTGGCCATATCCTTGCCAGCATCTGTTATTATTTGTTTTCTCAATACTTGCCATTCTAACTGGGGTAAGGTGGAATCTCAACATAGTTTTGATTTACATTTCTTCTATGGCAAGAGATGTTGAATATTTCTTCATGTGCCTATTGGCTATTCTTATTTTCTCTCCAGAGGAGACTTAAAAAAATTCTTTAGTCCACTTATTAAAGGGGTAGTTGTTTCTTTGAGGTTTTGTTATTGGGGGTGGTTAATTTTTTGAGCTCTAGGTATATTTTTGATATGAAGCCTATGTATGTTGTATAGCTAGTGAAGATCTCCCAATCTGCGGGCTTTCTATTGATCTTGCTAGCTATGTCCTTTGCCCTGCAGAAGCTCTGCAGCTTCATGCAATCCCATTTGTCCAGCCTACCCAGGTTTTTGTTTGTTTGTTTTCCCAGTCCTGGGCTTGAACTCTGGGCCTGGGTGCTGTCCCTCAGCTCTTCAGCTCAAGGCTAGCGCTCTACCACTTGAGCCACAGCGCCACTTCCTGCTTTTTCTGCTTATGTGGTGCTGAAGAATAGAACCCAGGGCCTCATGCATGCAAGGCAAGCACTCTACCACTGAGCCAACTTCCCAGCCCGTTCTTTTCTTTTTTTTTTTTTTTCGAGATTTTACAGGTATTTTGCAGGTATAGCTGCTATATGACTGAAAGTCTTTGTTTGCTGGGAGGGGGGAAGGAAGGGAGGTAGGGAAGGGAATGCCTCTAGCATGCCTACCCTGGTAAAGTTGACCCTTCCTGGGAGAAGCTTCCTGGGCAGAGCAACTTTCCCCTGAGTGGAGCTGACTCTCACTGGTCAGATTCCTTTGCCTTGTTGAAAAATAGCACCTCAGTCATTGCTTCTATGGCCCAAGGTATCTGTTAGCTGCTCGGGCAGGCTCTGTCAATATCAAAGATGGTGTCCTCTGGTGTGGGGGGAGGGCTACCTTCCAGAAGCTGTTGTGTGAGGAGTGAGGTTGTCTTTTGTGGGGTATTCATGCTTTCCCTTGGGTTTTTGGACTGTCCGTGATTGGCATCGGTCTGTGGCCAGCAGGATGTGGCTCTCTGCACCTCGTCATCCATCTCGTGCTGACAGTGAGTGAGAAGCCATGTGCACTCTGTCTCTGGTACCTTTCAACGGTGGGGCTGCCATCCTGTGCTCAAATCAGTCTTCTTATGCATGCTGCCCGAATTTTCCCTTCTGGGCAAAACCTCTGTACTGTTACAGTTCTCTTGGTGTGTCTCTCTAGCCGCGGACTTTTCACTGGGTCGCTAAAACTGGTTTCTTGGAGACAGCTCAGTTAGAGCCCAGCTGCACCTCTGCCATCTTCCTCCGCCTCTGAGTTTATGGATTTGTAAAGAAAAAAGGTTTGTTTAGCTCATAGTTTTGGAGGGTGAACGTCCATCTATATAGTATCACCTCTGGTGAGCTGGCTTTTTATCAATATCACGTGGAAGATTACACTACAATCAAAGTAGCTTCGGAAGGAGAGATCAGAATGAGGCCAAGAAGCTACAGCAAAGGGGAAGTGTCAATGTTGTGATCTCATACAAGGCAGCACCTCTTAAAAGTTCTACCCCTTCTTACATTACCATGCTACCATGCTTCCAATGAATCCTTGAAAAATAAAACACACCTGCTGGGCACTGGTGGCTCAGGCCTGTAATCCTAGCTAGTCCGGAAGATGAGATCTGAAGATCTAGGTTTGAAGCCAGCTGGGGCCGGTTGTGAGACTCTTATACCCAACAAATCTACACAAAGTTGGATGATGAGCTGTGGCTCAAGGGGTAGAGTACTAGCCTTGAGCAAACAAACAAAAACTAAATCAAAACCCTCAGCACCAGTGCTCAGGCCTGAGTTCAAGCCCCAGGCTCAAAAAAAAAAAAAGGGAGGAAACAAAATACATCAAAACAATAGCAGCTGAGTTCATGTCTTTATTAGCATTTTGTCCCTTTAAAACTTAATAACATCTCATTTCTATATCCTATGATCTGTTTAGTAAAATGATCATTTTGATTTTTCTATGCAGATTAGTTTTGAAACATCAGTGTTTGCAAGAGAACATTCTGATAATTCATGGGTGCTAGCAGTGTTTTTGAATTTTGCTCATGAACAATAATCCTTTCCCAATTATAAAACTTGCTCTGTGCATAGCACAACCCAGAATATAAATTGTCTTCACTATTTATTTATGTATTTATTTGTTTTGCTGATATTGGGTCTTGAACTAAGGGCTTGAGTGCTGTCCCTTGGCTTTTTTGCTCATGGCTGGTACTCTACTACTTGAGCTACACCTCTACTTCCTGCTTTTTTGGTGGTTAACTGGAGAGAAAACTCCTATGAACTCTCCTGCCAAGGCTGACTTGAAACCATGATCCCCACCTCTCAGCCCCCTGAGTAGCTAGGATTACAGGGATGTGCCACAGGTGCCTGACTAGGTGTTTTCACTCTTAAGGTTTTTCCTCTAGCATTTGTTTCTGGCAAGCTGCTAGTTCTCTAATTGCTCCACATCAAGCCAGTCCCTCTCTTTTCTTACATACTTGAATGGCACTTAGTTATATTAAAAGCTGCGATGGTTAAAAAAAAATATTGGAAATTCTATGTGAAAAACATTCTATCAACATTCCCAGCTCAAGGTAGTTAAACAAAAGTGTTTACTGTTGGTATGCAGAGATAGCTCCAGGACCAAGTTATTACTAATGCATGAGAAAACATTGTCATTTTTTATTAGAGTTGATTCAGAGCTAAAACTCACTAAAGTAGAAATACTACTAGATGAGCTACAAGCAGAATTAGCTATTCTTTAGGATATTTTAGCCAACCAAAATCACAATTAACTTAGCAGTACGTTTATTGTCAAAAGGCCTCTCAGTAGGGAACTCTGAAGCTGAGTTGTTGACCTGGAAAAGGTTGGAGGGGTTGGAATGCTGCCTCGATGGTACTGGGCACGCTGAGAACCAGCCACGGAAAGGTTGGGGACAGCTCTGGAGAGCTTTAAGAGCCCGGAAGGCCGCCCCCTTCCTTAGAGTTGGAAGGGCTGAGGGCTGGACCTTGAAAGCTAGATAGAATAGAATACATGTCTGAATCATGCCTGGATTGCAATCTTCACTCCCCAAACAAGAAGGGAGCCAGCTATTCACAGAAATTCTGTTTTGTCTCCATGATTGTAATAATAGCACAGATGTCTTGTTTTCTGCATATCCCATGGTAACCTTCCTGGTACTAAATCTAATAAATAAGCTTGCTTATGGGAAATCGGGGTCCAGATGCCGGTGAGCACCAAAACCCCTGGTCTCTGCTGTCTCTATGTCTTTTCTCATTTCTTTGGCTCTGGAATCTCTTCGAGCTGTCCAAGGTGGTAGGCGGCAACACTTCTCAGTGGAACAGGGATTCCCAACTGCCAGTCTATGGTAAATTGATGGGAACTTTAGAGAGAGGTTGATAGCAGCTCTTCAGATAGTTGTGTACAACCTGCCACCAACTGTACTTCTTTGGATCCTGTAGTAATAGCAGATGTAAATGCTTGTGCACACAAACATTATCCACCCAGAATACCCTGTAGAAAAAATGGTTGGCATGCTCCACTACTAGCAAAGCATCATTTCCTCGCTGCCTTCCAACGCCACCACCTTCTGCATATTAATTTCCTTTCTGAGTTGGACACTGTCAGTTTCATGTCTTTAATTCTAGTTACTTGAGGATTATGGGTTCAAAGACAGCCCCGGCATAAAAGTCCATCATACTCTTTTTTTGGGGGGGGAGGGTCCGGTCGTGGGGCCTGAACTCTGGGCCTGGGCACTGTCCCTCAGCTCTTCAGCTCAAGGCTAGCACTCTACCACTTGAGCCACAGCTCCACTTCTGGCTTTTTTTCTTATGTGGTGCTGGGGAATTGAAGCCAGGGCCTCATGCATGCAAGGCAAGCGCTCTACCACTGAGCCACCTTCCCAGCCCTCCATCATACTCTTATCTCCACTGAACCACCAAAAAGCCAGAAGTCAAGCCATGACTCAAATGTCAGAGTGCCAGCCTTGAGCAAAAACTCTAAGGGACAGCGTTCAAGCCCCGAGTTCAAGCCCTAGTACCAGCACCAGAACAAGAACAAAAATGAAAACGAACCCAAACCCTTCTTGTTATTCTGAATCTCAAAGAAAATGTCTTCTAGGTAATAATAACTTGATTGGTCACCTCAATTGATAGAGCACTGACATTAGAATTTTGCTCATAGTTGCTATCATGGAAAATTCATCATTTTGATGGTAAGTTGTTGAGGCAGTTTGTGCCCTTGGGATGGTTTAAGAATGCTGTGCATACCCGAGGCTTTGCCTCTGCCTAATCACACAAGAATGTAGAGAATACATTTAGAGAATACATATTCTGAAAATAGTACAGGAATGTATCATAGCCTAAAACTGGACATGGAGAGGACACTCTTAACACTAGTTGCTCAAAGAGGAAGTGAGGGCTTCATTTGTATCTAGCCTCGATGAGTTCTGGACTGAGGTGGGGTAAGATTTCAGTACTTGTGAGGAACTTCTGGCTGGACTTTGATGAATCCATTTCTCAGGCCAAGTGTCTGTGGCTCATGCCTGTCTGTGTTCCTAGCTACCCAGGAGGCTGAGACCTGAGGATCAGTGTTCAAAGCCAGCCAAGGCAGAAAACTGTAAGATTCTTATCTCCAATTGACTTCTCCTTGTCCCACAGGGCAACAGTTGACAGGTGTGCACCACTGTACCCAGCTGTTGGGCGACAGGGCATCTTGTGAACTTGAACTGTGATTCTCTCCATCTCAGCCTCCCAAGCAGCTAGGATCGTAGGCATGACACACCAGCACTTGATTGTTCTTTCCTAGATTTTGAATGATTCTCCAGAAGGAAGGATTGGGTTTGTCTTTGTTCTTATGCTCCTGTGACTCAATAAAAAGTATGTGATATAGAGGAATCAAAAGCAACCAATCAGTGATTCATTAATAGTCACCAAGGTGACTAGGTGGAAAAAACGGATAGAATTTTCACCAAGTTAAAAAAAAATGTTAGTTCTTAAAAAATTCTAAAAGAAAGAAAAATTGGATTTCTGGCTTAATTACTGTATCCAATCTTCTGAGCTCTTGTTTAATGTGTTTAGACATACATAAATTTATTTAGGCTACTACAGTCCCTTTTAGTTAAAATAGAATTTTTTTGTCATCCTCACAACCTTCAAGCATTAATGAAACTGTTTAATTTATGCCTGAGGCTAAGTCACTTACCAGATGAAGTCACATCCAGAATTCAGATATGGGGCTTAAATCACTTCGGGACAACGAAATCTCTGCTCAGTGCCACCGAGGCAAGTTAATGAAGACTAGGTCTGAGTGGTGGGAGGTGGGGGCTCTAATCCTGATCGTGTGGCCAATTAACTTGTGATATCTCTGCTAATCAAGGCAGACCCCATGCTGGGGGTGGAGGGTCAGACTTACAATCCTAGCTAATCAGCAGGCAAGGACTGCTGTTCAAAGTCAGTCTGGGCAGAAAAGTTCATAAGACTCTTATCTCCAATTAATCACCAAAAGGCTAGAAGAAGAGCTGTGGCTCAAGTGGTAGAGCACCAATTTTTTGAGCAGAAAAGACTAAGGGACATCTCCCAGGCCCTGGGTGGCCCCCAAACATTACTAGTTCATCACTAGCATAAAGCAGGGTCAGGGTCTTTTGAACAGATTCTAAGATAGTATCACAATGGAAGCAAACACAAAACTTCACAGAAAATGTTGTGTTAGGATATTTTGCTGCTATTGTTGTTATATCGTTTTTCCTATTATGGTAGGATCTAAGAGCATTGGAACTAGATAACCCTGAATGCATCTCCATTAGATGATTCCTAAAGTTGGGTGCCAGTGGTGCACATCTCTCATCCTAGCTACTCAGGAGGCTGAAATCTGAAGATCGAGGTTCTAAGCTAGCCCAGGGAAGAAAGGCCATGAGACTCTTATCTCCAATTAACCAGCAAAAATTAGAAGTGGAGCTGTGGCCCAAGTGGTAGAGTGTAAGCCTTGAGCAAAAAAACTCAGGGACAGCACCCAAGCCCTGAGTTCAAGCTCCCAGACTGGAACCCCAAAATACATACATAAATAATCTCCACTCTAAGGTTCTGGAAGGGCTGGGAAGGTAGCTCAGTGGTAGAGTGCTTGCCTTGCATGCCTGAGGCCCTGGGTTCGATTCCTCAGCACCACAGAAGCAAAAAGAAAAAAGCCAGAAGTGGTGCTGTGGCTCAAGTGGTAGAGCGCTAGCCAAGAGCTGAGGGACAGTGCCCAGGCCCAGAGTTCAGGCCCCACAACTGGATGCAAAAAACAAAAACAAAAACAAAAAAAGGTTCTGGGAACCTCCTACTCAAATGCTGAAGCTCACGTGAAAAGAAGCAAAGCTGGCCATGAGCCACAATTTGTTCTAGTGATCACACCAAACACTGCCTTCAAAATAACGAGCTTCTGAAGAAGCTAAAACTGGTTTTATTCTTAGCCTTAGAGTGAGTAGCCTGCTTATAATACAAAGGTAACAGACTTGATGTTAAGAGTGCTCTATTCCCTGCAAATCTAATATCCACATCCAATGAATCTGCCACGGACAATTACAGTTGCAAAAATTAGAAATGATTATGGTAATTCTCCTTTAGAGGTTAACCAGATGGGATGTGGAATTTTTTCAAGGTTACCTGCTATATTTTATAAAGACAACCCCTTTTTTTGTCTCTGTAAAACACCAAATCCTTTAAAAAATTAAAGATAGAGCTATCATTTCTTTATCTCATTGAAAAAGATAGAGCAACACAATGTTCCGATTAGCATAAACAGACAACAGAGATTCTCTCTTCTGTTACAGTCACAGATCTCTGATAGACGGCATTATGTCTGGTACAAGTTATCAAGGAAGGACCAGAAGTTTTTTTGCGATATGACATAAACAAAGGCATAGAAAGCAGAAGGGAAAAGAAAACTGTAGCCACCCTAGAATATTGAAACCATGTAACATTTTACTAACCTTTTAAAATTCCCAAGATTCAGGCCTAAGTCTGGAGTAGTAGGTTGGTTTGCTGAGATAAAATTAGGTATTTCTAACAATCCTAAGGAATGGAAGAACAGAAACCAAATAGTCATTCTGAAATTTTGTCATAATAGAAACAAGTTATCAAGAGAAATAATTAGTAATTGAAATGGCGTGTATTGAAATCCTCCCACCCCCTACACATATCAAATAAACCTATCTTTACCCCCAAAGTAGACTAGGCTGGAGAATAGTTTGTGAGCAATAGTTTGTTATCTAGCTCTTATTTATATGAATAGGTTTGAGGAAAATCAAGATCTCCAGATGACAACCCATTAATCTATTAGTTAGTGTTTTTAAGATGCTGAACTCTTTCAATTTATAGCATTTGATGGGGAAACACTTTTTATGAGCCTTTCCGATTGCTACACATATTGTGACTGCTCTGTGGTCTGCACTGTCTCAAGGATATTTGTAAAGAGATGAGGAGCTCATGCCTAGAATCCTAGCTACTCAGTAGCCTGAGATCTAAGGGTCATGGTTCAAAACCAGCTTGGGAAGGCAAGTCTGTGAGACTCTCATCTCCAATTAACCAGCAAAAAGCCAGAAATGGAGGTGTGACTCAAGTGGTAGAGTCAAGAGGTAGAGTGCCAGCCTTGAGTAAAAAACTCAAGAGACAGTGCCTAGGCCCTGAGTTCAAGCAACAGTACTACCATATTCACACACACAGACACACACAGACACACACACACACGCATGCATGCATGCACACATAGATGTGGAAAAATAGAGAAAGTACTGTTGTTTAGTATGAAGGGCAGTCCTAGAAAATACAGTAAGGGCTTCTGTAACAATAGGTGGGCATGCTTTATACTCAGTGTAACAAACATAGTAACCTTTCCAGAGCAAAGGACAAGCATGGCTATTGCCCACTACCATATAGTCTGGCTCTGTGAGTGAGCTCGGGTTCTTTCCCTCTTACACAATACCAGTGTGTTACAGCTGTCTGTGTGTTGTTCTATGGACGTTAGTGAAGCTGGGAACCAGCCCCAAAATTCTGGCACGCTGGCTACTGCTATTGCCGCCCTCCATCTCTAGTCCAGGAGTCCTAACTCTCTGCCCAGCATCCCTGAAGCTATGGTAGCATAAGCTGTGAGTGAGCAAAAATCTCAGAATTTTCATAGTTCCTGACATTGGTAATGACTGACTTTGGTAATCACTGTGGAAATATCATAGGCTCTTCTCTGAAAGTTTGGTAAATAATGAAAAAGATCATGCTTTCTAGGGAGAGGTGAGAGAAAGGGTAAACAGGTCTGACTGCCAATCACAACAAGCCTTTGAAGTACCAGTACTTGCTGATACAAAAACTCCGTCTTGTCTGAGTTCTTAGTATTGATAGAGCTTAGATGACAAGGGAAATTCACATGCAGCTCATAAAAACTGTGTGTGTGTGTGTGTGTGTGTGTGTGTGTGTGTGTGTGTGTGTGATTGAATGCAGCTCATAAAAACTGTGTGTGTGTGTGTGTGTGTGTGTGTGTGTGTGTGTGTGTGTGTGTGTGTGTGTGTGTGTGTGTGTGTGTGTGTGTGTGTGTGTGTGTGTGTGTGTGTGTGTGTGTGTGTGTGTGTGTGTGTGTGTGTGTGTGTGTGTGTGTGTGTGATTGAATTCCTAGCCAGGCACTAGAAGCTCACGTCTGTAATCTTAGCCACTCACAAGGCTGAGATCTGAGGATCCTGGTTTGAAGTCAGCCCAGGCAGCAAAATGCTTCACTCAAAGTAAGCAGCTGTTTCTAAGGAGAACTTAATGTTCACGGCTATTTCCTCTCTACCTTCAGCTATTCATCAGTGTCCTTTCAGCAAGTATACATTAAAACGGAGTCAAAGCATGTATTCCCCAAACTATGAAAAATTGTTGGCAGGTTCTAAGTATGTCTGCTGAAAATAACACCAGAAAGTAATTCTGGATGCAAGGAAAGGTATTAATTTTCTTCTTCTAGCCTTTCAGTCAGCGAGGCTAGATTTTAATCCTTTTTCATCCTCTTTAAAACAATCTCCATGCAGAGAAACAGATGGTTTACCAGCCTGGCACACCTGTTTAACTGGTTACTCTTTGAGCTGAAAACACAAAGACTCCCAGAGATTTACTAAAAATACTGCACAATTATAACACACACTTCCCACTCTACAGAGTGGGAAGAACCGAGGTGTTTTCCAGTTCTTAAAAAATTTTATTTTTCTCATTAATAAAAAGGTATTTTAATTCAAATTAAGGCAGATCAACTATTTCTTGTCTTAATGGTAAAAGCAAAAAACATGCTCATTGTAATAATTTCAAACAATTAGAAAAATACGAAATATTTTTTAAAAACTACCCTACACCCACTATAAAGATTTTGCGTACCATACTTCCAGGCATCTTTCAACATAGAGATTAACAGAATTAAGGTAATGCTATCTACATTTTACTATAGTCTGCTCTTTTCAAATGTATGTCATGTTCTATATATGCTTCTCTGTCAGACCTCAATAATCATTTTTCATGCTGGCATAATAGTCAATGGTTTTACCATACTTGGTAAGTTAACACTGAATAACAACTGGGTTATTCTGATTTCTTACTTTGATATACGAATTCCATATACCTATAAAATTCTCAAGTATTTATTTTTATTATCTCTGAGATCAATTAATAGCACTATTGTATAACTAAATTAAAGCTTATGTTGTTTTTTGGAGGTTGTTGCCAAATTGTCTTGTAAAAGTTTTGTATCACTTTATATTCCTACCAATATTACAGGTGTTTATATTTTCTAACCAGCTTACTGATCCACCAACCCTGGGTATTTGATAGCTAAACACATCATCAAAATACTTATAGTTGAAAAATTATGAATCAGTTTTGTGTCTTTTCATATTTCTGTAAACACTGAGCATATTCTTACTTGCCCGGTGGCCATTTATATTATTTTCATCACTTACTTAAGAAACATTTTTGGTATTGGGATTTGAATTCAAGGACTCAAGTCTTTTGTTCAGCTTCCTTGCTCACTTGGTGCTCTACCACTTAAGCCAGTTCCACCCCAGCTTCTTGCTAAATATTTTGAGAAATTTAGTCTTGTAGACTTTTCTACCTGGGCTGGCTTTAAACTATGATTCTCCAGACATTAGTCTTCTGAGTAGCTAGGATAGCGGATGTGAAGCTGATACCTGGCTATGGGCTCATATTTTTATTAGATTTTTTTTCTAACTGCCTTGAAGGTACAAGAGAGTCATAATGTATTTCTTACACTTCAAGAATCTCTAAGAGTACCAGCAAATTACCCTGCTGATGGACAAAACATGCATGCAGCTAGGGGAAAAAAACGATCAAAACAGTTCGTGTTCTATTCTCAGAAGAGATTTCAGCAGAAACCTGGTGGCTCATGCAGAAAATTCTGTGAGACTCTCCAATTAACCAGCAAAAAGCTGGAAGTTGAGCTGTGGCTGAAGTGGTAGTGTCAGCCTTAAGTGAAATCAGTCAATCGAGAGGTTACAGCCTTGAGTTCAAGCCTCAGTATGAGCACACGTGTGCACATGCACACACACACACACACACACACACAATAGAAATACAGTATTTTATGTTTGATTCCTAAGAGAGATCACATTATTAAAAAATAAACAGGGATCACATTATTAGCAATCTATATGTTTAATAAAAGGGAAAGAAAAATAGTAAGAGAACCAATGACTTATACACTCTACTTTTGCCCACCTGCTGTCCATTAAACAAACAGATTTCATTTTCCATTTTTCTTAGAACCAGTTACAGTGACCTTAAACTTAATGTGGTAGGTGCTATGCTAACTTCTTGACTCCCCATACTTTGAAGTAGTTATTATTAAATACATTTTGTAGAGGAGAAAACTGAGGCTTAGGAAGGTAACTTCCCAAGGTCACAAAGCTAGTGAATAGGTCTGAGGCTGAGATTTTATTGTAGCTTCACTTTAGTTCCTATTCATTGTTTAAGAAAACAAATGCTGCTGGGCTAGGGGGTTGGTACTGGAGCTTGAATTCA
Organism: Dipodomys merriami; assembly: GCF_024711535.1. NCBI lineage: Eukaryota > Metazoa > Chordata > Mammalia > Rodentia > Heteromyidae > Dipodomys > Dipodomys merriami. Next base: position 4,469,534 of record NW_027206413.1, on the reverse strand, counting down.
GGGCCTCACACTCTCGCTTGTCTTTTTGTTCAAGGCTGACTTGTATCTCCAATTCTGGCTTTTTGCTGGTTAACTGGAGAAAAGAGTCTCACAGACTATTCTGCCCAGGCTGGCTTTGAACCTTGCTACTCAGATCTCAGCCTTCTGAGTAGCTAGGATTATCAGTAGGAGCTGTCTTTGACTGGCTGACTCTTCATAACAGGAGAATTCATAAAATGTGAGAACCTACCCTGACCAACAGATCAGATCAGCTGTACAGCAGAGGCAACTCCCCCAAATCTGAGCAGGTCTTAAGGCTGGCCTAGGGCCTCTGTTTCCACACAAGGCAGCTCCTTTTAGTCCAGTGTTTGCTGGAGAGAGGTGTGCACTGCTAGACAGGATGTTAGGTGATATAAATAACACTGAATCACATAGTGAAAGTGATTTAATTTCCTTGCAGCTCTTAGAAGGAAGTCCTTGGACAGACAGGCTGTGTTTTGTCAGTAATGCTTTTAACACCTGCTAATTCCTCTTTAGCCTCTCAATCTTTTAATTTTTTTCTTGTTGTAAACAGGCCTCGGGCTCAAGAGCCTTGGGCAAGCAGTATTCATTAGCCTTAACTAATTCTTTTCTTGTTGTTACATTTTTTTTTTCATGAATTTGTAAAGTTTTGTTTTATCTCTGTTTGGACTGAGTGATGCTGTTTTCCAATTGAAATAACAGTATGTTTTAAAGCTCAATATAAAGAATTTATGTTATAAAAACTGAATTGGTTCTAAAGGACAATATTAATGATAGCACAGGTGGTAGGCAGATTGGGTAATTTAAGGGGAATCTGAAATGTTAGAAATGTTGCTTAGCCAGGTGCTTAGCCAGGTGCTAGTGGTTCACACTTGTAATCCTAGCTACTCAGGAAGCTGAGATGTAGGGATTGTAGTTCAAAGCCAGCTTGGCAGGGGAGGTGGGAGGGGCAGTTTCAGGGAAGGCTGCAAGACATTTATCTCCAACCAAACACTATGGCTCAGGTGGTAGAGTGCTAGCCCTAAGTGAAAAAGCTAAGGAACAGAACCCAGGCCCCAAGTTCAGGACCCAGTACCAGAACAAAAACCAAAACTATTGCTCTATCTAGACATACTGATTTTACTGACAAGCCATCCACTCTTAAGGGAAAGGCACTTCTAGTTACTCCCCAAGCCGTCACACTCAATGCTCACCATCATTTGTTTTTAGGGATCATTTTCCCAGGTGAGCTGACTTCTTCAATGAACAGGGCAGAACTGCCTTTGACCTTAATTCTCCTGAAAGTTATCCCATCAAATATTTAAAATAAAACGCCAACCCATGGGGCAGGGGTTCACACTCTAGATCCTTCCACTTTTAGATCAGTGTCAATCCTAGTACTAATTGGGTTCTCAATAGTAATACAGCAGTTAACAAGAGTTTAGTGAACATACATATAAAGAAAGTTATACTTTCAACTCAGGAAATCCCATCTGATTCAGATTTTTTTCCCATTTTTATTCCTTCATCACATTTATTTTACTTGTGTTTCTTTCTTCCCTACAGGATTTACTTTAATCCAATTTCAGGACTCAGGTAGCACAATTAGAAGACTAGGATTCTGTGTGTGTTGGCTAGTTTATGATTTATCTGAAAGACCAAACTCTCAAGTTTGCTTAAATAAACTGTTCTTATACCTGCACAAAGGCTTTAGTAGATGGGGAAATGCTCATGGTAATTTTAATAAGGAAAGAAATTTATAAGACAGAATTTCTGGTAAAAGCACTAATTTTTTAAAGCATTATATACATATATGTTCATTCATATATAATTGGAAAACTATGCCATAATATTCTTTAGGTGGAGACTAAGGGTTTATTGATTTTTGTTCTTTTTTAAGAAATTATCATTATCAGTTCAACATGTCAGTTTGTGAGTACAATGAACCTTAATCAATGTCAGCCCTTCTAGGTGTTATTGTCTTTAGACTTTTTTTTTTAATACATTCTTAATTTTCTTCATGGAATTTGTACTTTAAATTTGAAAAACATACTTAAAAATACATCCTGCTCAGATATTTCCAAAATGTAGCTTCTATCACCAAGAATGGAGCCCATTTTAGTGGGGGATTTTTGAGAAGTTTCTATTCTTTTCTGCTGAGAAAAACAAAGCAGTGCGTCAGCCCTGCATCATTCCTTACTAAGGAAACCATCTGAGGTGTGGCCTAGGTCAGCATAACACATCTGGCTTGTTGTTTCCCTTAGTTAGTGTGGTGGTAAAGGGATTACAAAACAATAGCTTTTATCATGGGATTTGTGAAAACCTAATCATTAAATATAGAGGCTGATGCTAGGATGAAATTTCAGCCACCAGACACATCATCATATTCCTTTGTAGCCACTTACTTCTTCTGACACTGCTTTTCAGTGTGTGTGTGTGTGTGTTATGTTCTGGTACTGGGGCTGAAGCTCAGGACCTGGACATCATCACTTATCTTTTCACTCAAGGCTTGTGTTCTCCCACTCAGGATTCTACAGCTCTAGCTTTGGCTTTGGGGCGGTTCATTGGAGATAAAAGTCTAATGGATTTTTCTATCTGGGCTGGCTTTGAACCACGATCCTCTCCGCTCTGAGCCTCCTGAGTAGCTAACTTACAGGTATGAGCCACTGGTGCCTGGCTGTCAACCTTTTCAATCCCTGAAAGATCCAACAAGGCATCTAAGAGTCACCGATTTTCTGTAGGAAGAGAGACTGAGCCTCATTCAGGTACAAATCCAACCAAGGAAAGGGAATTCCAATGGAATAAAAACCACCAGAGACTTCTGAGACCTAACTACTCTCTACTTCTTGGTCTTTTGCTGAATATTTAGGTGACTATTTTCAGCCCACACCCTACATTTAAAAAAAAAAAAAGAAGCCTTATTTTTCTGCTTAGATGTTGTTGATCCTGCCAAGTCTTCATTCTCTCTCATCGTACATCACGTGGTCCTGTCTTCACCACCCATTCACTTGGGGGAATGGTGACCACCTCCTGTTCTAAGCTATGCCTGGTACTTAAAGGGTTTTCTCAACCCCTTGCCTTAATGGTTGGCTTAGGGACTGGGCCTCTGGAAGTCGCCATGGGCACTCTCCTGGCTACAGGTTTAGCTCAGAAATAAACAGAAAGGGAAGGGGGAGGCAGTGGGCTCCTAGAAGAGCCATGTTCTCCTCTAGCAGTCACTGCGTGCGGGCATGAAACCAGGCTTGCTCCTTCCCCACCCCACTGAGCAAGGTGACCCGAGAACCAAGCAACTCAGAGCGGAGGGCCCTTAGAGGCGTCTCCACAATAACCAGGGCCATACACTTCGCTATTCTCTAAATCGGTTGTGGTCACTTTTTCCTTTTTTTCCAGCTATCAGTCTGCTGCCACAGTATGTCTATAGTGAAGTATTCTTCAAAGTACAGGTTTACCATCCCATTACTCCATGCGTTTTGTGTGAACTCGATTTCATACAGATCGCAAAAAGTGAAATTGCATTAGTCTATAAGTATTGATTTAAGTTAATTCCATGTTAAATATTAATTCTAAAAGTTTCCATTAAATACGACATAACAATATGGATAGGTTATGAGAGATTTAAAGCTTTTAGCAATCCAAAATGTCAATGATCTTAAAGTAAATCTCAATAATAGGATTTATGCTTAAACTATATTTTACCTGAAGTGTCCTTGAGATCGAATCTTAAAATATCAATGCTGATAAGAAATGATTAAAATACCTTTATCTGTGAATAATTTATGGAGCACATATCATCAACCTGAAGAACTACAGAGTTCAGTAACTGTAGTACAACTAGAAAATAATCCTTGCATTTTATTAAAACTGAATCATTCAGTTCTTTAAATGTATTGCAATACTTAAAAATAGCACTAAAAGGGCTGGGAAGGTGGCTCAGTGGTAGAGCGCTTGCCTTGCATGCATGAGGCCCTGGGTTTGATTCCTCAGCACCACATGAGCAAAAAGAAAAAAGCCAGAAGTGGTGCTGTGGCTCAAGTGGTAGAGCGCTAGCCTTGAGCTGAAGAGCTGAGGGACAGCACCCAGGCCCAGAGTTCAGGCCCCACGACCAGACCCTCCTCCCCCCCAAAAAATAGCACTAAAACCATAAAAGTAGAAGCACAGAAATAAGAAAATATAGAGTTGAGTTCTTTTCTTAAGGTGTGAAATTATTCCTCTTCAATGGAATTGTTTTATAACTTGTGTGTCTAGTAGGGTAGGCAGGTGCTAAGAGACATGTAATCATGTTATTTTCTAGAGGACATGTGACTGTATTGAAAGCCCATGTTTTTATTTATTACTACTTTGGTACCAAAATAATTGTGGAACATTTTGATCGACAGCCTCCTGCCCTTCAGCCATGCTTATTTGCAGTTTCTACTTTCTCTCCATTAAACTCAGCAATATTTATTTTGCATACTTGGAACCATAGGCACTTCGGTGTCCATCTTCCATTATTTACTTATATTTAATTTGCTGGATTTATACATTCTTACATATTACAACAGCATGTGGCCACAGGGGAAATAAAGTAGTTAAACTGGCTGACTATTGATCATTTAGCATGAAATTGATTTGTTTTGTTGATACAAGAAAGTAAGAAAATACTTATACCAAAAGAGAAAGCTCTTAAATTTGTTGAAAAATGCATTAAATGACATGTTTTTTTTTAAAAGAAATTTAATTGTAAAGGTGATATACCAAGGGGTTACAGTTACGTAGGTAAGGAAATGAGTGCAGTTCTTGAACGTTGTTACCCTTTCTCTGGTTTTCTCCGCTTTCCTTCCTTTCTCACTCTGTTTCCCCCCAAGCTGTAAAGGTCATTTCCAATATAGGTTCTTGTGAGTATCACTGTTGCATTGGTTCACCCTTTGTCCTTTGTCTCACCATTTCTACGACTGCTGTTTTTTTCTATTTAATGGTTTATAGTTGAGATTCAGATTCAAAGTCAGGATCTGATAAGGTCTAAAGAAATAATATGAATGATCACTAGACTTTACTTCCAAAAAAATGTAAAATATTTTAATCTGATGAGACTTTGTTCTAGGGAGAAGAATTTGTGAACAGAAACATCATTGAGCGAAATTTTGACTGAAAAACATACATGGATATATTACCTATGAAAATAATCATAGTTAATTTCTTTAATGGTAGATTAAAAAGAGGAAAACTGTGTGAAACAATTTGTCGTATTAGGTTTTGGAGTATTCTTGATTTAAATGGATTTGAAGTTAATGTAACAACCAGCTATGAAATTCTACCTTTTCATATCAAATTGATAGCATTAGGGACCTATACTCATGAGAACCTGGTTGAGCAAGTAGAAAACTAATTGATCTAAGCAGAACACTTCAAAGGAAAAGGCAAACAAGAAACCTGACTACTCATGTAAAATGAGTGTCCCCTAAGCTCTAGTCTTAGAAGTGCTAAGCTGACTGTTTGGATAGGATGATAATTGGGACTGTTGAGATGCATTTATTAGAACTATTCAATACTTTTTTTTTTAAGTGAAAGTGATCTCAAGCCTTGGAAAATCTGCTCTGCTTTCATAAAACATAGATGCTTACTTTAAGAAAGAAAAAGTCACCAGTGACCACTACTTCAAATTGATATTTGATAAATTTGTTCAACTCCCTTGTGGAAGTTCAGAGGTAAATTTTTCAAGATTGACAGCTATCTGGGTTTTGGTCTTTGAAATTTGAAGAAACCCTTGGGAACCCCATGGAGCCTGAGTCTATATTGGTTTAGCTAAGAAATAGGAGACAGCCCTTGAAATTTCTGGTTTCTACAAAGAATTGAAGTGCAAAAAGTTTATCAAAAAGTAGAAGCTAGTATTCAAATACAGAAAAATGATACCATAACATTGTAGATTGAATATTCTAAGACACATTTACAATTTTGATAAATTTACTATACAATAGAGAATAGTACTCAAATATATATCATGTCAAGTTAGGTCTAGCGTCCATTTATAAGCTAAAATATATTAGTTTTTCATTTATTCAACAAATGTATTGAAAGATTATTGTAGGCCAGATGCTTTTCTAGACCTTGGGGATAAGAAATGAGAGTCCTATCTCATGGGACTTAATTTTAATAGATTGTGTTTTACTGGCAATTGTGCTAACAACATAATCTGTTAACTTCAATGAAGAGTTGGGCCTCATGGTATCTAAACAGTGCTAAAATTTCCAGCAGGGAAATAACAAGTAATAAAACATTGTTTCAAGTGTGCCTTGTTGAATAGAGGTCATTTTGGTGTGTTCATATTTCTTAACAGAAATAACAGAATCTGATTTGTTAATATTGCCTGCATGGAAGACTAACCTATGATACCCACATCGATTTTTGCTTTTGTGCTCATCCTGGGGCTTGTACTCAAGACCTGAGCGCTGTCTCTGAGCTTTTGTACGCCAGGCTAGCTCTCTACTTGAGTCACAGCTCCATTTTTCTTTTTGGTAGTTAATTGGAGATTAGAGCCTCTTAGACCTTCCTTCCCTGGGATGGCTTTGAACCATGTCCCTCAGATCTCAGCTGCCTGAGTAACTAGGATTACAGCTGTGAGGCACTGGTGCCTGGCAATACCAATATCTGAACATAATGTAATACTGCAGCAGAACACCTTATTAGAGGAGGCTGAAAAACAGATAACTTTTAGAGAATTTGTTTATCAACTACATCTCATTGTATCCAAGGGCACTAGTGTAAGTTTTGCAGGTCTAGCTCATTAGTTTGCCTCATTTATAGAATTTAACATTTATAGAATAAACTAACACTTATCCCATTCAACAATCATGAAGACCTCTCAGGAAGCAGCCAATCAAGTACATGTGGAAAAACTGTAATATCCAAGCAGACCTTCCTAAGAACTTCATTCACTATATTGATATGTGATGGAAATATATATTGAGGGCAATTACTTTAATTTCCTCCAATCCCATGGAGTAGTTAGGTGGAAGCAGGCTACTGCTTCCTTAGACATGATACTTTTCCCCATTAAGTGCTATTCAATTATTTTTTAATGTGAATCTGGCTCGAGAATATTGGTGATAGCTCGGTGCTGTGGCTCACATCTATAATCCTAGCTATTCAGAAGGCTATCTGAGGATTGTGGTTCAAAGGCTACCCAGGCAGGAAAGTACACAAGACTCTTATCTCCAATTAACCACCAAAAAAGCTGGAAGTGGTGCTGTGGTTCGTGGTAGAGTGCTAGCCTTGAGTGAAAAACCTAAAGGACAATGCCCAGGCCAAGTAGAAGCCTCAGTAACAGCATGTTCACATGCATACATACATGAATATAGGTGGTGAGATGGAGGTCAGTTTTTGTAGATGCTGGAAAACAGGGGAGAGGGATCCATATCCATGGACAGATTTTGTGTCGGGTGAAGGCTGAAGATGTAGTCCAAAACTATTTTCCTTAGACTTACATTTTATCTTTAGAAACAATGCAAAGGCTATCATACCAAATGTCCATATTTGTTTTGTGTAAAAACAATGTTTTAATTTCTTGCCATTGATACTGTTGCTCCTCAGTATGATGAAGTGTATTTCTCCTCTGTTTTCCTGGTTTAGCGCCATGTTGCTGGGGCATTTGTGTCTCCAGATTGAGAATGGGTAGCCTAAAGTTAACCCTTGGAATGCCTGAGCCCTGATGGTTATCAAATTGCTCAAGTTATCCAACTTCATTTTCTCAACTGCTAACAGGTAGTTAAAAATGCCAGTGTTTCTGGAAAGATCAATATGTATTAACTAGTTTATGCAATAATCTGAACTTGTGTTATATATAAACATGAAATGGTTTATTTTTTATCCACTTACTGCTTTCAAGCTACACAGCATTTCAAAACCAACCTGGGCAGGAAACTCTGCAATTAGCAAGCAAAAAGTTGGAAGTGGAGGTGTGGCTCAAATGGTGGAGCATAGGCCATAACCAAAAAAGCTGAGGTATGGTGCCCGGGTCCCGAGTTCAAGACTCACTACGGTCACATACAACCCATACACAAAGACTTTCAAGGGAAAAAAGTAATAAATACAACATTACAGTAGATAAAAGACACTCAAATGTAGTGTAATTCGGAACTTGTTTGGATGCTGATTTGAGCTGTAGCTAGGATGACAGGCGTGAGCCACTGGCGCCTGGCTTAAGAATCTACTTTTTCGGGGCACTGATCAAAAGGGATGAATGGGTGTGCTGTCAGACACCGCATCGCCGAAGTCCACTGGTCTCGGGTCTAACTGCGGACGACGCGAGGCTGACCCCGCCATCTTACCTAGTTCACTAGGTCTGACATCTTCCACCGGATGCGGCTTGGTAATGCGCCCTGGCGCTTCCAGAAGGGTGTGGCGTGGGCCAAAGGCCCTGGGAGCTTTTCAGACGTGATCCAGGCCCATCCCCAAGTCCTTCCTCCCTCCCCCTCCCCCGCCCTCCTCCTCCTCCCCCCCTCCCCCGCCAGGCCCCCCGCCCTCCTCCTCCTCCCCCGCCCTCCTCCTCCCCCCTCCCCCGCCCTCCTCCTCCCCCTCTCCCCCGCCCTCCTCCTCCCCCCTCCCCGCCCGGCCCCCGCCCTCCTCCTCCTCTTCCTCCCCCCCTCCCCCGCCCTCCTCCTCCTCCTCCCCCCCCCGCCCGGCCCCCGCCCTCCTCCTCCCCCCCGCCCGGCCCCCGCCTGCCCCCTCTTCGTCTGTAGGGCACGAAGAGGGGGAGAAAACCGGAGCGAGAACACGGAAGGAGGCCTGGGAGGCGTTATGTGCGATCTCCAGACGGCGTCTGGTTTAACAGGGCCGGAAGCCGGCGGGCGAGGTCAGGGGACCTCCGCAGGCCTTGACGTCAGCGCCCCCCTCACCGTCTCCCCCAAACCCAGACAGGGCAGCGTGGGGAGTCCCGGGCGCACACCCAGGCCCCGCTCTGCGGCTGGCCGCCTGAAAGCACGCTGACCCGGAAAACGAGCTTCCGCCGCGTGCACACCGCGGACACGACGGCACGCCCCAAGCCGTGGACCACGTCTACGACAGCCGCGGGGACGCTTTACGGCAGCGGCGCGCCTGCGCACAAGTCCCCCCTCCCCCCCGCCGGCCTCCCCCGGCCGGCCGGCCGGCAGGCGGCGCTGTGGGCACGGCGAGCTGCTCTCTCCCTCGGGGCTCGGGAACCCAACGTCCGAGGGCGGCGGTGACGCGGGCCGCGGGCGTTCTATCCCCGCCGGCCCTGGACTCTATGGCTCTTCTTCCTCCAGCCTCCCCCGGGCTCTGGGCCCGCCGCCCCGGTTGCTAGGCGGAAGCGTGGCGCGGCGGCGGCGGCGGCTGCCGGGGCGTTTGAAAAGCGGCCCAGCCGGCGGCAGCAGGTCCTGAGGCGGCGGACTCGCTTCCGAGGGCCGCGGGGCCGGGTCGCGGAGCGGCTTCCGCGTCCCGTCACGGGCCGGGCGCGGGCCGGGGCCGGGGGAGGCCGGGGCCGGGGGAGGCCGGGGCGCGCCGCGGGCCCGGAGCGGCGCCGCGCGGCGGGGGCTGCGGCGGGCGGGCGCCCCGGGGCCTCCCGCCGCTCACCCGCGGCCTCTCCCCCCCGACCCGCCGCAGACCCCGCCTCCGGCCGCCCGCCCGCCGCGACCATGGTCTCCAAGTCCGACCAGCTCCTCATCGTCGTGTCCATCCTCGAAGGTGAGCGGCGCGGCGCCGGCGGCCGCATCCGGGGCTCGGAGGCCCGGCGCGCGTGCGCGCGGCCCGCCCGACCCCGACCCCGACCCCGACCCTGACCCCGACCCCGACCCCGAGGGTGCGGGGCCCGGGCCGCGGAGTGGAGGCGCCGGGCTCGGACGGCCCCGGGCGGTGCGGTGCGGTGCGGTGCGCACGGTGGCCCAGCCTCCCGTGTGCTGGAGGGCGCACGGTGTACCGCCGGGCCCGAGGGCCGGGGGGCCGCGGGGAGTACACCTAGCTCTTGAATCGGGAAGCCATCCGCTGAAGAGAAGGTACGGCTGCCGAAACACCGCAGACCCTCTCGCAGCCCGGCCGGAGAGCGCCACGGCTTCCGTCGAGGCCCTGGGTCCTGAGGGCCTTTCCCTTGTAGCGTGGGAGACCCCGTCCCCCTGGGATGATCAGTCACTCTTAGTAACCTGGACGGTGAATACATACAGGTCTTGAGGGTAGAGCATGATGGTTGAAGTGTCTTTTATTGTAAACGTCTGATAGCCGAGGGCAGGAAAGAAAAATCATCCCTGGGCCAGGCATTGATGGCTCACACCTATAATTCCAGCCTTTCAGGAGGCTGAGATCTGAGGATTGTGGTTCAAAGCCAGCCCAAGCAGGAAAGTCCCAAGACTTCTTAACTCTGCCCAAAAGCCAGAAGTAGAGCTATGGCTCACGTGGTAAGAGTGCCAACCTTGAGGGGAAAAGCTAAGGGGCAGCACTTGTCCTTATTCGAGCCCCAGTATTGGTGTGTGAGCCTGTACGCGCGCACACACGAAGTTGTTCCCCCAGCAACTGGATGATCAGGACCACAAGTCTGTGGGAATGAAATGCTGGGTGGAGCACTGGGGAAGGTAGCAGGACCTCCAGCGGTGAATATTTAGGAACATCCTCCAAGACAGCAAAAAAAAATCCTGTCTAGTTGGAGTGTGGTGAGGATCTTGAAAGCCAAGTAGTTCAGAATTCATGTTCTAAGAAATAGGTTGGTGGTAGATAGTCCTAAATAGGAGAGCACTTTACACAAGTTTAGCAGTAGCCTTTGGGGAGAAAAACCTAGAGTCAGGAATGTCAGTTAGCTTGTTGCCACAACATACCTAACCTTGGTATATAGTCCTTTCTCCAAACTGTTCCTGCTCTTGTGTTTGTTTATTTTCCCTTTCAGTACAACCTTACAGTTGCCCCAAGCCAAGAACCTGGAGTTCCTAAGAACTTGACTCTTTCCCATCCCTATCTTACAAATGGCTACCTGGTGTTGTGGATTTCTAAATAATAGCAGGGGTCTCCATATAAACTTTTTTTATACTTTTTTATTGTAAAAATACTGTACAGAGGGGATACAGTTACATGAGCAAGGTAATGAGTACATTTCCTATCAAGCATTGTTGTTTTTCCCCTACCATCCTTTCCCTTCCACTTCCACAACTACACTTCCCCTGCCCCCAAATTGTAAAGTTCATTTTTCTTTTCTTTTCTTTTTTTTGTAAAGTTCATTTTTCAACAGTGTCTTGTGCATCCCATTGTTACAATTGGTCAACCTGTATCCCTATTTAAGCATTTTTTTCCCTTCCCCTCCCAAATTAGAAAAGTGTATATACAAGATGCAGGGCACCAACATCAAATACAGTGGAGGAGGAGCATACAAAGAAACAAAAAAAAAAAATCACATGATACATTATAAATTATGTTAGAAACAATAGCAAGAAAGCAAAAACCACTTGTGTCCCTATCTTGGTGTTCATTTCACTTCACATCTGGTCATATGTACATTGCTTTTGACCTTTTCTGCTTGTCTCAGCCGTATAAACTTTTTTTTTTCAGCCATATAAACTTTCAAATGGACAAATTTCCACTGTGAATACCTGGATTAGAGGCATTTGTTATCCACTAACCTATTGTAGTAATCTTCAATAATATATTTCCTACATTTTTTCTTCCTCCTAGAAACATCTAACATTTCCTACAATCTGGCAATAACCATTATGACATTAAATCTTACAGTCTTCAGATTTTTCTGTTCCTTAAAAGGCAATGACTGCTCCTTAGAATAGCAAATGTTATCCTTTGTGGCTCTGTCAGTCTCTTATACAGCCAGCTTCTCCCTTATATTGACTGCTTTTAATTTCTTGTCTTCAGTTCTGGGAATACCTTTTATTCAAAAGAAATTGAATTCCTACTGAAAAGTAACATTTAAACTGTGAATCAAATTTCAAGGAAAGGATAAGGCTTCTTTTTTTTTTTATTGTGAAAATACCATACAGAGGAGTTACAATTACATGGGCAAGATAATGAGTACATTTCTTATCAAGCATTGTTAACTCCTCCTTTGTTTCCCCTTCCTACCCTTCCCATCTCCCTCCCCACTCCCCCCCAAAGTTGTAAAGTTCGTTTTTCGACATAACAACTTGTACATCTCCCTGTTGCAATAGGTCCACTTATATCCCTATTTAAACAATTTGTTTTTCCCCTTCCCCTCCACAAATTATACCAACATCAAATACAGTGAAAGCAAGAGTTATACCATGGGGGAGGGACATACAATGCAACAAAGAAATCATCTTAGGGATAAGACTTCTTTTGGTCTTAATATGTTCCTTGTCTTTGGGTTGAGGCAGGCATCTTGTTCTACTGCCTTTCCTCTGTTCTCAGATAAATTGTGATCTTTGGTATCATTATCTGACTGAAACTGTAAGTTAACATATATGAAGTTCACTTTCATGTGAAATTTATAAGAGAAACTAATGATCTTGTAGAGCAGTCAGAAATGAGGTTCTGAGAGAGGCCTTTGGGTACTAATGAAAGAATTGGGCTGTGCGTGTCACCACTCAGAGTGGAGTGTTTACCCTCAAGTGAGAGCCTCAGGATGAGACTCAAATTTGCAGTCCAGTCTTTTCTGACCAAGTAGCTTCAGCTAGAGTAGCAATAGAACTCCTTAATAGTGGTCCCTTCACCAGACTTTTTTGTTTATGAACTGTGACTGCTTTATCAAATATTTTTTTTATTACTCCAGTTTTTTTTTTATTACAGATGATGATAGAGAAACTAATTTAAAAAAAAATGTGCCAGGTACCAGTAATAGAATTTTGCATTTTTCAGGGTTTTTCGAAAAAGACATTTTTACTTTTTTTTTGTCAGTCATGGGGCTTGAACTCTGGTCCTGGGTGCTGTCCCTCATCTCTTCAACTCAAGGCAAGCACTTTACCACTTGAGCCACAGTGCCACTTCCAGTTTTCTGGTAGTTTATTGGAGGAGGTAAGAGTGTCACGGGCTTTCCTGCCTGGGCTGGCTTTGAACTGTGATCCTCAGATCTCAGCCTCCTGAGTAGCTAGGATTACAGGCCTGAGCTATTGGCGCCTGGCTTCCTTTTTATTAATGGAGCATGGTGGACGTTTTTAATTTTGTTCAGATGGTGGCAGAACCTCGCAAAGCTGATACCACTACTGATTCATAACATACTGCTATTACTGGCCCTTTATATAAATAAAAAACATACCTATGCATATAGATATATGCATATTTATATATAATTTGAATTTTTGGAAACATTAGATGTGCTATCAACTTTGGAAAAAGTATCCCAGTTTACTGAGTTGGCATTGTGTGGAAATTAATAGCCATATAGGTCTAGAAATGTTAAACCTAATTTTCCATTTATATAGGAGTAAATACATAGTATTAAATATGTAAGATCTTATCTATGTGAATTTGATTACAGAAACTAATCTGAGTCTGTGAGACTTTTTTGTCTATTATGGGGCTTGAACTCTGGGCCTGAGTGCTGTTGCTCAGCTCTTCAACTCAGGGCTAGCTCTACCATTTGAGCCACAGCACCATTTCTGGTTTTCTGGTGGTTTATTGGAGATAAGACTCTCATGGACTTTCCTGCCCGGGCTGGCTTTGAAACTGGAGCCTCAGATCTCAGCCTCCTGAGTAGCTAGGATTATAGGCCCGAGCCACTGGCACCTGGCTCTGTGAGACTCTTATATGCAATTAACCACCAAAAATCTGGAAGGAGAGCTGGGGCTCAAGTGGTAGAGTGCTAATCTTGATCAAAAAAAGCTCAGGAATAGTGCTCAACCCCTGAGTTCAAACCCTAGGACTGGCATGCATGCACACACATACACACACATACACATACACATACACGCACACACACACACTCACTACTAAATGAGCCTACTTGGTTTTTGTATATTTCCAACTAATCTGCATACTGTTGTTTCTTCAGGTCGCCATTTTCCCAAACGTCCAAAGCATACGCTTATAGTAGAAGCAAAATTTGATGGAGAGCAGTTGGCTACTGATCCTGTGGACCATACTGACCAGCCAGAATTTGCTACTGAGCTAGCCTGGGAAATTGATAGGAAAGTTCTTCATCAGCACAGGTGACTGCTATTTGCAAATTACTGTCTTCTTTGGTCTTTAGAGAGTCTAGTATCTAAAATGGATTTAAAGTTATGGCATCTTATTTTTTCATGAACTCTGTGACCAGAACAGCAAGATATTTGTGTATTAAATGATTGAAAATGTATTTCTGTCTGGGAAACCATTCCAGTACTGGCCTTTTCTTAGTATTAAATGAACTGAGAACAGGAAGTTAAGAGAATGAAATTAAGGAAAAATGTACTTGTTCGTTTGGCTAGTTTCTGTGGATTTATTTAAAGGGATGCTGAATTCTTACAGAGTATCAAAAAGTTTTAAGTTTTTTGTGGCTCTGTAATACCTGCTGAAATAGGGTTCTGCTGTGGGGTGCCACAGTCCACACCTGTATTTGGGCTTACAGTTGTGAGTACCCAGGGATACCACTTTGGCTGTTGCAGGCTGAGAAAATGATAGACAAATTTAAAAGTGATGATTTTGTGCTTAAAGCAGTTAAATAGTAATTCCACTAGATAAACCTAATGACAGAATCAATTCAGCTTAGTAATGAACTAGTATGTGAACTAGTAATAAACTAGAGCTATTCTAGTTTATTAAACTAAAAGATCTCATGCTATAATAATCAGTAACGTTGTGAATCAAGTACATTGAATTATTAATTTAAAATTATTTTGTGGGATAGCATATATTGTAGTTTGTATTTTATATCTGATGTTGTGGTGTAAGAAAGGTTATCAAAAATCAGTCCTGAGGATTCATAATTTTTGACTATCAAAAGGCTTTGAAGATTAAGAAAGCCTGTTCTTACTTAATAACTCTTTAGAGGAAAAAACTAAAATTTTAACTTTTTTGCGGGATGGTTATGGGTCTTTATCTCGGGGTCTGGGAAGCGCTGTCCCTGATCTCTTTCACTCAAGGCTAGTGCTTTATGATTTTGAGCCACATCTCCTCTCTGGTTTTCTGGTGACTAATTGGAGATAATAATCTCATGGACTTTCCTGCCCAGATTGGCTTTGAATCCTCAGATCTCAGCCTCTTGATTAGCTAGGATTACAGACGTGAGCCACCAGTGCCTGGCCTAAAATTTCAACTTTTTTTTTTTGTAGTAGTATAGAGGCAAATATATTTTACAGTTCTTTCTGGTCAAAGAGGTCATTTTGTGTTTCTCTGTGTGTGCTAGTCCTGGGCACTGTCTCTGAGCTTTTTTAAAGCTCAAGGCTGGTGTTCTACCACTTGAGCCATGGCTCCACTTCCTGTTTTTTTGGTGGTTAATTGGAGTAAGAGTCTCATGGACTTTTATGCCCAGGCTGGCTTCAAATTGTGATCCTTAGATCTCAGCTTCGAGAGTAGCAAGGATTATAGGAATGAGCCATTGGTGCCTGGACTGAAGAGGTCTTCTTCAAAATAAAATAGAAAATAGATATAGCTTACCCAATTATCATTAAATTTTAGTTATTTGGATAATGCCATTTTTTTCAAGTTTAATATTGAATGTTCAATTTTGAGAAAAAACTATCTTATTTATTACATAAATTGTTTTGCAGGTTACAGCGTACTCCAATCAAACTCCAGTGCTTTGCCTTGAATCCTTCATCTTCAGCCAAAGAAATCATAGGTTACATTGTTCTGGACTTAAGAACTGCTCAAGAAACAAAACAGGTATTGTCCTCTTGATATTTCTATGTTAGACATTGATTACTTTCAGTAGACACTGGATTAGTGAAAATAAAATAAAATACTGGACCTGAAACAAATTGCATACTTGAGCCAGTGGCATAGCTCTGATGTTTTGGTCATGAACTTGATTTAGAAAAATCAACCTTTTTCATTATTCCTTTGAACTCTTTCTCAAAGAAATTTGTCTCTGTGCTCCAACCTATGTTTAAGTAGCTATGAGCTCAACCTTAACATCTTCAAGTCCAGAGCTTTTATTTAAAATTCTTGAACGTGTTCCTTGCTGTAGAAAATGGTCATCCCTCTCTTGTTGTATGAGATAGAAACAGAAATCTTTCCTGATATTTGGCTTCCCTTTTTTCATAGTTCTCCATTCTTCTTGATCTGTCTACTATTCTGCATTTCACTAATGCTACCTCAGTTTCTTATTTTACTTTCATAATCACCTCCTCATTGGTTTCCCTGCTTCCTGTTCCTTACAGATGCTTTCAGGGAACCAGCTGCACATTATGTGACATTAAGTGTATATCAGTGACATTGTTATCTATTTAAAATTGCATTTATGTTAGTCTTGTCTTTCACTCTGGCATGAATCATTGTGTCATATTCTAATACTAGTACATTAGTACATATAATACGCACTCATGGGCAGATTTTCCCGGTTTGTGAGAATTCCAGGTAGTCTGGATAGGAGTTTCTGATGTTGCTGGAGTGAGGGTTACTCTATATAGAACTTTATTCAGTGACAGTAATAGTTCATAACTCAGAACTATATTATCAGGCCTTTAGTTTTCTTTAGTATTTTTTTTATTAGCAGTAAGATTTTCTTAATTGATGTCAGTATTATAAAGCAGAAATGAGGCAGGAAGAAAAGGTATACAAAGCATGAAATAATAGGCATTAGGGAAATAGAAAACTACATTTTCTATATCTAATGTGAGGAATGCAGGGACAAAGGGTGAAAATAATCCAGCAAGCCCAACACCGGTGACTCACGCCTGTAATCCTAGCTACTCAGGAGGCTGAGATCTGAGGATCCAGGTTCAAAGCCAGCCCAGGCAGGAAAGTCCATGAGACTCTTATCTCCAATAAACCACTCAGAAAACTGGAAGTGGTGCTGTGACTCAAGTGG
This sequence comes from Dipodomys merriami, assembly GCF_024711535.1. NCBI lineage: Eukaryota > Metazoa > Chordata > Mammalia > Rodentia > Heteromyidae > Dipodomys > Dipodomys merriami. The sequence goes on along the minus strand of NW_027206413.1, from coordinate 4,452,673 downwards.
TAGAGTGCTAGCCTTGAGCTGAAGAGCTGAGGGACAGCTCCCAAGCCCAGAGTTCAAGTTCCAGGACAGACAAAAAATAAAACAAAAATGTAGCAGTGCTACTTACTGGACATTGTGTTGAAAATGAACTATAAAACTGTGGGTGGGAGATAGAAGGGAAAAACTGGGAGAGAGCAAGGGAAGGGGTGAAAGTATCCAAAAAGCAATGTACTCTTTACCTGACTTACATAACTGTAACCCTTCTGTATATCACCTTTATAATAACAACGTAAAAATTTAAGAAAAAAATCATGTGAGAAGAAGTAGAAGGTTGTAAAGATAGAAAGAAATAGCTTTTTTCTTTCCTTTAATATTTTACCTGTTGAAGCATAAGAATGGGAGAAACGAAGGCAGCCTCAATGTTTTAAGTTATTTTTCCAAAGGGAAATCCAGTTGATGGCTTCCAAAGTGGAATTAATTCCTTTCTAATAAAATGTGGGAGGGGGAGATAGTTAAGAGAGGAAAATTGCTGACAAACTAAAGGTCGTTTATTTAGAACCTTAATGAGCATTTCCAATAGGTTTTTTTCCTATTATCTATTAAGATGTTCCTGTTCTGTTGTTTTGCTCTAGGCACCAAAATGGTACCAGTTGCTGAGTAATAAATACACCAAGTTCAAATCTGAGATACAGATAAGCATCACTTTGGAAACAGATACAAAAGCACCGGTGGATAGTTTTAAAGCAAAGGGGGCTCCCCCTCGAGATGGAAAAGGTTTGTGCACCATCTCTAAAGGCATTCTCTGAGAAGTTCATCTATGGACTAGAAGGTTAGGAGGGGATAGCACAAGGAGAACCGTGTGGGAGGGTTAGCTGAGCTTACACAGGGAACTGGACAAACTTAACATCTATTTTCTTTCTTTCTTTCTTGTTTTTTTTTTTTTTTTTAATTCGGTCCTGAGGCTTGAACTCTGGGCCTGGGCACTGTCCCTCAGCTCTTCAGCTCAAGACTAGCCCTCTACCACTTGAGCCACAGCACCACATCTGGCTTTTTCTGCTTATGTGTTGCTGAGGAATTGAACCCAGGGCCTCATGAATGCAAGGCAAGCGCTCTACCACTGAGCCACCTTCCCAGCCCCTTAACATCTATTTTCAATCCAAGTACATCAGACAAATATTGTGATGTTGTAACACCTCCAGCACTTGTTGTTTTAACTCATTTGAAATCTTGCAAAGAGATATTTTTTCTTTTCCTCATCTGGTATAATCTAGAACAAAGAATTTTGTATTTTTGAAAATTGCTGCTTAGTTTTGCCATCACTGTCATTAAGGGTGTGGAGTGAAATTGGATAGCACAGAGAGTTGCACATAGAGCAACCTCATCCATCATCAACATCCCAAACCTAGGATGTGATCACAACTGGGGAAATTTCATTGATACTTCATTGTTGCTAGAAGTCCATGGTTGTGTGCAGAATACTTGCACTTCCCTGAAGCTTTTCTGTGTAACCCCTCCCCTCACCTAGATCCTACATTACTTTGAGTATGTTCTCCACAGTTCACATGTGGGAAATTGAGTGCTAGGTTTAATGGTATTTTTGCTATAAGTATTTATTAGCTACAGCATGTTTTTTTTTAATGTTGTACTAATGTACTAATTATCTAGTTTACTTTTTTAAAATTGGCTTTAAGGGGGGGGGTTGTTACCTTTCCACATGTGTTCAGTGTTTGCCAATCTGTCTCATCCCCCATCTAAAACGTTTCGACAACTTTTATTGATCTATTTGTATAGTTGCAAATGCTCTATTTTAATTGTATTTGACCGCCTTCATTTCCTTTTTAATCCAGTCATTTCCCACCAGTACCTACTTCCTGACAGAATGTATTTCCCTTTACCCCCCTTTCTGTTATCAGTCAACAGCTTTCATATAACAAGTTGTTCCCCACCTTTTTTTTTTATGAAGGCTTTTTACATGCAGATTTCGTATGGATACTTATGTCATCTGTATTGTTTTTTTCCTTACCAGGGACTTAGGCAGATCTAGGTTTTCTACCTCCCAGCTTAGATTCACTGTGAAACCTATTTTAGATGTTTTTTCTATATGGTTTATTGATTTTATGAAAATGTTATCAGAATATTTTTGGCAGTAAAATTTGAACTCAGGGTCTCAAGTGATAGACTTTTACTGCTTAGTTGGCCCTCGACCATGTGAGTAACACCTTTAACCTGGCTTTTTTTAAAGAAAATTGTTTTAGAGATGGAGCCAGGTTTTCTGTTGAGTGTCTTCAAACCCTAGTCCTCCATATATCAGCCTAGTAAATAGCTAGGATTACAGGCCTGAACCACTGATGCCTGGCTAGACTATGTTTTTTGTATATGGAAAAACAAAATTAAATGAAGTTTATTTAGAGTACATATAAGAATTAAAGAAAACCTTTTTATATATTAGCTGTATGCATGAAAATTGCCGAGGAAATTGAAAAATATAATCAGCTTTTATAATCTTAAAATGGTGCCTGCCTAAAATACCAATCCTTACAAGGTTCCAGGCCAGGTTGAGCTACAGAGGAAGACATTGTCTCAAAATTGAATGAATGAAATAAAAAGTAAAACCTTACAATAATTTATAGCAAACCGCAGTCTGATGTAATTGTGTTTTTGTCTGTGAAGTGCTTGCTAGCCTCCCTGGACTTGACCCGAAGGACATTGTAGCGGTGCTGAATGAGGAGGGAGGTTACCACCAGATCGGGCCAGCAGAGTATTGTACTGACTCCTTCATTATGTCAGTGACCATAGCCTTTGCCACCCAGTTGGAGCAGGTAAGATGCTAGTGATTAGGAAATTAGTGATTCATGAAGAACTTAGAAAACACCTTATTTCTTAAACCTTTATCCTTTAGATAGATAGTAAATAGATTTGTATATATACAGTTTAAAATTTGAGATAAAAATGTGCTCATACCAGAAACATTTTTACTTTGTGAAAAGGTATCTAGATATCAGTATCTTGATAACAATAAATTTTATGATTTGGAGAGATTGACTAACAATAAACATTGCCATTGTCCTGTGCAAAACTTTCAGAACTGATGGAGGGAATTTTTCCGTTTGCCTCTTGAATCATGTACATTTTGATAAGCAATGTCAGGAACAATTTTTCTCAGAAATACTTAATGCCTGTTGGGTCTGGGATTATATTTTACCTTGCTTGTAAGCTAACAAGTTAGCATGTTCCTTTCATGAAGATGGTAAAAGATTGGAGAGTTTAGTTCTGGATCAAAAGACTATAGTATTCCCAGCACTGAGAGCAACCTGAATATCAGTATATTTTCTTCAGTTCTTTTTACCTTGAATTCCATGTGGGGTATACAGAAAGGCAAGTAAGTGGTTTTATCTCTGCTGAGGAAAATAATGTGGGAACATGCATTATTTTTATTGTAAGCAGTAAGCAGTCTTAGTTTTTTTTTCAGGAAGACATATTAACTTCTCAAGATTACCAGCTATAGAAATGGCCCTGGGAATTGGCCTGGGTAAAGAATAGTCAAGGCCTGTATTCCTGATACTCAGCAAGGATGCTCATGGTATACTGCCTCTTGCCAGCTGTGGCGCAGGACAGCATTTGCTGTTATCCTGTTGTCTTTCTTAACGAGAAGTCCACTTTTCTTGACTTTTTATTGGGTGATAGCATCTGGAATAAATTCATATTTTTAAGAATAGAGATGGGTTTATGGTGCGTGCGTGCGTGCGTGCGTGCGTGCGTGCGTGCGTGCGTGCGTGTTTAAATTTACTAGGACTTAAACTCAAGGCCTGGGATCTGTCCCTTACTTTTTCTGCTCAAGGCTTTTGAGGCTCAAGTGGTAGCACTTGAGCCACACCTCTACTTCTGGCTTTATTGGAGACTTACACAGACTTTCTTGCGTGGGCTAACTTTGAACCAAAATCCTTTCATCTCTCTCACATCTCAGCCTCCTGAGTAATCAGGATTAGAGTTGTGAGCCACTAACTCCTGGCTTATGATTAAAATTTTTGTTAGACTTGGCTTTTTTACATATATACACCCCCCATTGACATTTCACAAGTGAAATATGCATTTAGTGACGACATTTTTATTTTACTTAAAAGGTATCTAATTTTTCCCTTCAAGATTATCAGGTTAAGACTCTTTTTAAAGGAAAATTTGACTTTGTCTTACTAAATTCATGCCTACTACAAGAAGGATTTTTAAAAATATTTTTTCTAATTTATTTTTAAAGTAGTATAGAGATGTCATGAGTACAGTGTATCTTAGATAAGAAGGATATGTTACTGTATGTGTTCTTGGGATGTTTTTCCTTTTCCCCTACTTTTCCATTTTACGTACTTTTGTCTGTCTCCATCAGTATACATCTTTTGTACATCTTTTTCTTCATAAAGCTCTGCTTGAGGATTGCCTTAGCTTAGAGTTCTACTTTTTAGGAGTATAGGTGGTTCTCTCAATGTATGTAAACCCATGTGAGTAGAAACTGTCTAGTCAAACATGAATACATTTTAAAATATAGGATAAAAGGAATAACTTACATTTATTGAGTATCTGTTGTATTCAATACTGCACTTTAAATATCTAGGTGATTATTGCTTTTTTACTATCTGAAATAGACTGTAACTTTATTATTATTATTTCTTTTTGCTGGTCATGGAGCTTGAACTCTGGGCCTGGGCACTGTTCTGAGCTCTTCGGCTCAAGGCTAGCACTCTACCACTATTTTCTGTTGGCTGACACATGGAATGTTCACAACTTCTCACTTAATAACATTCTAGTGAACATTTAGGGTCTGTTAAGAATTTAATTTTTTTTTGTAGGATAAATATCTTATTTTTTGATTATATACATCTGTATGTGAGTCTTAGCAGTTCTGAGAAATTATGTTCCAATTAGATGAGGCCTACTTTTCTGATATTAATTCATAGGTTTTCTAGGCCTTTTTTAACTTCTGACATAGACCAGGATATTTTATATTAAATGACCTGGATTCAGATTCTCCTATTTACCATTTATAAAGTGCAGCCTTTGTTGGTAAAGGCTATTAATTTGGTAGAGAATGGTTAATTTTTAAAGACTTTTAAAAACCAACATTATGGGAAGTAATTTAGAGTACAATAGACATGTTCAGTGATTAACAGAGTAATATTCATCTTTTTCTTTGCATGCTTAGCTAATTCCGTGTACCATGAAACTTCCAGAAAGACAACCTGAATTTTTCTTTTACTATTCTTTATTGGGAAATGATGTCACAAATGAACCCTTCAATGATTTGATCAATCCAAACTTTGAGCCAGAGAGAGCATCTGTTCATATTCGCAGCAGTGTAGAAATGCTTCGTGTTTACTTGGCTCTTCACTCTAAACTACAGGTGAGTAATATGGCAAGTTTTTGTTTTGTTTTTTAATTGAAGATGGGTTTTGGATTTGGTCTTGAACTCTATTCTGTTTCAGTAGTGGAGGTCTTTCTGCCATGTTTAAATTTTTTTTTTATGTATTAGCTTAGTTACTGGAATTACAGTTACTTCAGAATTTTAGAAGATAACACTTCTCCACCCAGTTATTGAGAAAAGAGGTATATCACTTATTTTAGTATACTATAGTAGGAAATTTTACCAGAACCTAGAGATGTGGTCACAGGTCATACTTTACATTTCAGATTTACTTTGTTGTTAAAATTAGAGATTATGACAACTTTCTAAAACCTACTCTTGGGTATTTTTTAAACCTTTTTTGTTTGTTTTGGCAGGCCAGAATTTGAGTTTAAGACCACCTACTTTCTAGGCAGGTACTCTACCACTTGAGCTATGCCTCTCATCCATTTTTGCTTAGTTTCCTTCCTTTCTTTCTCTTTCTTTCCCTTTCTTTCTCTTTTTTTTGTCTGTCATGGGGGCTGAACACGGCCTGGGCGCTGTCCCTCAGCTCTTCAGCTCAGGCTAGTGCCCTACCACAGTGCTACTTCAGGCTTTTTCTGCTTATGTGGTGCTGAGGAACTGAACCCAGGGCCTCAGGCATGTGAAGTAAGCACTCTACCACTGAGTCAACTTCCCAGCCCTAGTTGCTTTTCTGATAACATGTCTTAGTGCTTCTCACTTCTTCCTCCAAATACAATCCAGTGATGAATGGACCATACTTTAAGCAAATGGTTATCTAATCCTGTGCCACTTCACTTTTACTGCCTCACTGATATTTGATTAAAAGTAACCATCCTAAAAGATAAAAGAGTAATTGTGTATATATGCTTGTGTGCCCGAGTGTGCATGCACACACACCCCTCTACTGCAGTTGAACCTCCGGGCCTGGGTGCTGTTCCTTAGTTTTTCACTCAAGGCTGATACTCTACTACTTGAGCCACATCTCTGCTTTGACTGGTTAATTGGATTCCTGCCTAAGCTAGCTTCAAGCTACAATCCTCAGATCTCAGCCTTCTGAGTAAATGAGATTACAGGTGTGAGTTACTAGGATTTGGATTAGATTTACTTTTACATAGCATCTGATTTAGAAAATGTTCACACAGTGAGAATGGTAGCACATGCTTTCCACTTGGGAGGAAGAAATGGGGAGGATCATGTAGTTCTAGGTCAACCTGGGCATAAAGTGCAAACCTACATCAATAACCAGTGCAAAAAGGGGCTAGAAGTATAGCTCAAGGGGAAATGTCTGCCAGCATGTGGCCCTGAATGCAATCTCTGGTACCGCCAAATTAAGACAAGTTATACTGAATAATGGATTTACGCTTGTAATCTTAGCCACTTGAGAGGCTAAGATTGGAGGATCACAGTTCAAGGCCAGCATGAATAACGTGGGAAGCTGAGATAGTGACGATTATAGTTCCAAGCCAGCTCAGGGAACAAGAATCCAGGAGACTCCATTTTAGTGCAACAAATTGGGCATGGTATTGTATACCTGTCATCCCAGCTAAGGTGGTATGTTGCTGTGTAGTGGCATGGCTGGGACAAAAAGTGAGACTGTCTCAGATGGCTTTCAGGCAGCGCTTCTGATTGGCAGGCACGAGGTTCAACCCCCAGTACTGCATTAAAAATAAAAAAACAAAAAACCTTTTTCATGTAACTGTAACCCTCTGTACAGTATTTTTATGATAAAAAAACATTAAAATTTTTTTTTAAAAAAAGAAAAGATAAAGTTGTAAGTTGGGCCTGTTACCACATGCTGATAATCGAAAAATGTTTAAACTAATTATTCTTCAGTATACTGTTTTCCAAGCCTTCCACCTAGTATGGGAACAGAATAGTCCCATGATAGGCTCCTATTTCTTCTTTCCTTAGTGCAGCTTTTAGCATGTTGAGCTTTTGCCTAGCCACCATTGACTAACAGTACTTTTCATTCCAGGAGCACTGTTTTACTTTTTGGTGTTGTGCCCTTGATTTTATAATACAAAGCCCTAGAATAAAACTAAAAACAATCAAGGTATTTTATGCAGGAAGAAGGCAAAATTATTTGAGGTTTTAAAGTTCCAAATTGGGCTGATCCACTGACTTAATTTTTAGAATTATGTTTGAATTAATGTCAAGGTGGAAGTAGAATCTGGTGGTTCTGGTGGTCCACAACCGTAATTCTAGCTACTCAGGAGCTGGAACCTGAAGGTTAATGGTTCTAAGCCAACCCTGGCAGAAAAGTTTATGAGACTACATGTGGAGACTGTATCTCCAATGAGCCAGCAAAAAGACTGGCTGGATGAATGGCTCAACTCATAAGGTGTCAGCTGTGAGCAAGAAGCTAAGTGAGCAAAAGGTCTGGTGTTCAAAAAATCGGAAATCCACTTAAGGTATTTTTCTATTTAAATTCATATATTCATTTTTTATTATGAAATTTGCATATGCAAAGTAGCATAATGAAATAATAAAGTACTCATTCACTGAAGAGACAAAAAAATGATAATATCTGTGTATACCTCATAGATAAAGAAATGAAAAAGAGCTGAGAACTGTTATTGAGTCCCCATTGATCTGTCTTACCACCAGTCTTAACAGTCATGCATGAGAATTTCATTACTCTGTGCAGTCTTTTATAACTTATATTAAGTTTATAGTATTTAAAAAGGAAGAGACAATACAAAGTTGTGTTTTGATTTTTCATTTTGTTTTAGATCCATCTCTGCTGTGGAGACCAGTCTCTGGGCAGTACAGAAATACCTTTAAGTGGATTGCTAAGAAAGGGCAGCACAGAAATCAACCAGCGCCCTGTCACAATTGAGGGAGCTTTTACCCTTGACCCACCAAATCGAGCTAAACAAAAGCTTGCACCTATTCCTCTGGATCTGGCCCCAACTGTGGGAGTGTCTGTGGCCCTGCAGAGAGAAGGCATCGAGTCCCAGGTGAGGAATGACTGTTTCCCTCTTCCCAGCGTCTCCTGTACCTCATTACCAAAGAACCTCAAGAGTTACCTGGCATAACAGTGTCTTCATTCTTAAACAGTAGCCTACATTATATAAGCTCTTTTCTGAATAAAACTTTCAGAAAAGTGCAGAGGTTTCTGCTGTATAGTGTGTGACTGTGCTCATAGCCCACTTAGTTTTGGGACCATCTTCTTGTGTAGTAGAAAATGTTTCCTTCCTTTCCCAGCTTACAATGTTTTTACTCTTAGGAGGGGTGAGGATGTCTGTGTAAGGCTCACGGAGTCATTTAGTATGGGGCAGGCCAGGTGTGTAATGTTTTCCTCAGCTGCCTGTGGCCGGTCTTGTGATGGGATAATTTGGTGTGGCTGGTAGTGGTAACCATTAGCAGAATAAAAGGTTCTCCACCCTGCAAGGAACTGATAAAAGGCAGCACTTGGAGACCTAGTTTTAGAGACTCCGCAGAGGTGGTATCTTTTTGATTTTGACACGAACCCAGCTAAAATAAAAGTTTGGGCTCATTAGAGTTTGTAGCCTCCATAATCGTAGGCAGATTTTGTAGCAGAGATGGGCATTTATTTGAATGTGAATTATTTTTCATTGTATCTCTGCAAAATCAAGTTTAATGTCTTGCAAAGAATCAGTCTATAGGTAGGTGGTAAATTAAAGATAGAAAAGCTGGAAAACAAATAATGGTTTATAGGGTAGTGTAGCAAAGTAAGAAATCCTCCTACTAGATGTCTGTTTTATTCTGTGTAGGATATAGGCCTCTACTATGCTCTGACCTATTCCCAGGGTCACCTAAGCCTGACTTTTCTCATATATCCCTTCTTACCCATTAGGATGTATTTTGATACTCTACTCTTGGATGTATGTCCTTCCTGTTCATCTTCCTTTTTCTGGTCCTAGATGCTATAAGAAAATTTGCAAATTATGAAGAAAAGTAGACTAGGAATATCCAAACTGGGAAAGGAAGCTTGTGGTTTAAAAAAAAAAAACACAACGTCAAGTTTTTGCTTAATTATGAAGGAAAATATTTTGCAAATTATACATTATTTAAAAATTGTTTTTAGTCTTTAATTGAATTAAAGACCCAGAATGGACATGAGCCTGAGCGTTCAAGCAAGAGAGTTTTAACCCCCGTAAAGGAGAGGACACTTGCTGGGCCAAAGTCACCAAGTGTGTCCCCTGCTCCAGCTCGCGACCAGACACCTCCAACCAAAGATGAAGCGACGGAGAGTGAGGTGGAAAGCCTACAGTACGATAAGGAACCAAAACCAAGTCCCAAAGGTAAGGTGTTCTTTTCACACATCTCTGATATGTTAGATTTTGTGATCATCTAATAAATGACTATGAGAACTTCCTTGGGTTTTAAGTAAAAATGTTGCGTATTTTATGAACTGAAAATATGTGATGATATAAGACATTTCAGTTTGAGAAATGTAATTCTTTCAAATAGATTTATTTTTTTTAATGGTGCTGGAGAATTAACCTGAGCCATGCCCCCCAGCCCTTTTTGCTTTATTTTTGGAATAGGGTTTATGTTGCTAGGATGACAGATGTGTGCCACTACATTCAGCTGTTGTTTGGTTTGGGGGGGGAGGGGCTCATTAACTTTTTACCTATGCTGGCCTTGATTTTGACTGCCATCTTCTTGTTGGCTATGTCACAAGTAGCTGAGATGATAGGCATGAGCCGCTAGCCCCAGCTCAAGAAGGTTTTTAACTAGTAACTTAAAAAAAGCAAGTTATCTGGAATTTTAGAGAAAAGAGCTAGTAACTGCCTTATCTTGTAAAGTCATAATTATTTTTGATTATACAGGATCTGAGAATGTTTATATCTGGTTTTATAAAGTTTTTCTATCCATTGATAAAATTCTACCATTATAACTACTAGTATAGAAAGTAATGCTGGGTTAGGAATTAGAAGTTTGGGGTACAAGGTTTATTTGAGTAGCTGTTCTTATTAAGCATCACAATCCAATTAAGTTCTAACTCTTTTGGAACTATTTTATTTGTTCTGGAAATAATTGCAACTTGCTTAAAGAGTGATGTTATTATATCTCCAGTATGGCCCTATGTAGCTAAACTAGGTTCAAACCTGCACTCTTCCTGGCTAAGCCTCTTGACTTTTGGGATTATAAGCTTGCACAGGCATACACCTTTCAGATCTTTATATTATTCTAAAATTAAAATTTAGTTTGGGGTAGGACATTTTAAAGATGTTCATGTCTGTAGTTATAAGTTCATAAAAATAGTCAAATTCCTCCTTGCTTGAAGATAAATTAGATAGCTTTAAATCATCTGAATTTCTTTTGTTTGCTTATTGGTGGTGGTTTTTAAATTTTTGTGTTCATTTTAGGTATTAGTTCTTCTCTACCTGCTTCAGTGGCCCAGCCAGTGGCTCCATCCAATGTTTCAGAAACAGCTTCACGACAGAAGATTGCTGTTCCAGCAACATCACATCATTTTTGCTTTTCCATAGACTTGAGGAGTATCCATGGCTTGGAAATTGGCTATCCTGTCAACTGTATATTAAGGTGTGATTTGATTTTATGTGAGGAGAAATGTCTTTCTTCTGCCTTGGGAAACTGCAGAGAAATGCCACCAAAGAATTAAAACTTTCGTTTAACCTATGGCATGAACAGGAAGTAAGGCAATATTCTAGTGACTGAACTTAAAGTGGCATTGGTGGTATGAAAGGTACCAGTCTTATCTATTCTAATATTATAGTTGTACATATTTGTAATCATTTATTGATGTTGACATTTAAAATGTAGTGCTCTTGAACTTCAGAGGGTTTTTGTTGTAGTTTTCTGGAAGGAAATGCTACAAGTCAAAGTAATGATACGACGGTATCTAATTTTTCCATAAAATAATTACAGTGGGAGGCTTATTTTCCTTATATGTACATATTATAGTTGCAAATCAAAACCATCTTAATGAGTTTACGTAGAATGTCCACATTTGATACATACTGTCAGTTAAATACCTTTATCAATAGCCTGTAACACAGGAATGTGTTTGTAGTCTTTAGCTTCTCTTTCTCATAAATTTCTTTGACTCATGGAATAGCATGTGACATAAAGTGCTTGTTTTCCATGATGAAAGTGAGGAAGGCTCAGTGTCATTAGCTCATACCTATAAGCCTAGTTACTCAGGAGACTGAGATCTGAGGATTGCAGCTCAAAGCAAGTTTGGGCAGGAAAATCCATGAGACTCTTATTTCCAATTAACCACCACAAGGTCAGAAGTAGAGCTGTGGCTTAAGTTGTAGAGTGTTAGACTTGAGCTGAAAAAGCTCAGAGACTGTGCCCAAGCCATGTCTTTTAGGCCAACAGCAAAACGAAAGGAGAGAAAATGTTTTCGTCATCTCAGAATGCTGACATGGAGTCTCAGCAGCTGCACACTGTTCCTGCCTTTCCTTGATGCATACCTACATTCAAGTCTTGCACCTGATTTTCCCACCATCTAATGTTTTCTAGAGTCATTTCCAGTTCCCCCAATACTTCGTTATGAATAATGGAGCTCACACTGAGCATGATTATGTTTGCAAAATTGAAAAACTGTATTTTCCCAGCTTAGACTCAGTTTTGCATTTGACATGTTAAGTGCTAAAAATCTTTGCTGTTGTTTTTTTTATCTGGAAATTCAAGATGGAAAATAGATTTTCTCTCATGGACATAGTTTTTCCCAAAAGGTTTTCTTTATTTCAAAAATAGAATTGCGGGGCTGGGAAGGTGGCTCAGTGGTAGAGCGCTTGCCTTGCATGCATGAGGCCCTGGGTTCGATTCCTCAGCACCACATAAGCAGGAAAAAAAAAGCCGGAAGTGGCACTGTGGCTCAAGTGGTAGAGTGTTAGCCTTGAGCTGAAGAGCTGAGGGACAGCGCCCAGCCCAGAGTTCAGGCCTCACAACCGGACCCCCCCCCCAAAAAAAAAAAATAGAATTACTACTTAATGTCCACTTTTGGGGGGTTTGTTTTTGCCTTTTCTACCCTTTACTCTTAGCTAAGATCTCTGTGCTGCCGCTGTTGCTGGAGGATTTGACTGTAATAAATCTGGAGAAGATGTTAGATTAGATACAGGAGAGGAAGTCTTAACCAAGCCTGTAAAGAAAACATTCACACTTACCTGTGTTTGCTGCTTGCTATCAGGACCACTTGTTTAATCACTGAATGTCTGTGTGATGCCCTGTTACAGTCCATGAGCCACATGCACAACTCAACTTTTGAGGGTGACAGATTCATAAACAAGTCAAATTATGAGAACTGTAGTTCACTTGGTAAAGAAAAGGAAATTGTATGGTTAGGAAATAATACGTAGTTACTGCCCACTGAACACTACATAGAGCTACTTTCCTCTCCTATAGTAAGGCAATAGGAATTGAAATTCTAGTACGTGAACTCCCTCTGACATAGGTTGATGTCAGTAGAATTGGGTAAATAATACAGGTGAACACATAGGAATTCTTTTTGTTGGAAACAATTTTTACTAGAATTTAAGTGGTATTTGATATATGATGTGGTATGGGATTTAAGCAAGCATTGTAATATTTTAATTTGGTTTTATTATCAATACTGAGAATTGAACTCAAAACACTTTATTAGTTGATTCATACCCCCAAATCCATTTTTTTTCTTTTGCTTGCTTGCCTCCCTCTCTTCTCTTCCTAACTTTCTTCCCGCCCCCTTTCCCTCTCTTCCCCCCTCTCCCTCCCTCCCTTCTTTCTCCCTTCCTTCCCCTATCTCCTTTCCCTCCCCTCTCCCCTTTCTTTCTCTCCCACCTCTCCTGCCCTCCCCCATTCCCTCCCTCTCTCTCCCCCCACCCCATCTCCCTCTCCCCCATCTCTCTCTTTCTCTTTCTTGTTTGTTTCTTTGTTTTTCTCAGATATGATCTAGCACTGATGTTGCCCAGGCTAGCCTCAAACCATAATTGTCTTTCTTCCACCTCCCAAGTAATTGGAATTATAGGCATGTACCACCACACCCAGCTATATTTGGCTTTAAATACAGAGTTAGTTTAGCAGTAGTCAGGCATTCTTCATTTAGTTTACTATGGTTTTAAGAAACGAAAAAAGAAATAGTGTGATGTTACTCTGATTCATCTAGTATACATTTGAATTACTTTTATTCTGATTCTCTGTTCAGAGACAAATCATTATGAATTCTTTTATACTGACTAATAAATATCAGGACCTTATTGTCTAAAGGAAAGTAGGTTTAGAGATTAGTTTAGCAGGCTGGGATGCAGCTCAGTGCAAGTGCTTGCCTAGCAAGTGCAATGTCCTGGGTTCAATCCCCAGTACCAAAAAAAGAAAAGACAAAAAATACAGCTAAAAAAAGGAAATTAGATTTAGCAAGCCAGCTACCCTCCCTGCTGTTCAGTTTTCTTGGTCGTCCTGGAGTTTAACCCAGGGCCTTATGCAGAAAAGGCAGATGCTCTGCCCCTGAGCCATATCCCCAGCCCTTCTTCCCATTAGTTATTTTTCAAGTAGAGTATTGCACTGGGACCCTGGCCTACTTAGAGCTGTACGTGGATAACGTGTGTACTGCCATGCCTGGCTTAGTGAAATATAATTGTTGCCTGGGCTAGCCTCAAAATGTGATCCTCCCAATTACATTTGCAAGGCACGCGCCTGGCCCAGCATTTAATGAGCACATAATACATGGCAGAAGCTGCTTGCTTATTTGTGGGAATGCAAAGATGAAAAAGGATGTGCACTGACAAGCAACTCTTAAATTACAGCTCAGCATTCCTATTATTTTTCATTTAAAAATTGGTTATAGTTTTTAAATGGTATAGTTTTTAAATCCAGACGTGAAGACTGCTGTGTAGATGGTACAGTAACACTTTCTGTTTCTTAAATTCTAGGTACTCCTATCCATTCTTTGGAAGTGCAGCTCCTATCATGACTAACCCCCCTGTGGAAGTTCGGAAGAACATGGAAGTTTTTCTCCCCCAGTCTTACTGTGCATTTGATTTTGCAACTGTGCCTCATCAGCTGCAGGACACCTTCTTACGGTAATGTGTATGTTATGTGGATTTTTTTTTGTTTTGTTTTCCCAGGTCAGTACTTGAAAATTTGGTATCTAGACTTAAATCCATAGCACTGTATGAATTTGAGAATCAAACAAATTTACTGGTACTGTAACTGATATTTTCACTTTTACCACACACTTACAGGTTTGTTATAAAATCTGTTTGCCTGCGTTTAGATACTTAAAGTTTGTTAAAAAAAAAAAAATCTGTGATTAATGAGGAAGCTTTAAGTATAGTGGTGTTTTCTTTACATAAGGAGATAAATAAAAATATTTAGCTTTGCTTGAGTCACGAAGTTAACTGTAGTATGTTACTTAATTTCTTTTTTTTTTTTTCTTTTTGCTGGTCCTGGAGCTTAAACTCAGGGCCTGGGTGCTGTCCCTGTGTCCTTTTGTGCTAAAGGCTACTGCTCTACCACTTCAGCCACAGTGCCACTTCTGGCTTTTTCTGAGTAGTTTATTGGAGATAGTGTTTCATGGACTTTTCTGCCCCAGCTGGCTTTGAACCAGTATCCTCAGATCTCAGTCTCCTGAATAGCTAGGATTATAGGTGTGAGCCACCAGTGCCCAAATTTTTCTACTGTTTTTCACATGTAAAAATCTAGCCATTTGAAATAGATGTTCAAAGGAAAATGAGACCTATAAAACATTTTTTACTTTCCACAATTTTGTTTTGTTTTTGAGTCCAGTCATGGGGCTTGTACTCTGGACTTGGGTACTGTCCCTCAGCTCAAGGCTAGTGCTCTACCACTTGAGCCACAGCATCACTTCTGGCTTTTTTCTTTTTGCTTATGTGGTGCTGAGGAATCGAACCCAGGGCCTCAGGCATGCAAGGCAAGCACTCTACCACTGAGCCACCTTCCAAACCCAATATTTTTTACTTTTCATAGAATATAATAATCCAAATTAATACAGTCCTAAAGGAAAAATGTAGGAGTCACAAATTTTATAACCATTGTGGTAATTACAACAATTTATATATTGCCTAAAAGCAATATAGAAACAAATTAGTTCTTCATGCTGGTTTCCTGTGAAATTGAGCCTTTAACAGTTTTGTTAGATTATTTTCTAGGTAAAAACAGCAAGTCTAACAATAAGTTAGCAATAAGTTAACAGTAAGTCTGACAATAATTTCCTGCCTTAGGGAATGCCAAGATTTTAGTTGAGAAAAGGCTCTAGTGGAGGACTGGCAGATGAGAACTCATGTTTTTCTTTTCCTTAGGATTCCCCTGCTCGTTGAATTGTGGCACAAGGATAAAATGAGTAAAGACTTACTCCTGGGTGTTGCAAGAATCCAGCTTTCTAACATCTTGTCTTCAGAAAAAACTCGATTTTTAGGCTCAAATGGTGAACAGTGCTGGCGCCAAACCTACAGTGAGAGTGTGCCTGTTATAGCAGCACAGGGGTAATGTATCTTCTGCACCGTTTTTTACTTTCATAAGCATTCTGATTAACAAACCCCAGCCTTACTGTTTCATGTCCTGTTTTGGCTGGTCAGGTTTGTTTGTTTGTCTTTTAATTTTATTGCTTGCATTCTGAAGTAAAAAAAAAAATCTTTGTTGCTTTGTATGTCCCTCCCACACAGTATAACCCCTGCTTTCACTGTATTTGATGTCGGTATAATTTGTGGAGGGGAAGGGGAAGGGGAAAAACAAATTGTTTAAATAGGAATACAGATGGACCCATTGCAACAATGAGATGTACAAGTCTTTATGTCAAAAATGAACTTTACAACTTTGGTCCGGGAGAGGAGAGAATGGGAAGGAATGGAAAGGGGAAACAAAGGAGGCTACAATGCTTGATAAGAAATGTACTCACTATCTTGTCCATGTAATTGTAACCCCTCTGTACAGTATTTTCACAATAAAAAAAAACCATACTGCTATAATACTACTACCACTTTAGGAGAAAAACAAAGGAGCATGTGTTTGGGAGATCTTGAAGTCTAAAGACTGTTGGAGTTTCAGCAGCAGAGGTGTCAGGTATAAGTTATGTTGCTTACTCCTGAGTATTAGAGTACTGAATGGAGAAGTAAAAGGAAGAATAACATAAAAGTGTTTCTGTGGCTTTTAAGATACTTTTTATTTCTCTTGTAGGGCAAATAACAGGATAGTAGACCTTTCTTACACAGTGATTCTAGAAGATTATGGACTAGTAAAAATGCGTGAGATTTTTGTCTCTGAGTCTTCATCTCAGGTAAATATAATGGAGTCTTATCAAATGCCTTAAGACGGACTTAATGTGAGAGTGTGATTAAAACTGTGCTTTGTCATCTTTGTTAGGGTTTATCTACTGTACAACAGAAGACGCCTTCACTTCCTCCAGCACCTTGTCCCTCAGAGGTTCAGCTGGAGCCTCGCGAAACTTTGGAATACAAAGCAGCCCTTGAGCTGGAGATGTGGAAGGAGATGCAAGAAGACATTTTTGAAAATCAGGTTACTTTAAAAAAATCTATTCTTGTGTACTTGGTATATATTTTTCCTTTTCTGTTAGTAGGTTTTCTTTCCATATTCTTACCTGTTTTGCTTAGATGTCAACAATGCCTTCTGTTAAAGAAAAACAGAATAAACATTTAAAATGGGACAATTTGGCATAAGACTTTCACTAAATTTTGTCAAAATTAATAGTATATTATTCTTTTAGCTCAGATTCTTACATGGTCTACTCATTTGGAACTTAGACTAATAGTTACTAAAGGAGAGGATTAGAAAACAGAACCGCTTAATTTTCTTCTGCTTACGTGGATGTTGTTTCCCTCAAGCAATTTCTGTTTTTACCAAAAAAATAAAATTCCTGTAAAAATACTAGGTTCATTGTTGATTTGAAATATTTGGAGTTTCTTTTAACAACTCTGTTTTTACCCTTGGTAGTTGAAGCAGAAAGAATTGGCTCATATGCAAGCTCTTGCTGAGGAGTGGAAAAAAAGAGACCGGGAAAGAGAATCGATAGTGAAGAAAAAGGTGATAACTTGTGGAAACTTGAGGGAGGAGGGGAAGAATTCTAATGATAATACCTTGTACCTGCTTTAAAGAAAACCTTTGGAAAGAATAGTCTGCATAATGGATTGTATGGACATAGGTGAGGTAGATGGATAAGTCAGATAACATTGTGATTTTATCTTTCTACATTTTGAAGTGGTAGATGTCTTACACAGGACTTTAAAAACAAAAAATATTGCCTCTTTTATAAAAAAGAAAATAGCACATTTTAACATATATGTAAAAATTACATTGTAACCTGTAAATGAATAAAAAGCACCCCTTTTTTTTAGCTGTTTTTAAGAATTCAATCATGAAATAAGGCCTTTTTTTTGTTTTTTTTGTTTTTTTAAATGAAAACAAGACGTTTTTATGACTTTTGTTTGGTAGAACATCAGTACCCTTCAAAATCCTACTCTTAAAATACAAATTCTTGTGTTTACAAAGTATTCACAATTTCAGCCTTGTTCCTTATATTCTAAAACACAGCATCTATCTCCTTACGAAGTGATCACAAATAACAACTGCCCAAGGGAAGCCCTTGCCTGTCGGGCATCCACCTATCCCATGCTGGCCTTCCTTTTACTTTAAACTAGTTGGATCCTGTTTACCAAGGGGCTAGTCTGCAGTTCTAGCTGCTGCATCTATCTGTTCTGTTTTGAAAACCTCGTCCATATTGTATGGGTATGACACTGATATGATGGGCCAGAGACTGATAGGATGCCTCCTTGAACTCAAGGTTTCTTTTCTGTTAGCAAAGCCAATCTTAGTGAAGGAAGGCAGGAAAGGAGCTCAGAAACAACAGGGCTCTGGACACCAGCTGATTTTACCATATCAAGTGACACAGTAAAAACAAGTCTTCACATTATATAGTTAGGACCTACTGCAGAGATATGCTTCAGAAAGAGATGCTCTGGTAGGAGGATGGGCGGGAGGCCAGACAACAGGCACTCTGAATCCTAAGTCTGTGCTGGGTGAAGTCCCAACCTGCTGGTGTTGCAGATTTGCAGAGTACTTTGGCCAGTGGTTCCATCTAGGGCCTGCTGATCTAAGTGATGCAGCTTTTGACCTCTGAGAATAGGCCCCCAACTGGTGGGAAAAACAAAGGAAGATGAGCATGGTGTAGACAAGGTCTGCACATCTGAAGACAAGCAGACATTGGCACTGGAACCAGAGCTGAAGTGTATGCAAGAGCCCTGTGAGGCCATATTTTCTGGTATAGCACATACCAGCAGAAGACTAGGGACTGCTTGTGAAGCAAAGGGATAGTGCTCAGGTGGCTGCAATTAAATAACAAGTGTTAAAGCCTTTGTTTTCTTTCTTTCTTTTTTTTTTTTCTCTGTTGTGGGGCCTGAATTCTGGGCCTGGGTGCTGTCCCTCAAGGTGAGCGCTGTACCACTTGAGCCAGAGCACCATTTCTGGCTTTTTCTGCTTATGTGGTGCTGAGGAATCGAACCCAGGGCCTCATGCATGCAAGGCAAGCACTCCACCACTGAGCCACCTTCCCAGCCCAAAGCCTTTCTTTTTTTTGCAAAAGAACTCAAAAGCAAGTAAAGAGCCATTGTTGGCCTATCCTACCTCTAAAAGGTGCTCCTGACCTTCTGCCAGGGGGTGGTCACTCTCATATAGCAGCACGATTGTATTCTCGCTGACCAGCTGAACCACAGGTGTGCTTCTGCTCCAATGGAGTTAAGCAAGAGCATGCTGGCCCCATTGGATCCACCTTTGAATGTGTGGACAGAATGCTTTCTGCAGGGGCTGCCCAGTGGTCTATACCAAGCTAGGCCAGGGCAGCAGCAATGAGTCTGTGACCCAGTTTTAGACGTATCTTTTTGTTTTGTTTCGTTTTTGGTTGGTTGGTTTTTTTGTCGGTCGTGGGGCTTGAAATCTGGGCTTGGGCACTGTCCCTGAGCTCTTCAGTTCATAGTGAGCACTCTACCACTTGAGCCACAGTACCACTTCCTACCTAGATGTATCTTTTAAAATGATCATCTGAGGATTTATTCTGGAGGAAGAGAGGGGGAGGCTAGCCCAAACAAAAAGTATGTGAGTTTTATACTAAGTAATAAGTACAGAACTCATGTATTGCATATTAATGGAATTCTAGAGCTCTGGGCAATATGTTAATGTTCTGAAGATAAGTTTATCCTTGAATCATTTGTTCCATGGTAGAGTCCTTTTAGTATTCAGGTTTGCAAAATTCAAATAATGATCAAATTTGGAAAATTAATAAAATTGGACACATAGTGACGATTTCAACTTATGACATAACTGAACATAGTTTTACAAGAAATAGTTATTTTCAATAGAGTCAGGCAAAAAAAAAATCAAGTTGAAAGTTTCTGTTTGTTACCTAAAATGGTAATAGTGATTTTTTTTTTTTCTGTTGGGAATTTATTCCATCTATACAATTATTTCCTCCATCCGAGCTTGAATTCATGAACTCTGAGCTACTAGGAACTCTAATCAGAATAAAGATGATGGTGGATGCCTAATAAGTATTTGAACTATTTATTTGAATTAGTCATATTGGAAAAGTAGACTTGAATTTACCATTTTCTTTCAACCAAAGTGCATTTTGGGACTAAATACTTCATTTGTCTTAAAGTGCCCTATTTTGAAAGAACATTATCAGCTAGGATATGTTAACATCCATAATTGGTCTTAAATAATCTTAGAAGCCACTGTAAAATCAAGTTAATAGGGAGAAACAAATAGTTCTTCAATATGAGATGTTTAAAGTAAAATTCTCTGCGAATCAACTATAGAATTTTATGTGCATAATGTTTGAGTTGTTTCTGAAGGTTGTTAGGTCTATGTGTAATTTCTTTAATACTTGGAAAGTGTGCCTGAAGGAGTATGGGTGTACCTGATCTCTGCTTTACATGGTACTGCCTATAGTGGTCTCATCTATGAGCACTCTCAGCCCCCGCCCAGAGGAGGACATCAGTCCTACATAAGAGATTATGAGGAGGCTTTCGTAGATAATACAAGTACCTCGTTGCTTCATTTATAAGTTACCTCCAGTGCTTTTGATGGGCTTTCCACACAAGCAAACAAAGTTTTATTTCAGTGTAGGACTATTGCATTAAGAAATTGTGCATATTTTGATGTTAGATGGGAGGACAAAGTGTGTTCAAAATATAAGGTGGGATAGGTTGACAGGGGAGGGACAAAACTGGGAGAAAATGAGGGAAGAGATGACACTGTTCAAAAAGAAATGTACTGACCTATGTAACTATAACCTCTCTGTATATGACCTTTACAATAAAATACATTTAAAAAATGAAAATAAAAAATTAAAGTTTAGACTAGATTATGTGATGGCTTTTCTAGCCAGTATTCAGGAGTGAATGAAGTCCTTGTGACCTAACATGCCCATTGTTGGTAAAGAATTAACTTTCTCTCGTGCATCTATATTGGTAGAATGATATACCATCTCCAGAAAGAAAGATAGTTAATTTTCTGTGCTCTGTGGTGCAGATGATGAATCCTAGTTGAGAAAGATGGAGATTTGAGAAACACTGTTGTTGTTTTTAATTTTTTATTGTTAAGATACTATACAGAGGGTTACAGTTACATGAGCAAGGTAATAAGTACACTTCCTATTGAGCATTGTTACCCCCTCCATAGTTTTCCCCTTACTATCCCTTCCCTCCCTACCTTCCCTGAGGTTCTTTTTTTTTTTAATTGTGATTAAGTGATTACATAATATCTCAAATTTCACAGTATTGTGGAATAATGATGCTCATTTAAAGTCACAAGTTCATTCTAACTTTCCTGGAGCAAATTGTCTATCACAGTCTATAACATATAACGGTGTACATATATACACCATACATGTGATCAGCAGCATGGGGATATTTAGTAGTGGTTCTACCAGATGAGTGGGAGTTCTTTGGAGAAACACTGTTTTAAAAGGATATTTTTATTTAGATAAATAAATAATTATTTTAGTCATTCTGATAGAAGAGTAGATAGAAAAGAAGAAAGTGAATATTAAAGTCAGGGAGACTTGGAAAGCAATATTTATAAATGAAAATGGAAGCTGTACATGAATATAAGATTACAGAGAAGGGGGGTGGGTATTGAAGAGGATGAAAGGACGTTTGAATCCTTATACCTTGAGGGGTCCTCAGTGCTCCCCTGTAGTCCTGGTGTGTCCCTGGTCTGTTCATTGTCTGACCCTCAAGAACAGTGAATCCACACAGGTTGTCTCTTCACAAACTGTCCTCCTTCACCTTTACCCAGTGTGAGCTTTTTAAAAGCTTGCTTAACTTGGCTTTCCTGTGTTCTCCTACTATTCTACTAGATCCATCCTTTACATATTTTGGCTTATTCCTGGAACCAGTCCTTGACTATATTCTTTTTCTCTATATAGACTAACTCCTTTGGTGATCTAAGCATTATGTAAATCAAATCACTCACCTCTAATAAACACCTCTTTCCATTTCCAAATTTAGCTTCTGTCCTGGATTCTATACTTGGCTATTTTACTTCTATTCTCTAGAAATTTGTTCCTTTTGATTTTTTCCATCTTAACAAATAATACTGCCTTTTATTCATTTATTTACTCAATGTACAAACTAATTCACCCTTAATTGTCTTTCATGTTATACCCATTTCCTGGCCCCCTGTACCTTGTTATATACATATTGGTCCAAAAGTGGAGCTTTTAAAATATAAGACAGAATAATGTATTCCTCTGTTCAGAACTCATCATACTGCGCCTTATACTTAGAATAAAATGGGAAATTCTTAGTAGAATGTGCAAGTCCTTGCATGGTCTCTGTCCATTTTCTCCCGTCAGTCTGTGCCAACCACTCTGACCTTCTGGTTGTGCCTCAGATATGCTGAGCTACCTCTCTCCTAAAGATCTGTGAAACACTTTCTTCTGGAGCTACAATTTGGTCTCTGCTTAGAATAACTTCTGAGGCCTTCTCTGACTACCACATCCAAAATAATGCCCCCCTTTTGTCCCCTGGCACTCTGTTCTCATTCTTCATAGCATTGACTGGTATTAAATATGCACTTGTGGCTTGCATAGTAGATCACCCTTGTAATCCTAGCTACTTGGGAAGCTGAGAATCATGTTTTGAGGCCAGCACAGGCAAAAAGATCATGAGATACCCATCTTAACCAAAAGTTAACTTAAAAAGTTAGGTAGGTAATGTGCTTCTGCTATGGGAGAAGTGTAGTCCAAGCCACCAGGGGAGAAAGCAAGACCCTATCCAAAAATGAAAAGGGTGGAGGGAGTGGCTCAAGTGATAAAAGAGTGCTTGCCTAGCAAGCACAAGGCCTTGAGTTCAAACCCCCGTGCTCCCAAAATAAACAGCATTTGCTTATTTATATTTTACCTTTACCAAGAATACAACCTTGTTTTGCTTGGTGAATGTTAAATGTATAGAATGATTCCAAGTTTTTAATTTTTTAAGTTTGTGACATGAAAAATAACAATGTACAGCAAATATTGTTTAGGTTTTCAGGCCTGAAACTCTAGAGGAGATTTGACTTTGTAATACAAATTTGGGAGTTCTTAGTATATGTGATGGTAGGAAGATAAGATCGCCACCTAAGAGGCCTCCAGAAGCAGAACTCTGGTGAGAACCCAAATATTTGAATAGTTGTGATAATGATTTGGTTAAGGATGGAAAGCATGCTTAGCATGTTTTTAGATACACCAAAAAAGTAAATGGTACAATTAACAGAACATCATTTTAGAGGACTTAATAAAAATGACCTAGATTCTCCATTTTAAAGAATGTGGGAATAATAATGTGACCAGTGATGGAAATAGGTGTTTATTTTGGAGAAGAAAAAAGACTAAGAAGATATTTGGCTGTTACCAGATTTGAATACAGGAAGATACATTTTCTCTGTCCATGTGTAGAAATAGGGTTAAATGGACAGTAGCCCTCTGAGAAGCATCATACCAGCCATTTATTGGTGTAGCAAAGGGATTGGGATGTGCCCTCAGACTAGATAGTGACAAAAGCAAACAATTTAATTTAGAAAGTTCTAAATTAAAACACACACACATGCACGCATGCACACGCATGCGTGCACAGGCAAGAGGAGAGCCCTACAAGGCTGTGTATGTAGATTTCGTACACTGAATTGGACTCTGGTCCTTAAAAGCAGACTTCTTTGTACCTCAGTTTCTTCATGTCTACAAGACCAAGCAGGAACTCTGTTCCTGGAATGTAGTAAAAGATAAGTTCTGAAGCAGTAGAGAATTGATTTGCAGCTGGCTGTCCAATGTAGTAACTGGATTAGTTAAAAAAAATGAGAGAGTGTGATTAAGAACAATACTGGAAGATTTAGGAGCTTGGCTTGACTAAGCACTCTTGACTACAAGCATCTTTTTGAGACATTTTTTAAAGACAGTCAAACAAATGCACCATTGTGTTTTCATTCCTTTTGAATGAATATTTTGAGTTGAGGCATGTACTTTGACTCTTTCCAATTCTTAGGTCCTATTTCAATAAAATAATAGGTGTTTCAGATTTTCTGTATTTTGAATAAGAGAAGTAAATAACTTTTTTCTGTTTTAGGTGGCTGAATATAGCATTCTAGAGGGAAAACTTCAAAAAACCCTAATTGAATTAGAGAAACGAGAGCAGCAGCTGGCCAGTGCAGAATCCGAGGTACTTCATTCACCTATCATATCTTTATTTTACTGCCTAAACATTATACCATTTTTTTTTTACTTTATAAATCATGGAAATTGTTTTTCAGACATTATAGGGAAAACTGATACTCACTAAATAAAGCATATGTATTAGAACATTGGGAATGGGCCGGGTGCTGGTGGCTTACACCTGTAATCCTAGCTACTCAGGAGGCTGAGATCTGAGAATTACAGTTCAAAACCAGCCTAGACAGGAAAGTCCATGAGACTTTTGTCTCCAATTAGTCACCAGAAAACTGGAAGTGGCATTATGGCTTAAAGTAGTAGAGTGCTAGCCTTGAACTAAAGAGCT
Organism: Dipodomys merriami; assembly: GCF_024711535.1. NCBI lineage: Eukaryota > Metazoa > Chordata > Mammalia > Rodentia > Heteromyidae > Dipodomys > Dipodomys merriami. Next base: position 4,428,325 of record NW_027206413.1, on the reverse strand, counting down.
CAGAGACTGTGCTGAGGCCCTGAGTTTAAGCCCCATGACCAAAAAAAAATTTTTTTTTTGATGGGAATGGGTAGAAAAATGTTTGTTATTTGAAGTAGTCGACCTTCTTTTAGCCACTGGGCTAACTTCTTCCCATAATAGGAGTTTTTGGTTTACTTCGCCATTATGTGAAAGGGTGGATAAACATGGAATTCTGAGCCTAGTGTGGCAGTGTAAACTCCATACTCTCAGGGGGCTAAAGCAGGAGAATCATGAATTCAAAGCTAACCTAAGCTAGATAGGAAACTCTTTCTCAAAACATAAGAAAGATTACATCCTAACAATTAGCATTAAATTAGGTCTTAACTAGATTATATTAAAAAAAAGTTTTTCTAGAAATGAATTTAAATAGTATTATATTAAATTTATATGTCCATTCTCTAACCATAATATTTCTTAAAAATTTGGGCAACCACCCTAATCTGTCTAATTTCTGAAATTTCTTTTTTTTTTTTTTTTTTGGGTCCGGTCGTGGGGCCTGAACTCTGGGCCTGGGCGCTGTCCCTCAGCTCTTCAGCTCAAGGCTAGTGCTGTACCACTTGAGCCACAGCGCCACTTCCGGCTTTTTACTTTTTGCTTATGTGGTGCTGAGGAATTAAACCCAGGGCCTCAGGCATGCAAGGCAAGTTCTCTACCACTGAGCCACCTTCCCAGCCCTCTGAAATTTCTAAATGATTTAGGGTTTAAACTTAAATATATCTTCTTAAGTGCTTAGGCAAAGAATCAACAGTTTCTATAATTAAAAAAAACAAAAAACCTCAGGCATGTTTCTTTTATATAATTGTACTAAAGTCTATCCAAATGGGAATTTTCATTTGAGCTTATACAGGTTATATATGGATTTTTTATAGTTTCATATATTAGTATTAAGTGATAAACAATTTTAATCATTGTGTATTTTTTATTGTCTTTAGTTTTACAATGGTGTTCAGTTCAATAGATAAGTTTATAAGTACACTGCATCTTGGTCAATGTCACGTCTTCCAATCTTTGTCTCCAACCCATAACTTCATGGATCCATTTTCTCATGTGTACATTGGATATAATGACTGTATTCTCCCACCCTTCCTTTTTCCATTAATCTCACCATATATTTAAACATTGATTGTCTAAACATTAACTCTCTAATACAAAGAAGTATTCTGAACACTTCACTGATGGTAGTGATGATCAACTGTTTCACAGTTTGACACAGCTAGTAATAGGTCAACCTGTTAAGGATGTTTTTGTTTTTAAGGTTCAAAGGGAGAAAAGGGAACTTCAGTCTGAACGCGAGCGGAACCTACAAGAACTTCAAGACTCCATCCGTAGAGCCAAAGAAGACTGTGTTCACCAAGTGGAGCTGGAGAGGTTGAAGACTCGGCAGATAGAAGAGGATAAACACCGGCTTCAGCAGCAGGTGCTCCAAAAGTTGATAAAATTCACTGATTTAGACCATTAATCATATGCATTAGACTAGATTCAAATTTATTTAATCTTGGATCTTGTTTTCTAAGTTAAAGCTTGGAATAATTTTTTTGCTCTTAAAACTATTTTTTTTGGGGGGGGGGGTGGTTTCCGGTTGTGGGGCCTGAACTCTGGGCCTGGGCGCTGTCCCTCAGCTCTTCAGCTCAAGGCTAGCACACTACCACTTGAGCCATAGCGCCACTTCCGGCTTTTTTCTTTTTTGCTTATGTGGTGCTGAGGAATCAAACCCAGGGCCTCATGCATGCAAGGCAAGCGCTCTACCACTGAGCCACCTTCCCAGCCCCTCTTAAAACTATTTATGTGAAACTGTCCTGTATTTCAAGTGACTACAATATAAAATATTTTTCTGATAGCTTTTTGCAAACGTAGATATTCTTGAGGCACTGGATCAAATTCAGTTAAGAACCAGATTTTATGGGAGAATTATTTATTGCACACACCATTTCCTTACCTAGTTTGCTTTCCATCCCGGAGCTCCAGCCAACCAGTTGTTTAGAGAAGCCATCAATGGTTTAAGTCACCCAAGTACAGTAGGAGTTTTCCATTTCTTGCTAAAATTTCCTGTGTACACTGTTGTCACTGTTTTTCTCTATTCTCGTCTTCTATGTCTTGCTTTCCTCAACCCACTGGCATTGATTTAGGGTATTTCTCATGCAGTCTTCCTTTGTCTATTAAACGTTGAACTTACTCCAAAGTCAGGGCTTGCTTTCTGGTTGTGTTGTTGTGCTTTCCCTGAGATAGGGTCTTGCTGTATAGCTCAGGCTGGCTTTGAATTCATGACTCTCCTGCTTCCACTGCTCAAGTTGTTGAAATTACAGGTATGTACTAACACACTGGCTCTCAGGACTTACTGTTTACTACAGTGTATGTCCATGACTTCAGAGAATCTGTACATCTGGTACTTCCACATGAATATTTTCAAGACTTTTCCTTTACATTCTTGTCCCATGAATTAATTGCCTTTTTGATATCTTTACTTAGAGCTCCTAAAAGCATTTTAATTCAGTTTGATCTTCTCATCTGTACCTTGCCTTCCTTCCGTAAGTGTTCTTTATTTTAGTGATAGGCTCATCCAGTTTCATGTTGCAGCACGTATTTTTGAAATTTTGGACTCATGACACCTTCTTACAGTTTTTCTGTATCTTCTGCCATTTATAGATAAAGATCTGAATCATTACCTTATCTACCAGCATCTGCATCATCTGAACCCAGCCTGTCTCTCTAACCTCATCTCTCCTTTTTCCCTCTCTGCTGTGTATTCTCCAGCCACACTGGATTCCTGTCAGGGCCTCACTGCTCACTTCCCCAGAGAATTTTGTGTACTGTATTGTCTGGACCTTGTGAATTCTATTTTTTTAACATTATACTAAATTTTATTACAAAGATCAAGTCCTCTAAAGTATACAGAAAGAAATACATTTATAGCAATAAATTCATTCTGACTTTTGAGATTTCTGCAATATTGAATACCTTAGAAAAATGTGGAATTCATAAAGTTTTGAGAAACAAAGCTTCTACAACCAAAGATTACATTCAGTCATATTTGGAGGTCACATAAAGACAAACTTAAAAAATACAGAATTAACATGGTTTTTAAAAAAACAAAGGAATTGAGAAATGATCATGAATATTAAATACAGGTAAACTAAATTACTAAAACAATTATACAAAGGTAAAAGCATTTACCAAAGTTAATTATTAATAGAAAAACAACTCTACTTACATTTGCTAATCTATGATTTTATCCTTTTTTTGGTGGGGGGTGGTCTGGTAGTGGGGCTTGAACTCTGGGCCTGGGCGCTGTCCCTCAGCTCTTCAGCTCAAGGCTAGCACTCTACCACTTGAGCCACAGTGCCACTTCTGGCTTTTTTCTTTTTGCTTATGTGGTGCTGACGAATCGAACCCAGGGCCTCAGGCATGCAAGGCAAGCGCTCTACCACTGAGCCACCTTCCCAACCCTATGATTTTATTCTTAAGCTAGACAAGTCAAAGTATATATACACAAATATTCTTAGTATTGTTGTTTATAAAACTGAAATGCCTTCCTGGGGCCAGTGGCTCATGCCTGGAATCCTAGGTACTTAGGAAGCTGAGGTCTGAGGGTCACAGTTTGAAGCCAGCTCAGGCAGGAAAGTCTGTGAATCTTTATCTCCATTAAATCACAGGATCATGTCTTCCCCTCACCCACCAAAAGAAAAAAAACAACAACCCTGAAATGCCTAAACTAACTTGAATATTCAAGAAAAACAAATTATATCAACATATTAGAATATATTTTTTAACTGTAGATCTGTACATATAAAAATAGAAGTGTATGACAACAGACATGTGTACATGCATACATATATATGTGTGTATATATGTATATATGTATATACACATCACCTTAAGCGTTAACAGTATAGCATTTTTTTTTTAATGGACACTGGGTTGAACTAACATCCTTGTGCTTGCTAGGCAGGTGCTCTGTTTGAGCCACATTATAAGTCTTATTGGAAATTTTTATAAAATATAACAAAGCCATATAAACAATAAACTCTTGAAAACATTCAGAAAATGACTGTCAGTTCCTTCACAACTTTTCTGTCTACCTCCTGTATTTTTAAATCTAGTTTTTCTCAAATATTAACTCTTCACTTAAATTTAAATGTCTACTTTTTGAAAATAAGATCAGGTCAAAAAAATAAACCCCAGACTCTAAAAATAGTCACTTTATAAATATTAACAAAAATGAGGACCTACCATGTCCACATTTACGTTTCCTCTTGTCAAGTATAAGATCTGAATTCAAATTCCAGTACTGCCAAGGTGAAAAATAATAATAAATCAACAAATAGATTTTTTAAATTATATTTTTATTACTTTGTGGTAGTTTTACAAAAGGGTTACCATTCACTGTGTCAGTTTATGAGTACAACTATTCATTCTTTTAATTTTCAGTTAAAGCATTATTATCTCAAAAACTCTTTGAACTCTAGTTATTATTAAATGTTGTCATGGACTATTACTTTAGGGTTATTTTTTTAGGATGTATCAGTTTTAATTTTCATTAGCATGATAATTTTATCAATGTCAGATTGTTTCATAGTAACTCTGTGGTTTAACCATTATATGTCTGGAGCCCAGACTAATTTTCAGCAGTGATAAGGACTCAGATATTTGCAGAAAAAAAAAGAGATGAAGCTATTAAAAATTAAGCTTATCTTTCTTCTAAAATACCACTGTTGATTAAATATGTCTGACAAGTGTCTTCAGTGTCTTCTGTCTTGAACAGTAGCTGACAGCAGCTTAGGGTCAGTGACGGTCCTTTTATTTCTGTGGTTATAAGAATGAATTTGATTGTTGCTATGGGATTCTGATCTAAGTTGTGAAAAACTTGTAAATGTAAGCAGTTATCAGAATCACTAGTAGTGTTGGTATAATATTAGGTATATTACTTTTGTTGTTGTTTAAAACAGAAGAGAGGTGCTTAAGAATGGTTTGAACTTTGGATATTAAAAGAATTAAACTTCAGAAAAGGGAATCACAAAATAGGCAAAGGACAAAGGGTAAACAGTGCAAACAGCGATACAAGACACTGTGTTGGAAATGAACTTTTACAACTTGGGGCAGGGTGACAGAACAATGGAGGGGCTAACAATGTTCCACAAGAAATGTACTTGTTACCTTAATCGTGTAACTGTGACCCCTCTGACATCACCCTTACAACAACATTAAACCATAAAAAAGAATTAAACTTCAACTATATGGAAATAGAAAACAGCTCACTACCCAAACATGTGAGGTACATATTAATTACAATCGGTGATGGTTTAATAGCTACTTTTTACAATTTTTTTTCAGCATTTTATCTTTAGTAACATCTTACATCTCAGGAAAGAGATGACTGATCTATCATGGATGGTCACATTATAGTATGACTTGGGAAGGTATCTTAGACAATTTTTATATTTAATAAAAACAAAATTTTCAGATTAAAAAAAAAAAGTATGGCAGTCATCCCCCCCATTTAGCCTTTCCTCTTCTCCCCCTCCCTTTTCTCCATTATATATATATATATATATATATATATATATATATATATATATATATTTATTATTATTTTTTTGGTCATGGGGCTGGAACTCGGCCTGGGCGCTATTACTCAGTTCTTCAGCTCAAGGAAAGCTCTATGGCTTGAGCCACAGCGCCACTTCTGGTCTTCTAGTGGTTTATTGGAGATAAGAGTCTCACAGACTTTTCCTGCCCGGGCTGGCTTTGAATCATGATCCTCAGATCTCAGCCTCCTGAGTAGCTAGGATTACAGGTATGAGCCACCGGCACCCTGCTTATGTTGATTTTTTAAAAAATTATATTTTATTGTAAAGGTGCTATACAGAGGGGTCACAGTTACATGAGTAAGGTCATGAGTACATTTTTTGTCGAACATTGTTCCTCCCTTTCTCTCCTGCTATCCCATCCCTCTCCTCCCCACCCCCAGCCAAAGTTGTAAAGTTCATTTCCAACATAGTATCTTGTGAGTATCATTGTTGCATTGGGTCATCCTGTGTCCTTGCTTCACCTCCCTCTCCCTCTTTTAATTTATGAAGTGTTGACTACTTTCTTTAGAGACTGATGTTAAGGATAAGAATATATAGTATTTTTGCTTCTACTGATTAACTCACTAGGCAAAGCTTGTTAGAACTCCTTCACTATTTAGCTCTTTGACCTTAAATTTTTAGATTTTTTTTTATTTTCTTCATTTTACTTTATGCGTTTCCAAAAATTTTTAATGTGAACATGCTTTAGAATTTAAAAGAGATTTAATTGAATTCCATGTAATAGCCATCTGATTGTTTTTAAATGGCTGTAACTACTTCTTTAAATACAGCTTAATGATGCTGAAAATAAATATAAGCTTTTGGAAAAAGAGTTCCAACAATTCAAGGATCAACAAAACAACAAACCAGAAATACGTCTCCAATCTGAAATAAATCTTCTCACCTTGGAAAAGGTACCGTGTCTTTTTTTTTTTTTGTCACTTTAGCTAGTTGCAGTAATCAGTTTGTAAAATCAATACCTACTGTGTATGTATACAGTGTAATAATGTTTCACTATAATTTTCTAATATCAAAAATATAAGGTTTAAGGTACGTGGTACTGTGAATAATTTGAATTTATTGGGTTATATCAGTTACAGCTTACATTAATTACTACATTGGATTGTAAACAGATCTAACTCTAGAAACAAAGACATTTACAAAACTCAGTTTCAAAACATAGACAGTATCTAGGAAGCAGGAAATGGCAAGTGTCCTGTCAGTCTGCTTTAGGATGCCTCTGATACTGCATGGCACTGGGTCCTGGATCCTCTGATTCTAGATCATACTACTGCACTCTTAGAATTTTAGCTACAATATACTATTCTGTGTATCCTGTAAATTTGGTTCAAAGCATACACCTGTAGCTTTTTAGCTGAGAAGGAGGAATATTGTTCTCATTTTAGTTTTTGTGGTTCAGTGTAAAACCCTGCCTCTCATTTTGTATTGGGATTCTGCCACAAACAATGTTTGGGGGCGAGGTACTGTAAAATATCTGATGTCCAGTAGGCATCCTAAGTTTGAACAAATATATTGAGATCTGAGAGAAGAAAAGGAGCTAGCAAAGTAGAGAGCTATGGGAAGTGTGCCCAGGGAGCACCTGTAAGTCAGAGAAATACTATACAGGATAAGGTTTAAAATGCAGCCTTTAAAATCATGACAGGTTCAGAGTTCCAAGTTTGCTTTGAATCTATAGAGTTATTGACATGAATAGGCAACTCCTTAACTTTGGTTCAAATTCTGGCTTTGTTACCTTGGGCTAGCTAGTTCTTTTACTTTTCTGCTTCTGTGTCTTTTAACAAGGCTAGTAAAATTGATTAAAGAATTAGATGAGTTAATAGTTCTAAAATGCTTGGCATAGAACCTGGGACACTGTTTTACCTAACTATTGGCTCTTACTGACAAATAAAATTTAAGTAACTTGTGGCACCATTGGAGAGTGTTGAGTAACCATAGTTTTTTTGTTTGGTTGGTTGGTTGGTTTTGGTAGTGGGGCTTTAACTCAGGGCCTAGTCACTGTCCCTGAGTTCTTTTACTCAAGGCTAGTGCTCTACCACTTTGAGCCACAGTGCCACTTCGAGAAATATTGATGTTTAATTGAAGATAAGTCTCATGGAGACTTTTCAGCCCAGGCTGGCTTTGAACCGTGGTCCTTAGACCTCAGCCTCCTGAGTAGCTAGGATTACAGGCATGAGCCACTGGTACCTGGCCTACTTTGATCTTTATATTAAAAAAGAAATCCAAGTGTGTGAAAGGCTTTCCTTGAATGACTTAAGAGACTGGTTTTGGCCTTTTTATACGCAGGATCCCTTTATATGTTTTTTGTCTTAGGAAAAAGATAATTTATCTAAAGATAACATAGTAAAAATTATTGAAAATACAAACACTTGTAATCACTGTATTAAAAATTAAAACTAGAAATGCTTCAGCATTTTTATTCATCCAAAATAGTATACAGTAACCAAAAACATTTATTAAAAATAATTATTTTCGGGGCTGGGAAGGTGGTTCAGTGGTAGAGTTCTTGCCTTGCATATGTGAGGCCATGGGTTCGATTCCTCAGCACCACATAAGCAAAAAGAAAAAAGCCGGAAGTGGTGCTGTGGCTCAAGTGGTAGAGCGCTAGCCTTGAGCTGAAGAGCTGAGGGAGAGCGCCCAGGCCCAGTGTTCAGGCCCCACGACTGGACCCTCCCCCCCCCCAAAAAAATATTTTCTAACACCAAAAATTGTGAAAATAACAGTATTTAACCTTTTTGGGCATCTCTTCAGTATGCAGGTAATAGAGGACACTTACCTGCTTTTGTAGTCTGCAGTGCTGCTGTGCTGCTGTGCACATCGTATAACCTTTAGAAAAGTCCACTTTATACTCAAGAAGTGAATGAAAGAAGAAAAGACAGTGCTTTAGCATTATTATGAAAAACGTATTAACCTCCCAGAACTTTGAGGTTAAAACCCTAGATTTAGTGATTATCATAGAACGTTTTAAACTAAATTCAGTCACCTCCCCTGAAAATTGTTATTCATGTAGTGTTACTGAGCTTGATGAATGTTTCTGAGCCTGTCATGCACCAAGGTGTTTTAGTGCCTCCTTACTCTGTTTCTTAAATATTTGGAAACATTCATGATTTCTTCATTTTTGGCCATCTCTGTATTTCTTTACAAGTGAGTTTGAATTGAGGTGGGCAGTTTTTATTCCTTTTTGATAAAACCAGATATAAAAAAGAATTTGAGTTTATAAATTGTACCTACCAAAAATATTTGAAGCATTCATTAGACAACCCTCATCATTTAAACAGGTGTCAAAGTATTTTCATTTTACCTTGGGAAATTCAGACACCAGATATCAAAATTATAACTGGAGCCTTACCATAGTATCTGATTGTGGCCTGGTTGACTGCAGAATACATACCTATAAATTATAAATGACTTTTTATAGTTTTATCCTTTTGCTAAAAGGATAAAGATCAGTAAACATAGTAAAAGTATTAACAGTGCTATTAAGAGAAATGGTTACTTAAATTGCTTTGGTATTCAAGTTAATAAATTTATCAGCTAATAAATTATTTTTATTCTAAGACTTCTCAACTCTTCTGAAGATTCTTTGTAAATCTTTTTGGAGCCAGAAGAGGGCAGAGTTTTATTTCTTAAAAAGCAATAGAAAGAAGCATAAGGAAAAAAAACTATCTGCTTAGCCTGTAAGTTCTGATTATTTTGAATTGACAGCTTTTTTCTTTTATTAGATCCCTATTTTTTCAATGTAATACATATATTCCCTCTTTTCCTGGAAAGGGAGAGAAATGCCATGAGCATTATCTAATTACTAAGTAATTCTTGATTCTATTATATAAGAAATGAATAATAATTTTTGTGACTTTCTTTTACCTAAGAAATGCTTTTTACATACTTTAAAAATAATTGGCACTTTAGAAACATACAATATGCAAAGCATATAATTTAGGAAGGCCTACACAAGTTGAAGATAGAAAAAGCAAATTAGAAAATGCAGAGTTTGGGTTTTTTGTTGTTTTGGTTTTTTTGTCTGAAACTGGAATTCAGACTCTTGATCTGATGCTTTTGCTCATTGGCCACACCTAAAACTCCATAGATTTCTAATCTAGCTCATTTATGTAGTGTATTTAAGAATATTTGGTATGCATTGTGTGCCTACTCTCAGGGCAAATAGGGAGAAAAGAGAATAAAGTATATTATCAAGTTCAGGCATTGGTGGTTCATGCCTGTAATCCTCGCTTATCCAGGAGGCTGAGATCTGAGGATCATGGTTCAGAGCCAACCCAGGCAGCAAAGTCTATGAGATTCTTAATTAATCACCAAAAAGCCAGATGTAGAATTGTGGCTCAAATCTGAGAGCATTAATTAGCCTTGAGTTAAAAACTAAGGAACAGCAAGTACCCAGGCTCTAACTTCAAGCACTAGTATTGGCACACAAAAATAAACTCAAAACAGCTGGATGCCAGTGGCTCACACCTGTAATCCTAGCTACTCAGGAGGCTCAGATCTGAGGATCATGATTCAAAGCCAGCCCAGGCAGGAAAGTCTGTGAGACTCTTATCTCCAATAAACCACTAGAACCAATAAACCACTGTGGCTCAAGCAGTAGAGCCTTGAGCCGAAAAGAGCTGAGGGATAGTGCCCAAGTCCAGCGTTCAATCCCCACGACTGACCCCCAAAAAAAAAACCCCACCACACATACACACACACACACACACACACTCTCTCTCTCTCCCTCCCTCTCTCTCTCTCTCTCTCTCTCTCTCTCTCTCTCTCTCTCTCCCCTTTGGGGCTTAACTTTTAACTTTTAAATAGTTTGTTACAAAATTAAGGAGGTGACAACAGTAAATAACTGAATAATATACAAAAGATTATGATAGAAGCCTTTGACAATTCTCAAATTTTGGTGTTTAGTACTGGAAGATTTAAGAGAGTCTTGTGTTGAGGTAGAATTAAGCTTTAAGATATATAAGCAGAAAAGGAAAAGACTTGGAAGGTCCAGGGTAACGTGGGTGAGGAGCATGCAGGGCATAGGAAGATGGATTTCCTCTTGAGGAGTACTAAACACGTAAGTTGAGCAGGTATGGAAATTACATTTCCATATGAAGTGAGCACCTTAAATCCTGTAGTTGGAGGAGTAAGCATAATACTGTAGGCAAAGAGTAGTTGATCTTTTAGTAAAGAGTGAATTGGTATGGAGTTGGCAGGATTTGTGGACAAATTTGAAGCTGGTGAGACAAGGCCCTCAGGATAAGTTGAGATGAGACAGAGCTAAAGAAATGGCAGTAGGAATATAATAAAATACAAACTGAAAATACTTCAAGGAAGGGCTGGGAAGGTGGCTCAGTGGTAGAGTGCTTGCTTTGCATGCCTGAGGCCCTGGGTTCGATTCCTCAGCACCACATAAGCAAAAAAACAAAACAAAAAAAAAAAAAACGAAAAAATCCGGAAGTGGCACTGTGGCTCAAATGGTAGAGCGCTAGCCTTGAGCTGAAGAAGAGCTGAGGGACAGAGCCCAGGCCCAGAGTTCAGGCCCCACGACTGGACTCCCCCCCCCCCCAAAAAAAAAATACTTAAAGCAAGAGATATGTCTTTCCTTGTGACAGACTGAAATAGATTAGAAACAAAAACAATGCCAAAGCTGTAGTAGAAAACTTGAATTATGGCTGTCAAGGGTAGAAATAGGGAAATTGGGAACCAATAAGTGTTAACCTGTGTTTTTAGTGTTCAGTAGTCTCTGAATGACTCTAGGTCTTTAGCTGTTATCCTTGCAGAAGTGTATAACTTGCCTCAAAGTAAATTACTTCAATCATGAACCAATGAACCCTTAAATAAAAGGAAGGAGCTGGAAATATGGCTTAGTGGTAAAGTGCTTGTCTAGCATGTAGGAAGCCGTTTTCCTCAGTACCACGTACACAGAAAAGGCTAGAAGTTGTGCTATGGCTCAAGTGGTAGAATGCTAGCCTTGAGCAAAAGAAGCTCAGGGACAGTGGCCAGGCCCTGAGTTCAAGCCCCAGGACTGGCAAAAAAAAAAAAAAGTACAAGCAGAGTGTGGTGTTTCATGCATGTAATCTTTGCCCTTAGGAGGCTAAGTCCAGAGGATCACATGTTTGAGGCAAGTCTGGGTGACATAGCCAGAATCCGTCTCAAGAAGCCAAAAAGAAAAAATCAAGTGCAAAAGCTTGCAAGTGTCTCAAATCTAGTTCATAATAAGAACTCTTAACTCAAGGTTTTGAATACCTTGAAATTATATCATAGCATTGGTTATATGTATTTTTCTGGGAATTGGGCTCATATTTCTTTCACATCATAAAATGTATATCCTTAAAAAGTGGTAAAATGGCTAGGCGCCAGTTGGTGGCTCATGCCTATAATCCTAACTACTTAGGACGCTGAGATCTGAGGATTGTGGATCAAAGCCAGCCCAAGCAGGAAAGTCCATGAGACTCTTATCTCCAGTTAATCACAGAAAAAGCCAGAAGTGATGCTGTGTCTCAAGTGGTTGAGTGCATAGCTTTGAGCAAAAGGAGCTTAGGGACAGTGCCTAGGCCCAGAGTTCAAGGTCTGAGACCACTCCCCCCTTACCCCCCCAAAAAAAGAAAAAATGATCAAATGAGTTAGGTGAATAATGTTTGGATATTAGATTTGCTAGATAAGATTTTTATTTGTTAGATAAAACAGTTGTATATAGAACTCTTTGTATTTTACTGAGAACAACTATGCAAATGTGAATTCTTTTAATATATGTGGCAGGTATTTTTCAGTAAAGCTGATCTATCAGACCTCTCTTAGGCCCATGCAGGATATTAGACCTAGTCAAGGACTAGGTCATGGACAAGATCTGTTCTGTAATTGAATACTATTCTTTTATCTCACAGCTATAGAAAATATTTTCTATTCTTCTGAGGTATGGCCTGTTGTTAAATTATCTTGAAATGAATGTAAGTCTTTAGAGATAAGTGGAGGAGATTATCTCTAATAATCTCAGCAATATTATTCTACTTAAAATGCTTGAGTCAGGTTGTAAAATGTCAACACACCTAAATCCAAGCACTAGGGATTTATAAAGCAGAAAAGAGCTTGACTCTATTTAGACATATTTTACTACAGAGTGTGTTCTGGTTTTCTGTGAAGGAAGTTTGGCACTCTGGTTTCTCTTTTATTTTCATATGAGTTTTCTGAAGTTGGAATTTTTATAGTGTCTTCATTTTTGTTTTCCTATCCAACACTGGGAGTTGTATGTATGGGAAAAACTACACTTGATATAAAAAAAATTGACCAGTTCAGAGCAACAGTGTTTTACTGTAATTCAAGCAGATTTGTTACATTATCACTTAATAGTAAAACTGTCTGTTGGCTCCGTGAATTTGTTTGGTACTTGGTTCGAAACACTGAGTACATTCCAAAGCAGAGCCAAGTTGGCTTCAGTTCATGTACAACAGAATGCCTGCTGCAAGTATAAATAACCGTGTTTTTAATTGAATCACTTTGTTTTCCTTTATAGATTTGAGGAAAAATAAGAAGTAAAAATTAAATGTGTGTTATTAAAGAACATTGTTTTTCTTACTCTTGGGTTTAAATTCTTGAAATAGTTTTGACTTTGCATTCTTTCTTAGTGGCTTCTTGATAAAAACATTGTACTATTTCAAATGTTCAATAGTTTTGCCAAAATAGTTATTAAAAGTATCTCGATTATCTATCTTTATTATAAAACAAATTTTCACATAATGAGAGGACTTTAAAAGGAAAATTGGGTTTCTAAGTGTGCTAGCTAAATTGGAATGTTAACAGTTAGAGCTGCTTTTTGTAAAACATAAATGTATTTTTCATTCCATGTAATATACATATGTGAGTACATTTATAGTTAACTGTCTGGAGGTTAAGACTAATTCAGTCCTTTTTAGTGTAGACTGCTAGGCAATAAAAATAAGACTATATTTTAAACAAGAAAATGTTCATGTGCCATAATATTTATAGTAAATTATATAACAGTTTTAGATGATGTCGTATGTTTCACTATATAAACTCTTTTCTTAAGCCAGACTCTTTGTATATATTATCTTTCAGTGATTGTACACAGTGGTGTAGTGTTTCACTTGATACAATTTTAATCACTGTTAGGTTGAACTTGAAAGAAAGTTGGAATCTGCAACTAAGTCTAAACTCCATTATAAGCAGCAGTGGGGACGAGCTTTGAAAGAACTTGCCAGACTTAAACAGGTATGTCGTTTATGGCCTATTTTTTTCCTCTGTCTTTTTCCCTATTTCTTTACAAGTTTTTCTATCTGGCAACATCTTTTATGTTCAGATGTTTTCTTTTCAATTTCCAATGCTGTTTTTTGAAGGTAAGGGCTTTTTAAATGTGTTATACACAAGATCCTCCTTTTTTATAATTAAAAACTAAGACCTTTAGATCTTTTTATTTTCAATCAATTACCGTTATCTTTTAGAAGTAATTTACTTCTACTTACAAACAAGTACTTCTTCTTGGTATTAATCTTTCTATTCATAGAGCTAGGGAAGGAGGGAAGCAGTTCAAAGTTAACATTTAAACATTTTAAACGTTTTAAAATATTATTCCCTGGTAAGAAATTAAGCAATCATTGCATGATTTTAACAATTTATACCATGGTGTGAGTTCACTGAGAATTCTTGCTTTTTTTTTTTTTTTTTAATTCCTCCTAGTAGATAACTACTATTAGTTTCAAGGAGTTAATTTTAACTTTAAGTATAATTTCTTCAAATAATTAAGTTGAAGAAAACATGAGCAAGTTACTTTGTTGACCTAAAACTTTTTAAGAACTAGTAATGGTTTGATTTTTTAAAATTTGCTTTTTCTTATTATGTGAATTTTATTTAGAATATTTGTTGCATAGTGAGTTTTAGATTTGTATTTTTCTTAATTTGTCTCCATTATTATCAAATACTATTGATTGTCTTTGGGTGATGACTAAGGTGATACTTATCACCTTTGTAGAGGACTGCTAGACTGTGTGAATTTAGAAAATACATGCTAATGTGGCTTGTAGACAAGAAGAGATTGTAAACATTACAAATGAAGACACGTAGATATCCACACAGTGAAAATACAGGTTGTATATCTCTTATTCAAAATGCTTGGGCCCAGAAGTATTTTGAATTTCATATTTTTCAGATTTTGGGATGCTTAGGTGTATATAATGAAGTATTTTGGGAATGGCACCTAGGTATAAACAAAAGGCTATTTGTTTCATATACATTTTTTTTAGCATATAGCAGAAGATAGGCGTTTTTTGTTGTTGTTTTTGTTTTGGCTTTTTACATGTCTGTGTGTTCCTACCCAGACAATAAAGAAAGGTGAATTATACCACTTTTGATTTTGTATTGGCACTCATAAGGTTTTGGGCTTGGATTTTCAAAATCTGGTGTTAAATGTGTATTGTTTTAATTCTGGCAAGACTGAGAATGGGCATTATTATATTACTGGGGCATCCTATATTATATTAAAGACACTGCACTAAGGGTACAGATATAAGGAAGACATAAGCCTTGCCCTCAGGGAGTAGTTTGGAATATAGTAATAAGGAATACACAATAGTAATACTTACTGCTCTGAAAAAAAAAGAAAACAAATTACTTAGGAAAGGAAAGTACATAGAACTTTGAAAAGGTGTCATAAATGAAGAGGTATTTGAGATAGCCCTCTAAAGATGATTAGTCAGGATTTTAGTGGTGGAATTAGTTGTATTTAGGGAATTAGAGGGAGTAATGCAAACTTAGTGAATAACATGCTCATCACAAAGAAGCATAGTCTGTTCTTGTAAAATGCAGAAGATCCATTTTAGAGGTCACTTCAGGAATGAGGTGGTAGCCATGCGTATACACCAAGAACATTCTTGCCAAAGATAATGCAAAGGGTTCAAGCTGTAGTATCTGGAAAGAGTGTTAACTTATGGAAATATAGTTGTTAAGAAGCCAGTTGAAATATGGGAAAGAGATAAGATTAAAAATGTGAACATTTTAGGTTTTACCGAAATTCTGCAGGCAGTAAGATATATGCATCTTTTGAGAGTGTGAATGGGCTAAAAGAGAGCTTGAGGAGCCTACCAGAGAGAACCTGGAATTCTTAATGTTAAAGATGAGGAAAAACTAAGGAAGAAAAATACCAACTAGAGAGAAAGGGTAAAAAGAATTATGATGTGAAATAGTATTAATGTTTGCTATGTTTGCCCAGGAATAGATAAGCCCTTCAGAGTTTTTTTTTTTTTTCATTTAATCCTAATAAACATTTTTATGAAGCTGGTAGTATTCTCATTTCATAAAGAAAGAACGTGAGACTTAAAGGTAAGTTGTGTGTGATCACACAGGTGTTAAGTGATAGAGATATGAATTCAAGTCTTTAAACAGAATTCAGGCTGCATCCCTTTCATGATTTTATTATTTTAGTCCAAAGAAACCATGGGATAAAAGAATTTCAAGGAGAAGAAAATAAGAAAGACAAGTTTACTGAATGAGAACTAGTTATGAGTTAGTGAGGTAAATGCCATCATTGATGTTGATGTTATCAAATCAGTGAACATGAAAACCAAAGTGACTAAGGTAGAAGAAATTAATTCAAAGTCATGATGCCAAGATATCTAGGTTACAATCTTGTTCGTATGTATATATTGTATATTATGCCCTTTCTAAAGTTGGTTGTAGGGGAGAGAGAGAGAGTGTGTGTGTGTGGGGTGCTGGTCCTGGGTCTTGAACTCAGGGCCTTGGTGCTGTTCCTTAGCTCATTTCCTCAGTAGTAGCGCTCTATTGTGTGTATGGGGGGGGCGGGGGGGAGGAGGCGGTGGTTCTGGTCCTGGAGCTGGAATTCAGGTTCTCAGTGCTATCCCTGAGTTCATTCCTCAATGGTAGCGCTCTACCGCTTGAGCACAGTTCCATGTGTGACATTTGGTGGTTAATTGGAGATGAGTCTTGCAAACATTTCTACACAGGCTGCCTTTGAACCACTATCCTCAGATCTTAGCCTCTTGATTGAGTAGCTGGATTATAGGCATGAGCCACTGTACCCAGCAGAGGTGGTTTTAAAATATGAGTCAAAATGTTCTAAACGGTATTGCCTGAGCTCATAATTCGTGTTCTTGCTTAACTGGAATGTTGAGGTCATCTCTTTTAAGAGGATATTGAATGTAAAATAGTGTCATCCTCCTCCTTAACATAGTCACCCTCTTGTTTGCTGTCTTCTTTATTTTATTCATCTACTTTCAATTTATTCTTTCTACTATCTAGCCCAATAAAGCTTTGACAAGGTAGTTTTCATATGCCTTCTTTCTCTTGGTTTAGGATAGAAAACTGTTAAACTTAGACTCTATGAAAGGAAATGAAAGTAACCATTCAGTCTTGGTGCAGGGTTGTTTGTTGTTCTCTGATTGAGGACCATTTTTATTCCTCATCCCACAAACGTTATGCTTTAGAAGCAATACCATAAACAAATTTTAAGGTCACTAGGAATCATTGATGTTTTGCAGACCACACTGGGATGCAATAATTTCAGAAGAAAAGTAATAAACCTTGGGATTGCCTCAGTGAATTTTGCTCCGCCACTAGCTGTTTTTGGAAGATTAAAATTAATAACCACCAAATCACTACATTTCATCTGTGTGAAAATTGCTTCAAATTTTTCCTTAAAATTCTTTTTATTAAAAGCACATTTATTGTGTTTGGATGTAAAACTGGAATTGTCTCTCTGCTTTTGTTCAGAGAATTGTTTGTGCAACTTCTTGTTTAAATTGGATTAGTACCATGTTAATTTTACATTGCCTCTGGTGAATAGCCACGGGGCTATAATCTCTGCCAGTAATTTGTCACATCAAAACCCTCCAGAGGGCCATACAAAACATTTGTGTGGTTCGGATTAGACAGAGAAAGCCATATCTGAGATTGTTAATAAACGTTAATGACAAAACGCAGCTGGTAAAGCTTGGAAATAAGATCTAATGCTTGGTAGCCATTGCCAAAAGAATGTCTAAACAAAGATTTCCATTACTCAAAGGTAACCTAGTAAGTCAATTTGTGAATTAAAAAATCATAACCTTCTAATTATTTAGAAGAAAATTTAACTTCTGATTCACAACCATAAAAGCTTGTTTCCAAGTTGTAAGCTTTGTAAAAGTTTTCTTTTATAATCAAGACAGGAATAGCTGTAATATATAAATAAGTATAACATAAAATGAGTCCTAAATTAGGAAACAAGGATATGATAACCTCATATTCTGCGGTTGGTAACTTGAGACAACACTAAAAAAGTTCTACTTGTTAGATATCTTGTGAACCACTTAGTTTTTTCTTATCCCTAATTTGAAAATACACTGTACAAATATTTTAAAACACAAATACTTAAAATGAAATTGATCCACAAATACTTGACTATCTGTTAATCCTTAATTTGTAGTTGATAATATATTTATATACACATATATATCTAAAAACATTTAACACTTTAGAGTATAGTTTCAGATAACCAGAATAAAAGCTACTACATTAAAATATAAATGAATCATTGTTATAAAATATAAGTTTGTTGTAGAAAACATTTTTACTATGTCAAATATATAAAAGCTAGATATGTTTGTTCCCAGGACAGGAAACAGAACTAAGATTCTAGGTAGGATGTGGGTCCCTTACCATATTTGTGCACAGTAGATCTGTTTAAAACTAAGCTGTTATAGTTAGTTAAAACAACACAGACTTCATCGGCTGACATCAGCGCTGTCTTGTCCAGCCCTCCTGCTTATCCACTCGGGGTAATTAATTTGATTAATTTATAAGTAATTTAGCCAAGGATGGGATGTAAATCTTTGTTTAAGAAAACAGTTGGAGGTCCAAGTCTTGGTTAAAAACTGTGTCTTGAAACCATCCAGGCCCTCCTACTGACTTGTCAGCTCTGGGTTATTTTCAGAAAACTTGACTTGAGTTCCTTAGTTTAGTTCTAAGTTTTCCCACAGACTTCCATGGTATGTGTGAGTGGGAGAGCAAGTAGTGGCCACTTTTGAGCCGCTGTTTAGTCTAGTGTATGTATGTTTACATCTTTTCTCTGGATTTATAGGATGTCAAGGCAAAATAAAGATTATACTCAATTGATTGAGGAGACTTTAACCCAGAGCACCTGGCAGTAGAGAGCATTTTTCACTAACCTCTAATTTTTTCATATATGTGTGATTATTGTTAATATTACATGCTTGATCTAAAACTCAAGGCATTTAAAGAATTTTCTTACATGTTTTAGAATATAAATATTTCAAGTTTTATAAAGTAGCCTAAGGCTAAATAAGCAATTGACATAAAGTCATACTTTAGTTTACTACAAAATGCAAATTGTGTTGTTCTATGCAACATTGAAAATAAAAGTCAATATTTTATGCCCTTCTCAGCCAGAGACGACAATCCGATATATTTTTGTCTGAATATTTTTTCTTCCTTTAAAATAATTACTTTGTCACTTAAATGCACATTCCAGAAATGAATCTTACGTTTTTCTTGAAAAAAAATATAAATCTTTCTTTAAAGAAAGAAAGAAATACAATGCTTTGGAACTGTGCAGCTTTCTCAGCTGCATCTTCTCCCTTGTTTCCAGTGGTAACCACTGTCTTAAAAATGTATCTATTAACAGCACTGCTTGGTTTTTATGGTTTTAATCTTTCTGTCCATTCCCAATGAATATACCAGTTATATAGTTTTGTTATTTGTTTGTGGTACTGAGGCTTGATACCATTTTAGCCACTCTACCAGCCCTATATGTAGTTCTTTTAATAGTGGATATTTTTTTCCCCCTAGGTTTTTTTTTTTTTTATCATAAAACAACACTGAATATTTCTTGTACATATAACAGTTTTAGATGTGTTCAGAAGTAGAGTTTTTGGTACTAGTAAATACCCGTTTTTTTTGGGGGGGGGTGCTTCATTAAATATTGCCTAATGCTTTTCTAACATGGCTGTATGAGTTTCAGTGGTATTGCTTAATTGTTCCTGTCTTTCACATCATTGCCAACATTTGTCTGTTTCTAGTTGTCTTATAATTTTCATTTTGATCACCTCATGAGTTAAGCTTTCATTCAACTTGTTACTAAGGAGTTGAGCTTTTTTTTTCATGTTTATTGGACACATACTGCCTTTTAAAGGAAAAAAGATAAGTAAGACTGACAGATGATTTCATGAAAGTAAAGAAGCTCATAAGATAGAATAACATCCTTAAGGTACTGAAAAAAACAACAACCCTGAAACTTAAAGTTCTCTGAAAATATTCTAACAGAAGTTGAAAGAATTTGTCACAGCAAAGCTGAAAAATGAAACGGGACTTTTTAATAGATGAAAGCACTGAAGCATAAGAAAATAGAGGGTAATGAAAACTAAGTGCCAAGCTAGAGGGAAATAATGCTTGTGGAAAAACAGTAATTAAAGTATTTCTTGAGTGAGAAATACACGTAAAATTTAAATTCATGAAAAATAGTACAAAAATATGAAGGGAGTTAAAATGTGTAAAATATGCTTTATGTTCTGTAGTATAATAAAGGTTCTCAGTATCTATTAAATGAGAAATACATATTTAAAGAAAGGATCAAAGAATACCATAAAAGAAAATTGACATAAAATTGTCAATGTAAGATAAGAAATATAGAAGTAGATGATTGGGTAGAAAAAAGTAATGGAAAGATTTAAATTCCTTTATATTACCAATTGCTTTAAATATGAATGGATTGAATGTTCCCATTAAAGGCAAATATTAAGTAAAAAGCTAAATTCAAAACTGAAAGCCTGATAATATGCTACTTATGTGACATATTTTAAATATAAGGATGCATAATAGTTCAATTTTGAAATAGGGATATATATATCTATATAGATATAGATATATATATTCTATTAACAGTAACAAGAGCTATTCTAGCCAGGAGTAGTAGCAGCAAGTGCCTATAATCCCAGCTGAGTTAGAGGGAGGCTGAGTTAGAATTGTGCTTTGAGGCCAGTTGAGGCAAATTCTCAAAGCACTGTGTGAAAACCAAATTTAAAGCAAAAGGAATTATGGCTTGAGGCCCTGAATTCAATCTTAGTACTGCTAAATAGAGAAGAGAGAGAGACTTGGAAGAGAGAGAAAAAGCAACATTCACAGTGGCAGATGGGTAGAGTAACAATTGCACATTTGTATTTACCTGATGGCATAGCCACAAACTACGTAAAGTAAGAATCGGTAAAACTAACGGATCCTTAAGAATGATAAGAGACTTCATCATAGCTTCCTCCTGAAAACTCTTATCACCAGAAAACTGGTAAAGATACTATATTTAAACAACACAAGTCACTATTAGTATATCTAGAAAACCTCATTGAAAAAGTCCAGAATAGAGATTATTTTCTAGTGTATAAGGAACATTTAGCCAATTGCTCATATTATGTATTAACATAGTAATTCTTTTTTTGGGGCGGTGGTGGGTCCGGTTGTGGGGCCTGAACTCTTGGCCTGGGCACTGTCCCTCAGCTCTTCAGCTCAAGGCTAGTGCTCTACCACTTGAGCCACAGCGCCACTTCCGGCTTTTTTCTTTTTGCTTGTGTGGTGCTGAGGAATCGAACCCAGGGCCTCAGGCATGCAAGGCAAGTGCTCTACCACTGAGCCACCTTCCCAGCCCTAACATAGTAATTCTTAATACATTTCATAATATATTCCAGAATGTTTTCTGATCATAATGAAATTAAGCTAGAAATTAATCATTGTCCCCAAGGATTGGATATTACTTAGCATGCTACCAATAATGGGAAAGTTAACACCACAGTGAAATTAGAAAATATTTTTAACTGAGAAATAATGAAAGTACAACTTATCAATTATGCTAGAGGAAAATTGCAATGACCTATTTAAGCAAAATATTTAAATCCTGTAAATATCTTCTTCAAAAACCTAGTGTAAGCTGGGTGCTAGTGGCTTATGCCTGTAATCCTAGCTACTCACTCAGGCAGCTTATCTGAGGATTGCAGTTCAAAGCTAGCCCAGGCAGGAAAGTCCATGAGACTCTTACCTCCAATGAACTACTCAGAAAGAGCTAGATTGTGTATATGCATATAATGGAACGCCATCTAATGCTGTGAGTAATCAACTACACAGAATCTTGAAGTCAGTGTTAGGTAAAAGAAGTCCAATACTAACTATTAAATGCCACACAATCCTATGTAGAACTCACCTGTGATGTTGGAATTCAGGTAGTACTATCAGGGAAATGTGAAGTGGATAGGAGTGACAGAGGGACTCTGCAACTCCGATTGTCTTTTCAGTGGGTGGTTCACTTTGTAAATGTTTAGCAAAATGTATATTTAGGATTTGGTACTTACGATTTTTATTATAATTCATTAAATTTACATTTTAAAACTATATAACACCTCTATATTTTGATTCAGCTCTCACTTTGAGGTTCTGTTCTAAAGAAAGAAAAACACTATCGCGGGGCTGGGAAGGTGGCTCAGTGGTAGAGTGCTTGCCTTGCATGGCTGAGGCCCTGGGTTCGATTCCCCAGCACCACATAAGCAGGGGGAAAAAAAGCCGAAAGTGGCGCTGTGGCTCAAGTGGTAGAGCACTAGCCTTGAGCTGAAGAGCTGAGGGACAGCGCCCAGGCCCAGAGTTCAGGCCCCTCAACTGGACCAAAAAAACACTATCGCTAAAGAGTTCATGACCTGTGTGTTTAGATAATAGGATATTTTAGCAATCGAGACTAATTGAAGAAATTATGGAATATCCATTTTGTGGAATGCTATTTATTTATTTATTTATTTTGGTCAGTCATGGGGCTTGAACTCTGGGCTTGGGCGCTGTCCCTGTGCTCTTCAGCTCAAGGCGAGCACTCTACCGCTTGAGCCACAGTGCCACTTCCAGTTTTCTAGTGGTTTATTGGAGATAAGAGTCTCACAGAGTTTCCTGCCCTGGCTTTGAACCATGATCCTCAGAACTCGGCTTCCTGAGTAGCTAAGATTACAGGCGTGAGCCACCGGCGCCTGGCTTTGCATATTTATTTTTAAGAAATTTATCGGCTCTCCTGGAAGAATTGTTCATTTCTTTTAAATATATGCTAAGGTGTATTATTTGACTCTGTTTTTAAGGAAAGTGGATGCGTAGATTTTTGTAAACATTTTTATTGTTATTATTAAGGTGATAACAGAGGAGTTACCATTTCTTTTTTTTTTTATGAGCCTGGAAAAGTGGAAAACCATGTTTTCCTGAAAATTAGGAATTAGGGACCAGGGACTGTTATTAAAATGTAAACACTATTAAAAATTTTCTACTTACTAAATTTTTTTTTGTATCTTAACATAATTATTTCCTATATGCTGCTTTCTTTCATTTTTTTCCCTATTGCTTGTAAGCTGTTCCTTAAAGTAGAATGATTACTTCTTTGTTTTTACTATTTTTAAGTAGTCATACAAAGGGTTTCAATTCAACATGTATATAGATAATGCTCTCTGGCTTTCATTTTGTTATCCATGACATTTAGTTAACCTCAGTCACCAATTGGGTTATGAATAATTATAATAGCAAAAAGAAACTTAAATAATATTCAGAGAAAACCTGGAATTTCTAGATTCCATATGACTCAGTTGGCATTTTGTGGCTATATCAACCACAAGTCACTCTCATATGAAATAGATCTTTGCGGCGCGCGCCTTCTCGACCAGCGAGGAAGAACGAACACCACACCAGGAGTCTTCTCAGATCACGCTTTATTGGAGAGCCTTCTTAGTTGTAGGAGAGCTTGGGCGCGAGAGAGCGTGCACAGAAAACATGGCCGCTTATATAGGGAATAGGAACACGGGTCTTTCTATCATTGGTCGTCTGCCTTTCACCGTCACCAGGTGCCACGGGATTGGCTGGGGACTCTACGTGGCTCGCGCATGCGCAAAGCCCAGGACCCACCGTCCCGCCAAGCACCGCCTGAAATGGAGTGGTTACCTCAAAGCTGCAAGGGAGTGGGCGCCATCTTGTAATGGCGTTTACCCTGGCTCCCTACAGATATGTATTTCTGACATGTGTCTGACTGTTGTTTCTTTCAAGAGGGAACAAGAGAGTCAAATGGCTCGTCTTAAAAAGCAGCAAGAAGAATTGGACCAGATGCGACTGCGTTACCTCGCTGCAGAGGAAAAAGATACAGTGAAAACTGAGCAACAGGAATTGTTGGATATAAGAAATGAATTGAACAGGTATAATTCTTAAAAGAGGTTTTTTTAAGCAAAACAAAAATTCTAACAGGGTAACCTTTTAATTAGGTCTTTGCTGATCAGGAAAACTAGAGCTTTAGATCTCAAGGATAAAGTACATTAAGTATATTAAGACATTAACAAAATTAACTTTCATATGGTCAGCAAATTTGATATGCAGAAATGCCATCTTTGTTTAAGTCGCCTTTTTGGTTTCAGTGCTGTGTATTTACTATGTAGCCCTAGCTGGTCCGAAAACTTAGCTGTCCTTTTGCCTCAGACTCCCATCTGCTGAGATTCCCAGTTTGTACCACCAAAGCAGCTGAGGAGAAGGAACTGTCTAACAGGGTAGATGATACAAAGCTACAGGTTCCTAGTGGCAGAAAGTATGTGAGTGGAATCTAGACAATGTTTATCTAGACCCAGAATTTTTCAACCGTGTTTTCAAAGTTTTCTCTCATATTTTAAGGGCATCTTAAGCTATCAGATTCCAGATTTTTATTATGATCATCTTGTTATCCGTGACATTTAGTTAACCTCAGTCACCAATTAGGTTGTGAATGATTATAATAGCAAAAAGAAAATCAAATAATACTCAAATAATATTCAGAGAAAACTTGGAATTTCTAGGTTACGTATAACTCAGTTGGCATTTTGTGGCTATATCAACCACAAGTCACTCTCTTATGAAATAGATACATTTCTGACATGTGTCTGACTCTTGTTTCTATGCATTTTAGTAACTACTTTGGTAAGGATAATCAGTTCATATGTAAACAGATGACACAAAAAGGGAATGATTAGACTTCCTGGTTTGGCACTGTGTGTGTCCTTAAGTTTTTCTGTAAGACCTTCCCCCATGATGACTGTAAGAAGGATGGTAGAGAGTTAGCACTGGTAGCTTGTAATTCTACCGAGAAGGTTGAGATCCAGAAGATCACAGTTTGAAGTCAGCCTGGACAGAAAAGTGTGCTAGACTCCATCTCCAAAATAACCAAAAAGCCAGGCTGGAGGAATGGCTCATGTAGTAAGAGTGCCACTAAGCAAGCCAAACCCGTGTGAGGCCTTGAGTTCAAATCCCAATGCTGGTCAAGAAAACCAGGAGCTAGTGACTCAAGCCTAATGCTAGCTAGCTACTCTGGATACTGAGATTTGAGGATCTCAATTCAAATGCAGAAAAGTCCTGGAGGCTCTTTTCTTCAGTCTGGCAAAAAAAAAAAAAAAAAAAAAAAAAAAAGCTGCACGGAAAGTATGACTCGAGATAGCACCAGCCAGGAGCAAAAGAACTTGAGAGTTCAAGGTCCTGAGTTCAAGCCCTCATACTAGCACCAAAAAAGAAAAAGAATAATAAGGTAGCAAAAACAACTCCTCAGAACTATACACTACACCTCCACCTGTACATATGCACTGGTGAAATTCAGTGGGGATTTTGGCACTATTAGCCAATGGGTATCAACACGCAGTACTTCGTAGCAATCGGGTTCTCTGCCTGGTGTCTGCAGACGGCAGACGGCAGACTTTCGCTTTTCTTTTCTTTGGTGAGAGCTTCATGTTTCAGAGGCCAGCTGAGCAAAGGAAACATGCAGTTTGTGTGGCAACTGCCTGCGTGCCTGCATAGTAACTGCAGTTGCCATGCACTGTGAACCAAGTCTTCCTGCTTCTGTCATAGACTTTGTGAACATTCACAAAGGACTTGCTTCTCATTGCTTTGCTGTTCTGAAGACCATCTCAAAGCAGGGCCTTAGGCCAATTGTTTTATCTTACCAAGACACAAGTTAATACATTCTATAGCCAGTTACTTCATAACTTTAGCATTGATATTACTTGTACATTCTAAGTTAGAATGCATTCCACATCCGAAAATAGTGTTACTCTTGCTTAGTATAGTATTACTGTTACCTTCCATTTTCGAGGCACTATAATTAACATATTCTGTTAAAAATACTCAACTCCCAAAACAGCACCTGCTTTGTGTGCATGCCTCTTGAAGCAGGCGTTTGTTTTTAGATTTTTGCTTTCTGTAAATAATTGTATACTAGCTCCTTTTCTTGTGTGGACCTTTCTTGATTGGCTGTACTACTCCCAAAACTCTTGAGAATAAGTAATTATTGAATGAATTTAAAGAAAAAAATTATATTCAAATAAGAAATATTTAATTACAACCTAACAAGTAAAAGGGTAATGAAATGCTGGTACATCTAATGATGAAACCATAAAACTATTTACAAGATACTTGATGTGGGAGAACATTCCTTACAAGGCACGTGTAAGTAGACGTGTGCAGCATTGTGTATCACTTAACTTTCCAGAAAATGTACATACGTCCATTTTAATTTAAAAAATTAAAAATTAAATGTTACCCATTTTGGCTTTCTGGAAAAAATTGAAAGGATTTTATTTTCTTTATCAATTCTAAAATGTCTACAGTTTTCATGCTACTTTTGTTTAGGGTCTTTTTATATAGCTCAGACTAGCCTCTGTCCACCTGCCTCAGCCTCCCACGTTCTGGGATTGTAAACATGCATCACCACACCTAATTCTTTTCATGTGTTTTGTAACTCAGAAAGCCTGTTTTTTTTAACTGTTTTCAATAAGTATTTGGACTCTGGCTAGTCACGTGATACATTGATTTGGGCTTTTTCCTGAAAATACTACTAAAACTTTACCAGTGGGTCTTTTTAATTGTGCTGTTCAGACTGTAACAGTATCGGTTGCTTACTAGCACTGCACTTGTTGACTTTTCAGGTTAAGGCAGCAAGAACAAAAGCAGAACCAGGCTTCCAGCGAGACTGCGAGTAGAAGAATGGGAGGTCCACAGGGCTCCACTGAAGAGGAAGGTTTGGATGATTACCTGACTCGCCTAATAGAAGAAAGGGACACTCTGATGAGGACGGGTGTGTACAATCATGAGGACCGGATCATAAGTGAACTCGACCGACAGATCAGAGAGGTTCTGACTAAAAACAGTGCCAGTAATTAGTAACATTTGGGAAGTCTCTTCAGAGACTCCAGGTCTAAATTTTCATTTCGTTTTAATATCGTCAAAAATAGAGAAAATAGATATTTTTAAATGCTCCATTCAGTTTTTATAAGCTGGATTTTATATATTACTGTACAGTATTTATTTGCTTTCATTTACTTTATGCTACCTCTCCCATGCTGGTTTTATTTGTAATCGCATTTAAAATAACTCTTCACAGTGTTTCTCAGTTTAAATGGCTAGCTTTCAGAACAGCTTTTCATTAAATTTGTTCTAGGAGAAATGGCCTCAGTCATTTCCAGTTGTAGAATTTTTTATGTTGAGCCGAAAGAAAATATGTTGCACTTTAAAGATGCTGCGTCTTGTTCCATTTGATTGTAGATAGCATAAAAACTGAGGCCAGCTAGTCACGTAGCTATTTTTTAAAAACTCCATTTTATGTGACCTGTCTTTTTCCTTGTATTACTTTGAACGTGTATTACTTGCAAAAGACAAGCTTGACAACAGCAGTGTCAGAGCAGGGAAGCCATGTGACAGACTGGGGCAAAGTCATCATTTGTTTAATGCAGTTCACATAGTTTAGGCTTGTCTCAAGAGCTTTTCGAATCGTAAGATTTTCAGTATACTCAATAAGCCCTGTCAGTCTCCTGCTCAAGACAGCAATATTTGCTTTTGGAATTTTTTTTTCCCTTTTCCGGTAATAGAAATATCCTAGCTGTTAAGCCTCTGTCATAGAATATGGAAACAGACACAAAGGTTTTAGCAAAAAAACAAAGAGAAGCAGAACTGGTGCTTTTTTGTTTTTGTTTTTGTTTTTCTTCCTGTAATATTAATCAGTCTTTGAAAAGCACATGAGCTTATGTCCCTGGACCCCACAGCGCCGTGTCTGCGTGGAACTGCAGGGCTCCAGCCCCTCTCATGTTCTTCAGAGCCACTGTTAGTTCTCAGCGCCACATTGCACACTTTACACAGAATTGAAAAAGCTTATTGGTGAATTCTCAGATTAGGTTGGGTCTTGAAAAATTTGGATTTCCAATTATACATTTAAATCTGTACTTTAGGAAGTATTACTATCTACCATTAACTTTAATAAAAGCAGAATAGATTATCTAGTAATGCTAAATTAATTTTCTATTACTTTCAACAAAGTATATTTATTTGGGAAACGAAAGCCCTATCCTATTATATATATAAATATATTTTTCTTTATTAACAAAGTTTAATTTTCTAAAAACCTGACAATAACAGATAAAGTTACTGAATGAGAGGATAATGAATCAGCTAATCATAGCAGGAATTTGAAATATGAATTATGGTTCGACATTTTTCTCTCGTTGATTTTATGCTACATGAATCAAACAAAAGTGTTCTTTTTGTTGGACTGTGATGCCTATAATGTTCCAAACACTAGAGGGGGCCTTAGATTTAAAGAAACAGAAAGGACTTTTCTAGAATGTTTGTGTGTTTTATTTTTGCCTTCTGGAAAGCTATCTCTGGCTATTGTAATTTAAAAAATAAAATCATAATTGTATGTATGCATAGTTGAGTTCTTTAGTATGTTTTTCTTTCCAAACAAACTGGATAAAATATTTGGCTCTTCCTTTTCAAGTCACTGTATTTTTGTTTATCTCAGTGCTGACAGATATAAAGGTTTCTTAAAATGAACTGAGTCTGAAATTTTAGCAATCTTTTATAGTCCACCAGCAACAGCCCCTCCGATAGTAAGTGGCATTTTATGCATTTACGCTGATTGCTTTGCCAAGTTGTTATATGAGCCCAACACATTAACAAGTCTGACCACACTGGGTGAGTATGCGAATAAGCTCCCTAATTACTACATGTAACAGGAGACCGTCTATCACCTGTTTTAAGACGAAATAAAATGTACCCTTCAACTTTCATGAAGTGCGGTTTCCACATCGAAGGCTAGCATGTACTGCAGGAAAGAGGTGTTATGTCTGCTGGGTCTACCTAACAGTACCTCCACATACATTTTTA
This sequence comes from Dipodomys merriami, assembly GCF_024711535.1. NCBI lineage: Eukaryota > Metazoa > Chordata > Mammalia > Rodentia > Heteromyidae > Dipodomys > Dipodomys merriami. Next base: position 4,399,553 of record NW_027206413.1, on the reverse strand, counting down.
AGAGTTTCTTTACGAGGATATCCCAATAGTTTCTATCTGGAATCAAGTTCTGGTTACTTCAAGTAAATGTGGGCATTTGAGTATGATTTAAGGATACAGTGACCTCTGCTCAAAGTGAACAGGAGACAGCCTAGTCTGATGAGATGATTTTCTCCTTCACATACTGCCTGGTCCAGATATATCTCCCAGCCTAATCCGAGTGCACAGAGTGAGCTTATCTCTGCCCAACTCTGAATGGCCTGTTCTGCTTCATGGGAGTCTGAAGGAAGGGTCTTCTGGTAGTTAGGGACATTACTATTGTGTCTGCCTAGACTACAATGATTTTTTCTCAGTGATGTACTTTATCTACCATTTTTAAAAATTACTGGTTTTTTAAATCATTTTAGAATATACTGCGAATTTGCCTATAATAAAGGAATCCCAGGTTTGATATTTAAAATTTGAAGGTGTCAAAAAGCTATTTTCCTCTATGACATTTTCTAAAGTAAAGTATGTAACATACTTTCCGTTGAATAACAAACATCTAGAAAGCCAACATAAAGAGCATAACTTTTATCATAAGAATAGGCTCAACTGTTCTTTTAGCTAACATCTCCTAAATCATTGACTTGAAATATCGTGAAAAATAGGTAACATTCTTCTGTAACATTTCTGAGCAATCTTGATGCTAAAAATAGATTATTGATACAAGGCTTATGTCATTGGTATCAGAGTTACATACTTTTTCATGTCTTTATAAGCTTTGGGGATTATCAGAAATATATTAATCAATCAGAACATGTGTATGTCCCACGCGGGACAGAAACCAGATCTATCTCATTCTCTAGCGTAGTGCCTTTCGGACAGTCAGCGGTCCCTCCCTGTACCTGGGGAATTGGCTCCAGAACTGATGTTGATACCAAAATCCATACTGTTCAAGTTCCTTGTGTAAAATGGTGTTGATTTTAAATGTAGTCCAACTATGGACACAAACTTGAGAGTTTTTTCAGGAGATGACTACTTCCCTAAATTGGTTCTTTTTTTTTTTTTTTTTAACTACTTCCCTAATTGGTTCTTTTTTTGTTGGTGGTAGGTAGTCCAGTTGTTTGTTGAGGGTGTTATTAACTGATTAAATTATTTCTGTGGGAGGGTTGAATGATTTTGAATATTATTTGAAATTTTAAATGTCTTTGAGATTTGATTGTGACAGTTACTGTGTTACCCAAGAAGCCTAGACGTAATGTACAGTTTTTCTGCTACCTGTTCTAGCATCAGGCATGTCTCTTCTAGCCAGTGGGCCTTTGGGTCCCATGACTTCTGAGACAAAGGTAGAACTCATCTATCTTGGTCTAATTAGCAAAATAGAAACAGAATTGTTCTTCACTGAAACTGAAGAAAGATTTGTTCACTGATTTTGTTCCCAACCTCTGTCTGGCATCAAATTAGACTCCACTGCTGCTGGGAACGTAACTGGTCTCCTTTTATCTGTTTCTTGCGGGGGTGGGTTGGGAGGGGGTGTCTTTCTGTTTTCTTAGAAATGTTTTTACAGATGTAGGCCTTTTGGGTATGAAGTTGAAGTGGAAACTTAGAAGTTTAACGTTCAAATTTGAATAGGGTTGAGATCTGTTTAGAAAGATTAATTTATAGATAAATAACTTACTGACTGATTCATTAATGTACAGTGATCCCTAGGGGCTTTTAAAAAAGATGTAGTCATTATATTCTTAAGGTTTGAAGAATGTTAAGCCTGTCATTCAGAATAGAAGAGACCTAAAATAGGACCCATTTGTAATTTCTCTTGAAAACACTTCACCCACAAATATGTAGATAAACATTTTTTTTCCTTTTTCAAATTACTTATGGATAATGAAGCCTTTTTCTCAATTAAAATAGTAGCTACTTAATAGCATGTGGATACATTGAGTGAATAATGACCCTTCCCTAGTAGTTTAAATTAAACGTTGGCTGAGACAGAGTAAGACTGACTGTTGTACTTTGACATTATTGCATGAGTAAGTTAATATTTACACAACTGTGTGAGAGAGTCTATGCCTGGTAAGCTGCAATATATCATTCATTTCTTCAGCAAATATAATGAAAAGATGGGGTAGGACCAAAAGCATTATTAAAACACACTAGTTCCATTTGTAAGACTTTTTGTAATCTGTTTTCTTGAGAGCAATTATGAATCTCAAGCAAGATTACTAACATGTTTCTAGAGTTCAGATTGTACATAAAATATAAGTGCGCTGAAGGAAATGTGTCAGGTCTCAATAGAGAAGATGAAGCATTAACATACAGTATGAAGCTTAGGTCATCCTGATAGCATTGCCCACCTGATTGTCACCTTCCAGGAAGGAAATGCCACCTCCTGGAGGCCAGTCCTGTAATTCCCAGTCAGGTGAAGGAGTTTGTCAGTCAAGGCCACTCCAGGCAAACAGTTATCAAGACTACATCTAAGCAGACAAGCTGCATATGGTGGTACCTATCTGTAATTCTAGCTACTCAGGTGGAATGTAAAACAAATTTCTGATGACATGGCTCAGGTGTAGAGTACCTGCCTAGCAAGCACAAAAGTTCAAAACCAGTGTTGCCACCCCCTGCCCCCGCAAAAAAAGAATAATGAACTTGTTTTACTAGGCCAAGTAGGAATTTATTCATTCAAAAAGATATCCACATAATGTATGTGTATATATAATATATGTGACTACATACATTGTAGTGATTTGTTTATAAAATTATAAAGTTTACATTGTTTTATGTGCCTTAGAAATTTACATTACTTTTACTATTAAATTGTGAAAGTAAGCATCAGTAATTCACACCTGTATCTCACCTCCTCAGGAGCCTGAAATCTGAGATACCAGCGCAGGCAGGGAAGTCCATGTGATTCCTATCTCTAATTAACCACCAAATGTCAGAAGTGGAGCTTTAGCTCAAGTTGTAGAGCAAAAAACCTAGGGACAGGGCCCAGACCCTGAGTTCAAGCTCCAAGACCAGTACCCCCCCCCCAAAAAAAATGGTGAAAGTGATGAGGATTATACCACTTGCATGTGACCAAGAGTACCAAACAAGCCAGGAGCTAGTGGCTCACTCCTGTAATCGTATCTACTCAGGAGGCTAAGATTTAAGAATAGTTTCAAAACTGGCCCAAATCCAGCAGACAAAATCCAAGAGACTTTTATCTCCAGTTAACCAGCAAAAAGCCAGAATAGGAGGTGTGGCTCAAGTGGTAGAGCATAAACCATGAGGGAACACTGAGCAAGAGTTTGAAGTCCTGAGTTAAAACTGCAGTACCAGCAAACACATAGACACACGAGTACAAGCTGGAGGCATGGCTCATGAAGAGTGTCAACTGAGCATTCAAGCTGAGTTAAGATTGAGGCCTTGAGTTCAACCCCCAGTACCACCAAGCAAATAAGGGAAGGGGGAAATGGTAAAGGGATGACATACCAGCCAAGATGCAGTCTAGTCATAAATTGGCATACTGAGTTGAAACCCTTTTATACTTCTACCTAAAGATAAAAAATAGACCATTTTAAACCCTTACTATGTAATGAAAAGTAAAGAATGAAATAGCATGTGTACATTTTTCCTTCTTATGCTTTAATCACACTCATTGCCAGTTGCACAATTGACAAAACAATTTTTAATCAGAATTATTACTAAAATCTATAATTATGCATGTACTCATGTCGAAAAGAGACCTTTTTCAAATTCAGTAAGAGTATTAGATACTAAATTTGTTATCATACCTGTGAGCAGAGAAGAAAATTTGGTCATAGGCTACATCAGATTAGATGCTCATATGGAAAAATGCAGAGGTAGAGTCTAAAGACACTTAAAAAAAGATCTACTTATTGGTCAGTGTTCCTAGAAAGTTGGCTATCATCAAAACAATATTTTCTTTATTTTGTACCAATAAGATAAGTAATGTATATTGGCTGTTATTCAGCAGTTGCCTATATTAGGTACAGTTTTTATACCTAATCAAAAGTTGTTAAATAAAAAGCTAAATGGGCATGGAGAACAAAGTTGTCTATCAAAGGTTGTAGGGAGAGGGGTAAAGGTAAACTCTAAGGTCTTCAAATCCATACACTCAAATGTATTCGGTAGAATATGGTGATAGCGTAATGCCAAGGTCGCAGGACCCCCGACAAGAAGACCACCGGGAGTCAGATTCTACAGCTGTTTTATTTAAACGGTCTGCAGCTCAGGCCTTGTCCTACACTCCAACACAGCGGAGCATAGGAGGAGAGCCCCGAGCTAAGGATTTGCAGGTCTTATATAGGCACACAATCAACCAGGTGTTTTGATTACCATCACGTGTTGCTTTGCTAGATAGAAACAAGCAACACGTGGTGGTCACTGCCTCAAACTTTAACCTTTCAATAGCTGTTTGGAATGTACTCAGTGCTATAATCTGAATGTTTGGGGTTCTCCAAATTAATCACCACTGATATTAGGAAATGATTAGACCACCATGAAGGTGGAGCTTTCTGGATTGGAATTAGTGTTCTTACTAGTATACTCAAGTCACATAGTCTTTCTAGCCTTTAGAACAGTGTAAGAAGTATCATTTGTAAGGTATTAGGCTTCTGGTGTTTTGTTCTAATGGCCCAGACAGATTTAGACAAACAATATTAGTGGCCAATTGAGAAAAAACATTTGATTAAAAAAAAAAATCCTTTTCCTTTCTTTCCCTCTCCTCTCTTCCTTCTCCCCTTCTCCTCTTCCCCTTCCCCTCCCCCTCCCCTCTCCCTCTCCTCCTCTCCTCTTCTTTTATGGTGCTGGTTCTGGCTGGGCTTTTTGCTCAGGGCCTGGAGAGTGACCTGAGTTTTTTTGCTCACAGCTAGCACTCTTAACACTTGAGCCACTATTCCACTTTTGGAATTTTGATAGTTAAATAGAGATAACAGCTGGCTTCCAACTACAGAACTACAACACTCAGATCTCAGCCTCTTGAGTACATAGGATTGTGAGCATTAGCCACCAGCACCCAGCAAATCTCCCTCCTTCCTTCCTTCCTGCCTTCCTTCCTTCCTTCTTTCTTTTTTTTTTTTTTTTGGTCATGGGGTTTGAACTCAGGGCCTGGGACTATCCCTGAGCTCTTTTGCACAAGGCTAGCTAACTTTTACCACTTTGGGCCACAAGTTCACTTCTAGTTTTCCATGGTTAATTGGAGATAAGAGTCTCATGAACTTTTCCTTCCTGGCCTAGCTTTGAATCTTGATCTTTAGATCTCAGCCTCCTGAGTAGCTAGGATTGCAGGCGTGAGCCACCAGCACCCAGCTTTCCCTTCTTTATTTTAAAAAAAAATTTTTTTTCAGAGAAATTCAAGATTTCTGACAGCCACCACTATCTTCCCCCTATCCCCCAGGGACTTAGAACAGATATGTGTTTTAAGAGCGTGGCTAGCTTAGGGGTAGACAATAGAAAAAGAGTAGACAGAGATTGAGATAACCTTAAATCTGTGAAAGAAGAACCAAGTAAGACACAAGTCCAGTAAGAGTAGGGAAAAACCTTAAGCCTTTATACCAGGCTAATTGGCAAAGGTTTTCCCTTATAATTGAGCAAGTCTGCAAAATTGAAACATATAGATCTCTCATTAAATGCCAGATTTTCAATAAAAGATTATAAGGCCCGGAAAGAAACAGGAAGACCTGACCAAATGAAAAAGGAAACAAAACAAACAAAAAACTAATTTACAACATCAAAAAGCACAGGCTTCGCACAAGATTGTTTTTAACAACTGCTTTCAGTATGTGTGAAAAGCTAAGTGAGAACACAGTAAAAAAAAAAAAAAAAAAAAAAAAAACTAAAGAAACAAAGATAATACAATGAAATTCCTATATTGTTTATATTAAAAAGACCCAAACAAAAATTCCGGTGAACTGAATTGAAATAGTCCCCAGCAGAGTTGATCAGCACAAACAAGTTAAAGAAAAAACAATCCATAACTTGAAAATAAATCACCTGAAATGATCGAATCTAAGGAAAAAAATAGAAGCAACATAAACAAGTAACTGACCGGACCAAGGAGACCAATGTACACATTATGGAAGTCCCATGGAGGGAAGAAATGGAGACAATGACCAAAAACTGAAAATAGGAGGACATAACTGGATCTACAAATTCAAGAAGCTAAATGGATTGCAAGGATTCTGATAATCACTGCCAAAAGAAAACATGCGTGGAATCCAACTACTTAGGATTAAATTTGGATTGTGGATTAAGACACTGTGGCAAAAAATTTAAAAAGCTCACTACAGAAGCCAGGCATGGTGGGGTGCAGCTGTGACCCCAGCGGTGTGAGCCACCCTTAGGAAGACTGACTGCTCTGAGGCTTGCAGAAACACGAGACCCTGTCAAGAAAAAACAAAAACAAAAAATGCTGGAAAGAGGGGAATATGACTCAAATGGTAGAATGCCTGCCCGCCTAACAAATGTGAGGCCCCAAAGTCCAAGACAAAGAGAAGCTTGATAGCAACAAAAGTGACCTGTTAGGGGATCATCAATAACATTTTCAGCAGATTTCTCCATTGACAAAGCAAGGGCTAGAGGACAGTAGGAGCATACATTCACAGTGCTGGAAGAAAAAGACTGTCAATCCATAATTCTGTACATGGCAATCCAACCTCAAAACTGAATGAGAAATGAAGCCTTTCTGAGATAAACAAGCTGAGGGGAATCATTACTTCTAGTCCTGTCCTACAAGAATGTTAGAGACCTCAAGTTGGAATGAACTATATTAGTAACTTAAAGTCATAAAAGTATAAATTTATTTTCTGAAAGTGAATACATGGATAAATATAAAAGCCAATAATGTGATTTTGCCTATTAGTCTACTTTTTTGTTCTTTTATAGGAATAAAACCCTGAAAATCAAAAAGCTCTATTAATGGGCATAATATATAAAGATACAGTTTGTGAATCGTGGCAAAAGTGGGAAAGGGCAAGAAAGAATTCTTTTGTTTTTGTTTTTTTGTGCTAGTCCTGGGGCTGTGAACTCAGGGCTGAGGTGCTATTCCTTTTTTGTTCAAGAATTATACTCTACCACTTGAACCACAGCTGCTGGTTTTTAGTGGTTAATTGGAGATAAGAGTCTGGGGTTTGTTTTCCTGGGCTGGCTTCAAACCATGATCTTCAGAGCTCAGCCTCCTGGGTAGCTAGGGTTACAGGTGTGAGCCACTGGCAAATAAAGGGTTTTTATAAATAATTGAAGTTAATCTCCAAAGTGAGAGTAAAAAAATAAAAAAATGAATATAATAGAATGAAGAGGGTAATCAAAACATCACTACAGAATTCAACAAAAAAAGCAAAAAGGGAGAACTAATTATATTTATATTTATATATATTTAAAGTAATATATATATGTATTTAAAGTAATTACTTTAAATATAGTGAATTAAATTCCTAATCGAAAGACACAAGCTGGGGAGGAGGTAGGAAAGGAGGGGATATGGCTCAGTGATAGTGATTTCCTACTATGCACAAGCCTGGGTTTAACTCCTAGCACTACTTCAAAAATAAGACAAAAGCGTGTTCCTAGCTCCCTAATTTCCTAGAAAATAAGGAACCAGAAAAAAAGAACCAAATCTAGCAGAAGGGAAGAGCTACATAATTAAAGCTAAAGCATGAACAAAATAAAAATAAGAAAGAAAAAATATGTGAAACAAGTTTGTTCTTTGAAAAGACTGACAAAATGGTCAAATCTTTACCTAGATTATCTAAGAGAGCTGACCTAACTAAAATCAAAAATGAAAGTGAGAATATTAATAGTGCTTTTATAGATATAAAGAAAATTACAACAATATTGCAAACCATTTTATGTCAAAATGTTGGTTAACTTTGGATGAAATGGATAAAGTCCTAAAAACACACAACTTACCAAGACTGAGTCATGAATAGAAAATCTGAAAAGATCTACTACTAGTAGAGTCTCAACCAGTAATGGAAAACATTCTTCCAAAGAAAACCCAGCACCAGATGGCTTCATTTGTGAATCAATGTATTTTTTTAAGATGAACTCTAATTCTCTTGAAACTCAATAATTGAACATGGAAGACTTTCAAATGCATTTTATGAGACAGCTCTAAGCTCATCCGAAAGTCAGGAAAAGCCACTGTCAGAAAATTATAAATGATGAATACTGATGCACATGTCCTAGGTATAATACCAAGGAATAGAATTCAACAATACACTGAAAGAATTACCCAAGACCAAGTGGGATTTATTCCTGAAATCCAAAGATGATTCGACATACAAACCAAAAATCAAGCAAAATCAATCATACATTATCTGAAGGAGTAAACAAACCCTGCAAAATGATCTCAATTGATACAGAATAAAAAGCACTTGCACACCTTTTTTATGATTTAAAAAAAATGGCTCAACAAACTAGGAATTGAGGTCAACATAAAAAGGTCATAAATGCTATGGTCACTAGTAGCTCACACCTGTAATTCTTGCTACTCAGGAGGCTGAGACTTGAAGGATTAAGGTTCTTAGCCTGAACAGAAAAGTCCAAGAGACTTCATTCCCAATTAACCAGCAAAAGGCCAGGCTGGAGGCATGGCTCAAGTTGTAGAGGGCTATCCAAGCAAATATTTCAAACTCTGGTAATGGCAACAACAACAACAAAAAGTCTAAACATGGAAATGCGTAGTGACAAAAAACAATAAAGACTAAAGCTTTTCCTCTAAGGAGTAAGACAAGAATTCCTGCATTTAGCATTTTTGTTCACAGCACTGACAGAACAAATAGCCAAGAAAAATGAAACACCTCTAAGTCAGAAAGGATGAATTAAACTATCTGTTCGCAGACTACATCTTATATACAGAAAATGCCAATGTTTCCCATCCACACCCAAATTCCTGTTAAGCAGGAAATTCAACAAAGTTGCAGAATACAAAATCAACAGGTAAAAATCTGTTGTTTCTGTACACTAATAACAGACAATCTGAAAAAAGAAATTGAAGAAATAATTCCATTTCCAAAGTGCATGAAAAACAATACTTAAGAATAAATTTAACCGAGGAGGTGAAAGACCTCTAAATGAAAACTAAAAGAAACTGAAGAAGAAACCAATATGTGGAGAACTATGAGGTCTGTGATCATGGACTGAAAGAAGATTGTTACGCTGTCAATGCTACCAAAAGTAATCTACGATTTTAGTTCAATACACATCAAAACGCAACAACTTCTCATGAGCGGGTACCTTTAAGATTCATGTGACATTTCAGTCTTCTAGTCCCTTTGTGCTGCCATCACAAAACACCTGAGGCTAGATTACAAACCTAATCATGGTTCTAGAAAACAAGGTCAGACTCCAGGTACTGGGAGATTTGGTGTCCTGTCCAGTGAAGCCAGCCCTCTGCTCCCAAGATGATGCCTTGTTGCTGCCGCAGAGAGAGCATCGCTGTGGCCTCATGTGGCAGAAGGGCTAGAAAGGCACAGCAGCTCTTTTTAACTCTGATCATAATCATTCACTTAACAACCTCCCCAAGACTGCACCTCTGTGGCTGCCAGGACGCCGGCTCTTTGTAAGCTTTCAGGAGAAAAAATTATTCAAACCATAGAAAACTATGAATAGCAGAAGTATCCTGAAGAAAGAAAGAAATTCTCATACTCTGAGTTCAAAACTTAACCACGAAGCCACAGTAATCCAAATAGTGTGATATAAAGCCAGAGACCAGTAGAAGTGAATACAGAGCCCAGACATAAAACTTCAACAAGACTTGTTCGGTTTTGCCCAAGACCATTCAATGTGAAAAGACTTATCTTCCACAAATGATACTGGGAAAACATCTACCTGGAAAAGGAGATTGGGCCTGTATCTAACACCACACACAAAAAGTAATCAAAATGCATCCACAGAGCTGGGCACTGAACTCCTAGCTACTTAGGAGGCTGAGATCTGAAGATCATAGTCCAAAGTTAGCCTGGACAGCAAAAAGCCAAGAGTAGAGACACAACTTAAGTGGTAGAGCATCAGCCTTGAATGGAAAAGCCTAGCAACAGTGCTAGGCCCTTAGTTTAAAGCCCAGTACCAGCATAAAAGAAGGAGGAGGAAAAGATAAAAACATATATTGCCGATACTCAGGAGAATAGAAAGGAGAATGACGGGGTCATCGGATGGCATCCAACAGCACGTTTAGTTCTTAAAAGTAGAAAGGAAAAAAGGAAAATGTTGGGTCATAGAGCTCCAGCCAATGAGCAAGTGTCAGCTACCAGGCTTGAGTCCTGGTCTCAGAAAACAATAACAACAACTAATAATCATCGTCATAATGCTAACACTTGTACCTAAAATACTTTAACTTATAAATTTAAATATTTCATATTAAACAATAACAAAAACTACCATCAACGAAGTGGGTGATGGCGGTGCTCTGTTTAGCCGGCACCAGCTCCTCGACGTGTTATGGTGTGGTCACCGCCTCAGGTGATCCTTTGTCTCATTGTCTGAGGATGGGTCAGGTAAGGCCTTGGTACAGTCAGTGCTGGGGGGGAAGGGGTTGTGAGGGGAGGGCGGGTAGCTGTCACAGGAAATGTATCCATCAGTCCTGATTCTCAGGTGGTTGCAAAGTGACAGCAGGAGAGAATCGGCCATGGAAGCTCAGATGCCCAGCCAATCTCCTGCTTTTAGTTTATTCTAAATTAAATGGGGTCGTCAAGTCAGTGCTTTTCAGCAAAAGCAGCTTTTAAGTACCTGTTATGCTACCATGACAGTTACAAATAAGACAATCACTCAAAAAAATGTATTTTCAGTCGGTCATGGGGCTTGAACTTGGGGCTGAGGCGCTGTCCCTGAGCTCTTTTGCTCAAGGCTGGCACTCTACCACCCTGAGCCACAGCTCCACTTCTGGTTTTCCAGTGATTAATTGGAGGGAAGAGTCTCAGGGACTTTCCTGCCTGGGCTGGCTTTAAATGGTGATCCTCAGATCTCAGCCTCCACAGTAGCTGGAATTACAGGTGTGAACCACCAGAGCCAGACTATCACTCAAAATTTAACCAATCAAGTAATTGCTTTGCTTGGCTTCTACATTCAGCCTGTAAAACTGTCCCTGTGACCCGTCCAGCTGCTGCGGTGTCAGCACTGCTGCCCGATTCATGATCTCTGCTAGCTCAAGTAACTCTTCAAAGCTCTTCAAAACTCAAAGTAACTCTCAAAACTCTTCAAAGCCCTGTCTACCCATGGATGGCCCTGGATGGTAGAGGTGTTCTTCAACTTCCTGGTTTGTATGCAAAAATCACAGGTCCCTGAGATTCCCTCCTGAAAAACATCTCAAGGTGCCTCACAATCAAAGTCTCACATTATGCAAGTTTTAGCACGGATTTATTTTAGTAAGGGTTAAAGTAGGGTGAGATGAAGGAGGAAAAACATTTCCTGCTCCTCATGCAAGAAATGGGAGATGAAGAGCCCAATGGCAGCTGTTACCTGCAACCTCACATGTGCTCTTGTTACCTGGCAACAACCTGCACCCACGAAACAAGGTTCTGGTTGGCTAGAAGGGTGCTGCTTGTTATCCTAAAATATGGAGTCTCTGCTCCTACCTGGATGATACAGGAGCCACCGGGCTTCCTTTTCTCATCTGAGCGCCTCTTTTTTTTCTCAGCATTCACAGAGAGTTACCTGGCTTTTACGATTTCCAAGGAGAGGGCAGTTTTAGCCACGTGCAGTCTCCCAGGTCTCATAACTTAGCGTTTTAAATGGAGAGTTCTTCATTTGCTTTTTCAGTTGCTTTCTGGGTTTAACTTCTGAGTGTGGCTTGTTTATATTTGTTTAAAACATAACGTAACTTTCTCATCTTCTCATCAATATCTATTCTGCCTCACTTAGAAATTAAGGTTATATTTTTCAAAGATTTTTTTTTCTTTAATGATGCATTCCTCTTGATATTTTCCTAACCTATTGAAACCCTACAGTGTTAAGTCCTGCTTCTTCCCCTTGGTTTTGCAGTGTGGCATTTTCTACACGCTTCCCTGTGCCCATTCAGGGAGCATCTGTACAGCCACTGCCTTTCCCTCTTCAGATGCTGTGAGGTGTAACAAAATCACAAAATAACAGAATAACAAAATAGAGAAAAGAAAGGCCTATTGAAGGGTAACCAAGCCATAGCTATTCCAAAAGAAATAAAAGTTGGTTCACCAAACATCATGCCACACGCCAAAATAAATCCCACCAGGAAAATACATTTTCTTTCTTTCTTTTTTTTTTTTTTAAGTGAAACTAAACAACCTTAGGGTGCTGAGGGTCTTTGAAAACATGAAGGCAAAGAAATAATTCCTGAAGGAAAGGATTGATGGATTTAATTTCTTTAAGTCAAGAAACAACATAAATAAAACTAAAATGAAAACAACAAACTAGGGGAAAATATTTGCAACACATTTGACAGATTGATGTCTTTATTATATAAGTAAATAATAAGCTGTATGTGCAAGGATGTGTGTGAAAGGATTTTATAATAGTGATAAATTAGATAATGCAGTTTATAAAGTGGGGAAAATTTATGGAATGCCCTCCAAAGGTTCTGCATTTATTATAAATTAAGTTATAAAAGGATACTTTGAAAATAATATGCACAATGTATATGTATGCTCATAAATAAAATACTTAAATACTTAGAAAATGTTCCCAGCTAATTAAGTAAAAGTTGTAACACAGCATGTTTGAGATGATACAAATTTTAAGTAAGTCTATGTTGATAAAACATTGAAGATACAATTAATTCTGGAAGATGTGATTCTTGGTATTTGGTTATTTTGGGGTGCTTTACAAAATGTCAGTAATGCTATGTAGATTTTAACCCAAACCCTAGTGTTCCTTACTTTTTTTTTTTTTTTTTTTTTACCATTTTCTCATTGTCTTTATTCACAAATCAGTACAATATGATGGTAAATCTGTTACACGTGTGATAAAATAGATTATGGAAAACAACACTTATGACAACACAATTATAGGTACTCTCAGATATGTAACCTCTTGTAATAGCTTTCTGGACCCAATTCTGCCCTCTGAATGGGTCAATTTTATGACTCTCCTAGAAATTTTGAGTTGGGCAGTTTTTTTTTTTTTTTGGTTCTCCTTTCTAAGATCCAAAGCTTACTTGCAAATCCCTAGACATCAGCCACTGGAACCAGACCTCTTAGGCCTGAGGAGAGATCTAGTGCCCCGTGCTTGGTGCTCTGGGGTAGGGGTGGGGTCAATCTGGAACCATGCATCTTCCTGCATCTTCCTCTGGTCCATCTCTCATGCACACAACTGCTGGAGTTAGCAGGAAAGGGGCCACACGGAGAGGAGGAAAGCATCCACCCAACACGAACAGTTCTAAGTTTTCAACATGGATGAATCCCTAGCATGGAGATTTACAGATTCGCCATCCAGCTAGCCATAAACAGGAACGTGCATATAACATGGTCAAGGAGCACTGAGCTCACCCAACCACAAAGCTCTTATTTATCTCTACTTTTAAAATAATTCTTTCTCTTGCTGGGTATGCAAGTGAGCAAAGGGGAAAGTGGTGCATCTGCTATACCAGCTGGCGCTAAGGATTTCAGTGCTTCTAAAAGATGTGGGCTAGAGAACTTGACCAGACACCGGAGGGGCTCCTCCCGCTCAGCCAAGATGCTCCTGTTTATGTCACTCTTGAACTTCGTTTCAAGCTTATATTGTGCAAATTCGAGTTGTGGTTGAGGATAGTCTCCAAAAGTTTCTTCAGTTATTCTTTGGATTCTCTCCTTTTCTACTGTGTTTTCGTGAATGAGCCTGGGATCCACATTTCTATTTTGTCCAAGGTTTCTTTCTTGTAGAGGTTTTGTAGAGTTGTGATTTTCAAATACCTGGTTATACTGTTTAAAAACAATGGCCTTGAGTGAGTCCAGGTGTCGGCTTCTCAGGTCCATTTTCATTATCTGGTGGTGGTTGCTAGCCATTTTCAGTGCATTTCTTAATGCTCTCTGAAGAGTTTCCTTAAATGAACTTTTGAATTGTTCCATATCGAAAAGGTTAACATCATCATCTGGTTCTTCACTCATCTGAAAAACATCCCAAACTTTGTGGTTCCGGCGAGCTTGAGTATAAATGATGTCTAAAAGGGCTTGAGACTTGCAGACTTCTTCTCACACAACAGGACCAAGTCCAGAGCTAGCTGTTCCTTTCTCTGCTGGAAGTTTACAGTCTGAAGTTGTTCTTCAGGAAAAAAATCCCAGGCTTTTAGGATTGTCATCATTTCATACATGGGGATTTTCAAGATGGTCCTCCTGAGAAACTCAGCAACAGTCTCCTCCATCTCTCAGCCCACATCTCCAGCTGCTCGCCGGCAGCCGCTCCCACCGAGGCGCCTTCAAAACCTCCAATGTTCCTTACTTTTTTCTTTTTCTTTTTCTGTTGTTTTTTTTTTGGTGCTGGTCATAGGATTTCAACTCAAAGCCTGGGCACTGTCTCTGAGTCCCTCCATCTGAGCATAGTGCCACTTTCCACTTTTTAGTGGTTAATTGGAGCTAAGAAGTCTCACAGACTTTCCTGCCAGAGGTGGCTTCAAACCGCAGTCCTTAGATCTCAGCCTCTCTGGTACGCATGCTTAGAAGTGTGCATCACTGACTGCCCAGCTAATGCTTCTGACTTTAAAACACACTGTACAGAGGCAACGCGTGAGTAGGGACTGGAGGGAGAAACTCGCGGAAAGTGAAGGAAGGGTTGCATGGTCCAAAAGAAAAGTGCGCACTGTCTGACCTATGAAACGGTAACCCCGCCGTAGGACGCCTCAATAAGAACAGCAAGTTTATGTATTTTTAAACATCATACAAAAATAAAAATCAACTGAGCTCAAAGGATGGACTCAGAGACCAGAAGTACAACACAAGTGAGACTTTCGCGTTGGCTCTGAGAGATGGGCTGGCACACTGAATGAAATGAAAGCAAGCCATTCAGCCCTAAAGTCCCCGTCCCTTATTGGCTGGGTACTGTGGAGTTCACCTCTCCAGGGTGTCTGGGAAGTTACATTATATGCACCTTTTGAGTTGGGTTGCATTTTAGGCTTGGCTTTTTGGCTATTTCCACCACCACCCCCTGTTTGTTCTTTTGTGTTAGGAAGGGTTTTCTGGGTATTGAAATAAGGACACGGGAGCTGGGTAACGCCATCTTGGCATCTTGATAGAAGCTGCTAGACGATGAGTATGCTCTGAGATCTCTAGAGGTGATGGAGCAAATATGTCATAGGTTCTGATTGTTTCCCTGCACAAGTCTGCTCTGCCCGTGTGTGACACTTTTATTAGAAATGCGCATCCTCATCCAGCTTGCTTTGTTTCATGAAGAACACTTTTGTTAAGGCTCGGTCTCTACTGCAAGCACATGGTTTTTGTCTTTAAAAGCTATGTGCTAGCTCTGTTCTGGGCTGGACATCTTTGGGACAGGAGTCTGGCTGTAGACCGCCCACGCTTCCAATACAACCTCCCAAAATGTGGCTTCTCTGTTTTCTCCCATACAACAAACAGTATTTGCCTTCTCACATTTATCGTTTCTAGTCCTCTCCCCTATCCCCCCATCCCTGCTTTTTGTTCATTTTGTAGAAGTTCATTGTCTTGTCTGTCTGCTGTTAGCCCTGCTTTCTGTTTTCTAGGAGATGATGAAGAATAAACTGAGCATTTCTGTTATATATTTTGTTGTTGGTCTTCATTTTTAAATTATTTTTAAGTAGTTGAATAAAGTGGTTTGAACAACACCATATTGTTGATAAGCATAGTTCAATCGTTTTCTTCAACAACAAAAAAAGCACCACATTTCTTTCATAAGTCTTTTTCTTTTTTTTTCCAGTCCTTGAACTGGAAAAACTGGGCTTGAACTCAGGGCCTAGATACTATCCCCTCTCTGTGCTCAAGGCTAGCGCTCTACACTTGAGCCACAGTGCCACTTCAGTTTCTGCTGTTTGTTTGTTTGTTTTTTCAGTCGGCCTGAACTCTGGGCCTGGACGCTGTCCCTCAGCTCTTCAGCTCAGGGTGAGTGCTCTACCACTTGAGCCACAGCGCCACTTTTGGCTTTTTTCTTTTTGCTTAAGTGGTGCTGAGGAATCGAACCCAGGGCCTCAGGCATGCAAGGCAAGCGCTCTACCACTGAGCCACCTTCCCAGCCCTCAAAGTCTTACTTTGTAACTAATTTTTTTTTTCCACTCAGACGTGGGCTCTGACACCCACTGGTGCTTCTGTGAGTCTTTCAAGGCCAATTCTTCTCATGGGATAATTATGTCTTGGCTCTTGCTCCTGTCCTGTCCTCTTCTCTCTTCTCCCTTCCCATCCCCACCAGGATTACCTTGGAACCTGGATCTTCAGATCTCATGCTACGGATCAAAGGCGTGCCCAGCATGTGTTCCTGTTCTTAAAGCTTGACGTTGATTGGAATATTTTAAATCATATCATGGTAGCGCGTAGCATACTCTCACTCACTCTCTCTCTCTCTCTCTCTCTCTCTCTCTCTCTCTCTCTCTCTCTCTCTCTCTCTCTCTCTCTCCTCTCTCTCTCTCTCTCTCTCTCTCTCTCTCTCTCTCTCTCTCTCTCTCTCTCTCTCTCTCTCTCTCTCTCTCTCTCTCTCTCTCTCTCTCTCTCTCTCTCTCTCTCTCTCTCTCTCTCCTCTCTCTCACAGATCCCCAAAGATGCCTTCAGGTATCCTGGAAGCTGAGAAGTTTGGTGTTGGGCTTCAGACCAGAGATATAGGTCTCATTAGCAGCCCAGCCAATTAAAGTCTCCTGCTATGTTTTCTGCTGAACAAGTACCGGTTGTGAAAGCATGTCTTGGAAAGTTGGAGGTTTTGTAGTTCCCAGGGTTAATGCCTCCAGATTTTAAAATAGTGCTTGTTTCTGCTATGCCTTCACTTTTCAAAACTTCTCCCACTCACGGCCCTGCTCAGTCATTTTCATTTCTAAACATCCATGTCTGCTGACACTTCTAACAAAATGGAACGTCCTAGCCTCACAGCCTTAAAAGGGATCCCAGACCCAAAGGGACTGCAAGCCAAATGAAAGGCGGGATTCCTCTTGAACGCCCACTGGGGGGCTAGAAAGACAGAGGCTCTCCCTGATTCGGTTCCTGAACCACTGTTCTCGGAAGCTCACGGAGGATCCCCCCATCACATCCCTTCCAGGATGCAGCTTCCGTCCAGTTTTCTTTTCCTTTCCCGGAAGCCTGACTGCAAAGCGAGGCAGATGGTTTTGAGTTCACCAGTGTTGGTCGAGAAGCACAAAGGCCTCAGGTCATCTAGCATCATGGAAGAACAGGTGAAGACCATGACTTTAATAGCCAGGCCTGGAAACCAAGAACCATCATTTGAAAGCACAAAACCAGGTGGATTGAAACTCAGATGAGGAGGACATCACCTTCACACAGGCTAAGAAACTTAAGAGTCTTTCATGCTACTTGAAAAGGTGCTCAAGGCCTGGTACTAGTGGCTCACGCCTGTAATCCTAGCTACTCAAAAGGCTGAGATCTAAGGATCGCGGTTGAAAGCCAGCCCTGGGCAGGAAAGTCTGTGAGACTATTATCTCCAGTTAACCATTACAAAGTTGGACGTGACGCTGTGGCTCAATCGGTAGAGTGCCTAGCCTTCAGCAAGAATGCTCAGGGACAGTGTCCAGGCCCTGAGTTCAAGCTCTGCAACTGACCAAAAAAAAAAAGAGAAAGAGAGAAAGAGAAAGAAATGAAGGAAAGCAGGAAGGAAGGAAGGAAGGAAGGAAGGAAGGAAGGAAGGAAGGAAGGAAGGAAGGAAGGAAGGAAGGAAGGAAGGAAAAGAAAAAGAAACTGTGCACAAGTAATGAATTCAAGTGTAAAATTGAAAGAGCAGGAAAGATACAATGGGGCTGGAATGCCATCTTCCATGATGCTTCTATTTGTTTTCTATTTGGAAACATGTTTCATGGTTATGAAGTAGAAAAGGGTTTCTGTTTTGCTTGTTTTTGAGACAGGGTCTCCCTCATGTAACACAAGCTGGTGGCCTTGAGCTCAAAATCTTCACACACACACACACACACACACACACAATCTCTCTCACACACACGCATACACACACACACACACCATCGCAAGTTTGATTGTTAAATTACATTAAAAATAAAAATCAGCCAGATGCTAGTGGCTCACATCTTGTGATCCTTGCTGCTCAGGAGACTGAGGACTAACGTTTGAAGCCAGCTGGGGCAGGAAAGTCCTTGAGACTTAATGTCTAATTAATCACCAAAAAACTGCAAGTGGTTTAAGTGGTAGAGTGCTAGCCTTGAGCACAAGAGCTCATTGACAGTGCTCAGGCCTTGAATTGAAGCCCCAGGCCAGGCTCAAAGAACACAAACCAAAACCAAACACAAACCAACAAAAAAAAAGCCTAAAAATATTCCTTCATCAAAATTCACTATAAGGAGCCTTGCTATAATCCTAGCTACTCAGGAGGCAGAGATTGATTGGAATGATCACAGTTTGAGGACAGCCAGGACAAAAAGTGCAAGCATATTAGAAAAACAGTGAAAACAACAATGATTGGCTTCAGTGGTAGGGTACTGTGCAAAACTAGAAGTTCAAGTCTTAGTACCACCAAAAGAAAAGAAAGAAAAGGAGTATAGTTATTATGAAAATGCAACCTAACGTCCTGAGAAGGACTGTTTGTTACCACAACAGTGGTAAAAGAAATTATGGTGGTATTAAATATCACTGAATACATACAATAAGATGTTTAATGTAGTATAGAAAACAATTTGGTCTTAGTTGACAACGAATATTAACTAATTTGGCACAGAACAGAATTTGACATCAATATTCATTATTAATTAGTGTTGACTAACTTACAGTATAAAAACAATTTAACAATACTAATCAATGAGTAATTAATGTTAATTGAGTATTCAAATTATTTGACATTAGCCATGAAGATGAACATACCATGACCTGGTAGTTCCATTTCAGTTAGGCCTGGAAAATTTTAGTATGTATTTTAGGAGAAGCATATAAAAATGTTCACAACAGCCGATTCGAGTTAGACACACAGGCAACAGCCCTAATGTGCTCAGAAGGAAGAAAGTAGCCGTGAATGAACCCCAAAGGGGTGCCAAGGAACAGGGCCACAGTGAAACTGAGACAAAATTTACCAGCTTAAATACAACACCCTCTCCCCGCTTTTCTTGATGCAGGTGCTCGGGTTCAAGCTCAGGACTGGGGTGCTGTGCTTTCATCTTTCCACTTAAAGCTGGCGCTTTACCATTTGCACCAAAGCTCCATTTCAGGGTTTGTTTGTTTTTTTTTTTTTGGTCCTGGGGCTTGAAGTCAAGTCCCTGATGCTTTTCCTGAGCTTTTTTTTGCTCAAGGCTAGTGCTATACTACCTGAGCCACAGCCCCAATTCTGCCTTTATGGTGGTTAATTGGAGAAAAGAGTTTCACAGACTGACCTGTCTTGGGATGGCTTCAAACCACAGTCCTCAGATTTCAGCCTCCTGAGTAGCTAGAATTACAACAGTGAGCCACCTGCACCCAGGTTAATAATTTTGCTGATGAAAATGCATAATAAAACATACATTGTAGCAAGGGAAGAGAAAGGAATAGAGAGTCATTCTGAGGGAAACACAATATATACACTTCTGAAATACCATGGCGAAAACAGTTAGTACAATTAACAACACACTAAAAAGAAAAAGAAAAGGAAGAAAGTAAATGACAGGAAAGTAAAACAGGCTGGGGGAGGTACCAGTGGGAGAGGGGAGGGCCAAGGAAGGGGTGAGTGGAGATGAGTATGGTCAATATAGTCATTTGCATATAGGAAGTCTGTTGACATTTTAAGAAGGGGGAGGGGGAGGCTGATAGAGGGGCTGAGGCTGATCAGGGTACAGTCTACATAAGAGGAAATGCCACAGTGAAACCTTCCTTTGTATAACTAATGTATGCTGATAAGCAAACATTATGAAAGGGGCAAACTTAAAAGTACACACTAAGGTAGGAGGGGATGAGCACTGGAGAACTCAGCACGGGAATCAGTTATTTTACACAACATGTTCACCGTGTAATTACCATCTGCACTTTGCATATATTTTAAATATCCTTTTGCACCAGCTTCATAGTCGAAAATACGGACCTGTGGCTGCCTTGATGCACAGATTATATCTAAATCTGTGCTTTTTAGGAGAATGTTTTCCCATAGAACTCATCTCCTGGCTTTACTATTGGAAAAGAAACAAATACATCCTCATTATCCCCATAAACACAAAGGACATCTTCAAAGAGAAATTTCAGGCAGAGGAGGCTGACAGAATAAAACCACCACCCAGCTACTCAAAGCCAAACGTCTGTCCGGTGACAGCCTTTAATTCCAGCGATAAGGCTGTAAATTCCCATCCAGGCCTGGAGTTTCATGTAAACACCCCAAGAGCCTGAGGACCACAGACAGAGGCAGAAAGGAGGGGGGGGCTGGGCTGCCTTGCCCTGTGTGTGTGTGTGTGTGTGTGTGTGTGTGTGTGTGTGTGTGTGTGTGTGTGTGTGTGTGTGTGTGTGTGTGTGTGTGTGTGTGTGTGTGTGTGTGTGTGTGTGTGTGTGTGTGTGTGTGTGTGCGCGCGCATGCGCACGCACGCATGCATGTGCTCACTCTTGAAGCACACACGCCAGGTCCATCCAGTGTGTCCCTGGCACTGGGAAGGGTACCAGGAGCCTGGCAGTGCCCCGTCCGGATCCAGAGGTCGGTCCCTCATGGGCCCTCGGCACAGCTGGGCGCCCCCATGCCCCCTGCAACCAGCCTGGGGAATGGAAATGACTGCTATTCCAGAACGGCCGCTCAGGAGTGCAAAAAGGAAAAAAGAAATAAAGGCAAAGCGAAAAGGAAGAAGGGAGGGAGGGAAGTGAGTGAGGAGGGAGGGAGGAGGGAAGGGAGGAGGGAGGGAGGGAGGGAGGGAGGGAGGGAGGGAGGGCAGTTGGAATGGCAGTTCAGCCTGTGGTTCAGTCTGCGGCCGCAGTGCCTGCTTAGAGCTGATGAGATATATATATATATATATATACATGCTTTTAGTTTGGGGTGGGAGGCGGGAGCAGCCAAATGTTAATGACTGCTAGAGTATCCGCTCAACTATTTTTTTTACATTAAAATAAAAGGTGCATTAGAAAAGCTTTTCAGTCACATACTAGAATATTTTGAGTTAACTTGATTGAAGTATGATTTATATGCAATAAAAGACACTTGTAAGGATCCATACAGGTTAGTGGGCTTAATTCGTGTAACTGCAGTGAAGCTGTAGAATGCCCCACCCCCCGCGCTCCTCCCAGATTTCCTGTGCCCCCTCCTGCCAGCCACCCCTGGCCCTCAATCTCTGACCTGCTTTCTGTCACTATTACTTTCGTTGTTTCTAGAATTTCACATAAACAAAATTAGCTCAGATCTTTTTCATTCAGAGCATCCCACCCCTCATTCTGATAAACTTCGATTTTCTGAGAAGTTTCTCTAGATTCTCATTGCTTTAAAAGGGCATGAATTTTCGGAAGCTCACGCCTGTAATCCCAGCAACTCAGGAGGCTGAGATCTGAGGATCAAGGTTCAAAGCCAGCCCAGGCAGGAAAGTCCATGAAAAAAAAATGCTGAAAGTGGAGCTGTGGCTCAAGTGGTAGAGGCTAGCTTTGAGATAAAAAACTTAGGGACAGTGCTCAGACCCTGAGTTCAAGTCCCACCAGAACTGGCACAAAAACAACAACAAAAAGGGGGCATGATTCACTTTGTTTATTCCCCTGTCTTTTAAGTTTAAAGCCAGAAAAATAACATAACCTAAGTCAAAGTACATACGCAGGCAGCTCCCATAGAGTTCCCGCCCCCCCCCCCCCATCACGTGCCTTGAACTTGACCTAGGCGCTGTTCCTGAGCAGGCGAACCACTTGAGCCACAGTGCCACTTCTGGCTTTTTCTGAGGAGTTTATTAGAGATGAAGAGTCTCATGGGCTTTCCTGCCCAGGCTGGCTTTGAACTGGGATCCTCAGATCTAAGAATTCTCCTGAGTAGCTAGGATTACAAGCGAGAGCCACGGGCGCCCAGTTCCATCAAGCTTTTTAAAAAAGCATTTCTACTATCCATCGTCCATGTGTGCGAACTAGACACAAGATCCAACTCCAGAGCAAATGCCAAGTGTCAGCCTTGGTGAGTCTGACAAGGTCCATTTACAATCTTCAGAAATGGAACGGAGAAGAAAACTCTGATGAGTCATGAAACCGTGAAAAATAAAGAGCTGCCAGTTGGAATCATCGGTCCACATTTCTTCTTCAGCCTGTCGCTGAGGGGAGCCCTGGAGGAAGGAGGCTTCTCTTAGAGTTGGGTTAATGCCATGTTCTGCACTGATTGACATTCGCTCAGCTCAGGTAGAGCTGACGTTCTGTGTGTGTGTGTGTGTGTGTGTGTGTGTGTATGGGGTGTGGTGTGGGGTGTGGTGTGTGCATGTGTGTGTGTGCAGTTCATTGGAGATCAGAGTCTCATGTCTGATGCACTTTCCTGTCCAGGCTGGCTTGAACCCACGATCCTCAGATCTCAGCATCCTGAGTAGCTAGGATGACAGGCGTGAGCCTTGGGCACCTGGCTTGAGCTGAAGGTTCTTTACAGTGGGCAGCCCCAAGGTCCTTCTCTTCACAGCAATGTCTGCCTGGGTGCAAGGCTTCCTAGACACTTCAGCATTGATTGGTTCCCTGGCACAGTGTCCGCCCATCTCCTCTATCTTCCAGCCATCCATCAGCTGTGGAGGCTTTCCAGGACCCGCAAGTCACGCGATCATACAACTTCACTCACCATGGTAGAAAATGAGAACCCAGACTGATTTCCTGCCTTCTGTTTTAGTGACCTACCATATCTATTTTAATGGCAATTAAACTCTGGTGCCCTCTCTTATCTCTGTTGGCTAATGTATTCCAAAGGGAATAATCCCAAATCTGAAGCCTGTACAATATTAAAAGACCCATGGATGCTTAATCAGAGCAAACAAAGGATTTGGTTTGTATAAACTGCAAAAGCTCATGTCTTTTATGTCCAGAGAGCAGGACTGAAAGATGACAATAAATCATTTCAAGAAACAGCATAATGTAAATGCTGTATGTTTATTTAAAACGTGAGGCAATCATTTCTCTAGAGCTCTAGGCCAACTACAGAAAGAGACTTGTCACATGAGGCCAAGAGGCCTGCAGGCAGAAGATGGGCAAGACCTCAGGGCTTTTCCTCCCTGGGCTTGTGAGAGAAATGATAAGCTCACTCTTAGAACCAACTCAACCCAGAGGGTCCTGAACAGTAAAACAACCCTTTAATTCATTTCTAGCCACTTGTAGGTAAGTAATTGGGATATGCAGTATACATATCAATGTTGTGTGTGTGTGTGTGTGTGTGTGTGTGTGTGTGTGTGTGTGTGTGTGTGTGTGTGTGCCAGTACTGGGGCTTGAACTCAGGGGCTTATGGTTTCACTTGGCTTTTTCACTCAAGGCAGATGCAATACCACTTAAGCCACAGCTCCTCTTCCAGCTTGTTGGTGGTTAATGGGGAATAAGAGTCTTGTAGTCTTTTCTGCCTGAGTTGGCTTTGAACCATAAGCCCTTAGATCTTAGCCGCCTGAGTAACTAGAATTATAGGCGTGAGTTCACCAGTGCCCAGCTTCAGATGGTTTTAAAGAGAGTAAAAGGCCATGTCCTTTTTTTTTTTTTTGGTCTGAGTTAAAATGAAAACTCCAGCAAAACAAGTCAAACAAGCTGCCAAGTTTAACCTGCCACAATGACATTCACATTCTGTTTATCTCCTTACGACATCCTGCTGACTGTGGGTGTGCTGGAAGTTTTTTTTCTTCCTCACTGATTTATTTGATGGAGAAAGAGAGGAGGAGGAGGATGGGTGAGTTTTAGTGGGAAGCTCATTTATTTCTCATATGCTGAGTTGCTGTCTGTGCGTACACGTTCTCAAGAGTCACAAAGAAACTTTAAGGAATCGCCCAGAAAAAGTACATGGTTTGTTTGTAGTTAGGAGAATGGATCCTTGGATAGAAAACAGGTATGAAAAATAAATACTGCCAGGTGAGGTGCTGGTGGCTCATCACCGCGATCCTCGCCACTCAGGAGGCTGGAATCCAGAGGGGCATTGTTTGGAATTAGCTAGGGCAGAAAAAGTCTATAAGACTCCATCTCCAATCAACCAGCAAAAACCCAGGCTGGAGGCATGGCTGAAGTGGTAGAGCCACAACTATTATTGAGAAAGCTGAACAAACAGGAGACTCTTGAGTTCAAACCTCAGTCCTGGCACACACTCTTGAGTGCATACACACTATATATATTATTTTATATCTTACATGTTATATAACATATATAATGCAACTTCAAGAAAATGGAAAATCTGAGCTTTCATGAATGTTAATACAAATCACATAGCTCAAAAGGAAAGTGGCATCTCATCATTGTCACTGCTGGTGAAGCATTTTCTCTACGTTTTTCCAAGGAAGGTCACAGTGCACTTGGGCATAAATGTGCAGACTATCTGCCTATTAAAGTCACTTATGGGATGAGCTCAATTGTGTGTTTCCCTGACTCAAGCAACAAAGAAAAGTACGAGTAGGAGGATCACAGTCCAAGTCAGCCTCGGCATAAAGTGAAACCCTACCTCAAAAATAACCAGTGCAAAGAGGGGCTGGAGGCCTGGCCGAAATAGCAGAGCACCAGTCTGCCAAGTGCGAGGTCCTGAGTTCAAACCCATTCCTACTATAAAAATTAACGACATAAAAATCACTGACATTATTTAGTTGAGGCATTGTATTGCTAATGGTAAGAAGATAATGTACTTGGTGCTGTTTTGTCATATGCTGTTTTGCATAATTTAAAAATGAAAGTTACTTTCTTTATCTTTTTTCCTTCTTTCTTTCTTTCTTTCTTTCTTTCTTTCTTTCTTTCTTTCTTTCTTTCTTTCTTCCTTCCTTTCTTTCTCTTTCTTGGTGCTGATTGTGGGGCTTGAACTCAGGTCTGGGCACTGTTCCTGAGCTTTTTTGCTCAAGGCTAGTGCCATACCACTTGAGCCACACCTCTCATTCTGGCTTTTTTGGTGTGAATTGGAGATAATAAACTCAGGGACTTCTCAGCCCAGGCTGACGTTGAACCACAATCCTCAGATCTAAGCCTCCAGAGTAACTAGGATTGCGGGTGTGCGCCACCAGCGCCTGTCCTAAAAATAAAAGTTTCTTATAAAATCAAACTGACATTTATATGTGTATTTAAAGCATCAAAAAGGCAAAATTGCAAGCCTCTGCCTTCGAAAACTATGATGGAGATACTAAAGTAAAATACAAATATAATGAAGCATGTTAGTATAAAAGATAATATAACCAGTGGCTCACACGTATAATCCTAGCTTCTCAGGAGGTTGAGAAGATTAAGAAGAGTGTGGTTCAAGGCCAGCCCAGGCAGAAAAGTCTGTGAGATTCCACCTCTAGTTAACCAGTGAAATACTGGGCTGCAGGTGTGGGTCAAGTGATAGAGTGCCAGCCATGAGCAAGAAACCCAAGAGAATATAGAGGACCTGAGTTCAGCCCCGATATTACCAAAAAGTGAAAAACAAAAAAACCCAAAAACTTAGCCTTTGCAAACTTGAGGAGCTTTCGTTTCGCATTATCCATGGCAATATTTGCTGGAAATCTTCGAAGGAGAAGATCACTCCTTCCCATGGAGAAACCAGAGAGAGAGGGGTAGAATGACTTTGCTGGAAGATAGGACCGGGGAGGAGGGAAAGGAGGCACATAGCTCCAAGACATGGTCCAAGACCCACACACTGGTCCACCCACAAATATTCCCCAGGCTTCCCTGTTGGGCAGGTGCTAGGCTCATACAAGGTGCTCTGGGTGCTGGCTAAACAAACTGGTTCAGATGTCATTCTTTTAGAGCCAATAAGAAAAAAAAAAACTAATGAATTTTCGGTTTTTGTTGCCACACCCATTTGAATGTGTTAAATAACTTTAATATGCCAATTAAGTGGACCATCTCAAAGTATTTCTTAAAAGGTATTTAAGCGGAAAAGTGATAGTGCAATAATGAATTAAGAATGACAATCTTTGAAGCAGATTTATTTTGGCCACATACCTCGTGGACCTGTTAGGTTTTTTTCTTTTTTCTTTTCTGAGCACTATGATATATTAACCTTTTATTTAATTTTGAGATAATTTTGATATTTAAAAATACCAGTAGAGTGAGACACCAGTGGCTCATGCCTGTAATCATTGCTGCTCAGGAGGCTGAGATCTGAGAATTGCTCTTCAAAAAGCCAGCACAGAGAGGAAAGTCTGTGAGACTCTTTATCTCCAATTAACCACTCAAAACTGGAAGTAGTAGAGAGCTAGCCTTGAGCAAAAGAGCTCAGGGACAACACCCAAGCCCAGAGTTCAAGTCCTAAAACTGACAGACAGACAAACAAACAAAAACAGTACAAGTGGGCACAGTGGCCTATACCAGCAGGTGTGGCGATAGAAGTAGGGAACATCTTAGTTCAGTTACCAAGACTTAACCAATAATCTTAACCAATAAGTTAGGTGTGCTGGTATGCACCTGTAATTCTCACTATGGATAGGACAGGAATAGGCAGGAAGGTCTTAAGGCTATCTAGAAAATCTATAATAATAAGAAGCTCTAAGTAAGTAAACAAAAATGCAGATTCTAGCTGAAAAGTAACTGAAGCTTTTAACGGAGCCATTGTTCAAGTGGTAGAGTACCTCCCTAGCAAGCACAAGACCCTGAGTTCAAACCCCAGTATAATATCTATCTATCATCTATCTATCTATCTATCTATCTATCTATCTATCTATCTATCTATCTATCTATCTATCTATCTATCTATCTATCTATCTATCTATCTATCTATCTATCTATCTGTCTGTCTGTCTATCTATCTATCTATCTATCTATCTATCTATCTATCTATCTACCTATCTAATCAGTAGAAAACCATCTTTTCCATTATGTTTTCTAGAGACTTGGAAAGGAAAGGTAGTTACAGATCCTGTGTGAAGAATGCAGAAGCTAGGTTTAAATTGCTCTGGATTATATTCAGATTTTACCACTCCATAACCCATCTGGTTGGGTAAATGCTTGAACTTCTCTCCGTTTTTGCTTTCTCGGTTGTAAAATGTGGGTAATTATAGCACCTGTCTCATTAAGTCGATATAAGAATTGATGACTGGGCATGGATGGCACCCGTCATGGATGAAGTGCTCTGTAATGGTTAGCCAGTTATTATTTTAGGTGTTGAGAAAATAGCAGTGAATACTTGCTATCCTTGTCATGAAGACTGCATTCTAGAGCCATGTCCCAGGCAATAATGTATGGACTGTGGAGAGAGGGGGGGGGGGAGGGAGGGAGGGAGAGAGGGAGGGAGGGAGAGCAAGCAAGCGCCTGTTGGCTTGAGGAATAATTGTAGCTAGAAACCTGAGGTGATCATTGCTGTGGATGCAGAGAGCTGATGAGAGAGGAAAAGGCCACATGTGTGTGCAGAGAAAACCAGAACAGGAGGGAGACGTCAATATGCCTGGAAAGGCCTCGGGTTGCCAGCAACATTTGTTTGCTCTGCACTAGAGCCATTAAGTTCTTCAGTGTCCGTGGACATGTGCGATCTCTTCACTGCTCTGTACTTTCTATTGTGATGGGAAGGACGGGAGGCCTGAGCAGGTGGAAGGTGGGGTGATCTCTGGGGTGTCCCTCTGTGGTGCTGCGGTCTGTGCTGACAGGGGGACCCCAAGGCCTCTGCTGCCCTTGCGGGCTGCAGCGTGCTCTGCTCCTGAGAATGTGCTCTGCTCCTGAGAATGTGCTCTGCTCCTGAGAATGTGCTCTGCTCCTGAGAATGTGCTCTGCTCCTGAGAATGTGCTCTGCTCGGTGCATGCTAAGCTCGCCATGTCCTGTCTGTGCCAGTTCTCTCCCCCAGGACCTGCTGGGAACCCTCTCGGTCCTTTTGGCTCCCAGTCAGGCTGACTCCGCACAGGTGCTCTGAGTGCTGAGCCGTCTCGTAGCAGACATTGGGCGTGTTTCATTTTGTTTTCTGCCATAAGCAGGTTTATGGCCGGAAAGAACTTATTGCTAGATGAAAGTCCGTTACACCAGGTAATTCCACAGCGATTAAAACAACGGTGCCCAGTTTAGGAATCCAACTGTGTGAATCATAAATACGTTAAAACTAGTGCTGGCATTCAGCACAAGCCGCACCCAAGCAACTTGAACACAAGAGGACGGAGCTTCTCATAGCCAGGACATGATTCCTCCTAGCCATCACTGACTGATTCTTCCATGCCATACGACTCCTGCGCTGGAAGCTGGGCTTAGAATAGGCTTAACTGGGAGGCCCTTCTAATAGCACGGCACTGCGAGTAGGAAGTGGAGAAGTTTGGGGCATTTGGAGGAGGGATGAAGTTGAGCTATCTAGAATCAGAAAAGAAGCACGTGATCCTGTTCTACCAACTGCTGCTGACCCCTGGAATCCATGACCTGGTCAATACCTTGTGATTTGCAACGAAGCCAGAGAGAGAGACAGAGAAGAAAAATGACTAAGAATAGAGGAAGAAGGCTAAGAACTTTCTGTCCTGCTATATCACAAGAAACACATAGCATTCGCCACAGCCCTCATGGAGGTAATTCAAGCTGGCTGTGCACCTGCGTTAGCCTCTGTCACCTTGTCAAAACCTCTGGGCAAAAGTTCCTCACCGAGGGCTGGGATGTAGCTCAGTGGCAAAGCACTTGCCTAGCAAGTGCAACGTCCTGGGTTCCATCCCCAGTACCAAAAAAGAAAAGACAAAAAAAATACAGTTAAAATAAAAAAACCAAACAAAAGTTCCTCACCGATAAACCACTCCCTCAAGGAAGGCTGGGCTGCTAACGTGCCCATGCCTTCCATACTGCGGCAGATTGTGTCTCTGTCAATGGTTAGTCCGCTGCTGGGGCCAGAGCCTTCACCGTGCCTTCACCTTCCAAAAAGCCCCACCTCTGATCATTGCTGCATGGAGAACCAAGCCCGCCATGTAGCAGCTCGAGGAAGTTCATGTCAGACCCAAACCAGCACAGTACCCTAAGTTCTACACTTAACATTTAATGTTTCTGCGTATCTAGTATCCATCTCTTAACCCCAAAGAATAAGTGAGGAATTTGAGCCAAGAATGGCAGGAAGGTTTCCCCAACTTCTACCTTCCAGGGGGTCATATACTTGGGCTGGATTTGAATGGGCTCAGTTGTTAGAATAAGGGTCCAGGCTGGGTGCTGGTAGCTCACATCTGTAATCCCAGCTGATACTCAGGAGGCTGAGGTCTGAGGATTGAGGTTCAAAGCCAGTCCAGGCAGAACAGTCCATAAGATTCTTATCTCCAATTAACCAGCCAAAAGCCAGATGTGTAGGTGTGGATCGAGTGGTAGAGCACCAGCCTGGAGTGAAAAAAAAAAAAAACCAAGTGAGAGTGCTAGGCCTTGAGTTCAAGTCCCAGTTCCAGCATGCAGACAGACAGCAGACAGACAGACAGACAGACACACACACACACACACACACACACACACACATACACACACACACACACACACACACACACACACACACAGGTCTAATAAGACACTCAGTCCCTTTTCAGCAATCCAGGATCATGGTACCTAAAGCCAGAGAGATTCCAGAAGCCCACAGCAGGAAACATTTCCTTCAGTGTGCTCGTGTCCTTGGGCCCTAGTGGACGAGGTCTGGGGCTCTGATGAGTCACATCTGTGGTAGCGTCTGCAGTCGACTGCTGCTTTACACACCGTTTGCACGCCGGTGGTTCCATCGTACAGACGGTACAGCCGTTGCTCAGCCTCCCCAGCTCGGGAACTTGAAGGTTAATAAAATCATATGGGGTCGGCTTTCATATCTGCAAAGACAGGTTTTTCTGGGCCTGCTTAGTCAGCTTCATGGCTGGCACTTTGAGTTTTCTCAAATGGCTCTTACACTTTGTTTGGAAATGTCTTTCCACATGACACCTAACGGGGAGAAAGAAAGCCCGTGCAAATAAGAAACCCGCCTGGCAGGTGTTTTAACAGCTCTAACATTATAATGCCAAGAGCTCATTCTAATATCTTCATAAATGACCGGGCCCTGTGGGCACCATTACTGTTTTCTTAGTTCTATTCATAGACTCTCGTCCCTGGTCCCACCACTGATAGTTCACCACGTACATTGTAGAAATACAAGCAGACTCTATTTTGGAAGTTTCTTTTTCTTTCTTCCAGACTTGACATTACATGGTTGATCAGAATTAATCATAATTTACACTTTTGGGGGGGGAAGGGGAGCACAATTTTCTTGTTTTACTTTCTCGAAGACGGGGCTGTCAGACCAGAGAAAGGTCTATTTGTGAGTAAAATCTTTTGAAACACAGAATCCATTTGATTCATGAAAACTCTTCCAAAAGTCTGTTCTCTTTGCCTCTTCAAAGGGGTCAAATGCCAGCTGGAAAGTGTTTTGAATAGAAAACCCATTGCTGTCTGTCATCTTCTGGGCTTGGTAAGCACAGGTGAGCCCCCAAACTCCTGACTCAGCTCGGTAACATCACTGACAGCCATGCCGGACACCCCAATGGTTTGTAAATTTTACGTTATTGTTGCTATAGAGGTGATGCACGAGAGGCTACATTAAACGAGTCAGGTAATGAGTGCATTTCCTTCCACGCAGTGTCATCTGCTCCCTCCTTCTCTCCCATTCCCTCCCTCCCGTCTCCACGCACGAGTCGCACAGTTCACTTTCATCCATGTCCAGTGCGCTCTACTGCGGCACTTGTTCACCCTTTTTCCTCGGGTTCTGTGCCCTCCCCCGACCGAGACACGCAGGTGAATACCCTGCAAGGAAGGTAAACACGGCAGAATTGACAAAGATGAAAAACCAAAAAAGAAAGAAGAAAAAAACCAAGTCTTTCATTTCCATATCTTAAGGAGTTTGTGTCCGTCTGTTTATTGTTTTTGTTTTTGTTTTTTGTCGGTCGTGGGGCTTAAACTCTGGGCCTAAGTGCTGTTCCTCAGCTCTTCAACTCAACGCTAGCGCTCTACCACTTGAGCCACATGGCCACTTCCTGTTTATTGTTTTATATAAATATGAAGATGCACTTAGGCCTTTTGATTGAGCCTTTGTGATTCTCTCCTAAGGACCTCCTCTTTTGGTCTCACTGTGTGTCACTATCTCGAATCCTGGGATACCACCAGTTTCTAAGACATTCATTCACTTAATTTTTTTTTGAAAGAGCAACTTCTATACATAGCTAACAACTCAAATAGATTAAAGGATCCACACAAACCGGACGCCAAAAGCTCACACCTGTTATCCAAGCCTCTCAGGAGGCTGAGATCTGAGAATCGCGGTTCAAAGCCAGCCCATCCAGCAAAGTCCGTGAGACTCTTATCTCCAATAAGCCACCAGAAAACCCGAAGTGGTGCTGTGACTCAAAGGATAGAGCGCTCACCTTGAGCTGAAGAGCTGAGGGACAGTGCCCAGGCCCAGAGTTCAAGCCCCACCACCGACAAAAAAATTAAAAAGATCCACACAAAAAGCTAATCAATGTTTCACCCAGAATCCATCTGCTGTTCCTTCTCACATTCCTCACTTGTCCCAACAGCATGCAGGCTTGTGTGGAACAGGTATTCCCTGAGGATAGCCTGCTCTACACACACACACACACACACACACACACACACACACACACACACACACACACACACACACACACACACCACACACACACACATACACACACTATATACACATACCACACACACACATACACACACTATATACACATACCACACACACCACACACACATACCACACACTACACACACACACCACACACACACACACACACCACACACACACCCTACACAACCACACACACCACACACACCACACACATACTACACACACACCACACACACTACACACACACCAAACACACCACACACACACCGCATACACACCACAAACACACCACACACACTACACACACCACACTTACCACACACCACACACACACACACTTTATTCACTGTAAGCTTGGAGATGTACAACACATGAAGTTGCATTGAATTTTAAAAAGCTGTTGAACATTTCATTGTAGATAATATAGAATTATAGATAATATAGAATAATAGATAAGAAAATGTGATTCGATGGCACATTGGTTATTTCCGGTCGTCTGCTGCTATGCACGCTGCTTCTGCAAAGCCCTGCGTGCTGAGGAGGGCATCGGACGGGTCATTACAACAGCAAAGCAGCTGCTTCTAACTCTCCCAGCCAGACGGAGCCCAGAGCGTCAAGCACAGTGGTCTACGCACACTCTTGTTTGGAGGTCATGCCTACCACCCAAACATGTACTTTGGTATGCTTGTTTGTGTGCTGCTACTGAACCTGAACTCAGGGCTTGGGCTCGGCAGACCCTTAATTTTCTTCACTCCAAGTTAGCACTCTACCACTCGAGTCACACTTCTACTTCCAGCACTAATTTATTCATGTGGGCTTCCTTCTTTTCTTTCTTTCTTTCTTTCTTTCTTTCTTTCTTTCTTTCTTTCTTTCTTTCTTTCTTTCTTTCTTTCTTTCTTTCTTTCTTTCTTTTCTTTCCCCTTGGTGGTTAATGGGACGTAAGGGTTCATGGAGTTTTCTGCCCTGGCTACTTTGAACCGGAATTCTTAGCTCTCGGCCCAGAATAGCTAGGATTATAGGCATGAGCCATCAGCACCCGGCTGTTTTTTTTTTAATTATATCATAAAGGTGTTGTACAGAGGGGCTACAGTTACATATGTCTGTAAAGTGTGCATTTCTTTTTGGATAATATCCCGCCTTCCTTCCCTCTCTCCCCGTTTTCCCCTTCCATCTCTCCCCACCAGTTGTACAGTTCATTCAACATCATGTCCAGTGAGTACCACTGCTGCATTTGCTCACCCTGTGTCCTTCTACTAACAGGTTTGTCAAACAAAATACCTCAACTTTTTTTTTAAAACCTCAAAACTATACGGTAGTTGTTTCTAAAGTCAGAATGTTCCATTCTGGAATACACTTTTAAAGAAAATGGTGACCTTTGTGTATTCTCTTTTTCCTCTCATTTGTTTTAATTTTCTCTATCTGAATGCTTTGCAAATATCAGACCGTCTCTACTAGTTACCCAAGACAAGTTTTGTGTTGCTTAATGCATTTCAAGTAGAAAAAAAATTATTGGGGTTTTCAGCTTTCTAAAATTTAAGCTCCAATGAAGTATTCTTGCAGAAAATGTTAAATATGAACCTAAATGAGCCCCTAAATCTAATTACTAAACACAGAAAATTTAGAAGAGAAGGAAATAAGCTACATCATGGAGACATAAACAGCCAAACCAGAGGAGGGGGTCTTCTTCAGGGTCAATATCTGTTTGGGGTTTGCTGGTTTATTTGTTTCCAAATAAACTGATTTGTTCTACAATAAAAGAGGAAAGAAATTGAATTTGGGTTTTGAGTCACATTATCTAGAAAAGACATCACCTTCTTTGGGGAGATGTAAATACGGTTTGGAGCACAGCTAAGTTGTTGCTGTTGTCATTACTGTTACTGTGCTGATACTGGGGCTTGAACTCAGGGCCTTGTTTTCTCCCTTGGTTTGTCTGCTCAAGGCTGGAGCTCGACCACTTTGCCGTGCCTCCTTTTAGGGACATTTTGCTGGTTAATTGCAAATAAGAACCTCTCAGAGGGCTGGGAAGGTGGCTCAGTGGCAGAGTGCTTGCCTTACATGCATGAGGCCCTGGGTTCGATTCCTCAGCACCACATAAGCAGAAAAAAAAAGCCAGAAGTGGCACTGTGGCTCAAGAGGAAGAGCGCTAGCCTTGAGCTGAAGAGCTGAGGGACAGCACCCAGGCCCAGAGTTCAGGCCCCACAACCGGAACCCCCCCACCAAAAAAAAAGGACCTCAGATTTGTCTGCTCCGCCTAGCTTTGAACCAGGATCTTCAGATATCAGTCTCCTGAATAGCTAGGATTTGGGGCACAAACTACCAGTACTCAGCCATTTTTGGTTTTGTTAGGTAAGATATAATACCCTAGTAAATATATTTTGAGTCCTTAAACAGAGGTTAGATGCTGGAGTATTTGTGAGTGAAATGATACGATGTCTTTGGATCCAAGTGCCCTGGAAACGGCTCCGATGGTTCTCAGGTTGCTGCGGTAAGGGGCTATTCCACAGGCCACGCTGACCTCAGGCTGGAGACGAGAAGTGTGATCGAGGCATGCTGTGGTTTGTGTTATGAAGAGGGCTTCTCCTTGGCTTGGCAGAACCATCTGGAATGTCTTCGGTCTCCTCCGGGTATGCCTGCGTCCTTCACGGTTTTTAATGAGTAGAGC
Organism: Dipodomys merriami; assembly: GCF_024711535.1. NCBI lineage: Eukaryota > Metazoa > Chordata > Mammalia > Rodentia > Heteromyidae > Dipodomys > Dipodomys merriami. The sequence continues at coordinate 4,365,231 of NW_027206413.1, read as the reverse complement.
AGTTTGACAATATCTATGAGGTTGGAGATGTACATTCCTTCTCAGTAAGGAATTCACAGCTAGTAGTTCTGAGACCCTCTGTTGGGTGCGTGTGTGTGTGTGTGTGTGTGTGTGTGTGTGTGTGTGTGTATGTGTGTGTGTGTGTGTGTGTGTGTGTGTGTGTGTTACTATGGCAACCTTCCTATGCAAATAGCTGTCATTAGGGTGTGTGTTTGGACACTAGGTAACTATTTCAAATACAATGCAGTCTTTAATGAAGAAGGCAGCGTTGTGTTTGCTGGCTGAGTGGTATAGTACGGGGAAAGGGTTCGGAAGGTTCTTTTTGTGACAGAAGTTCTCTACGTCTCTACAGTCATGGGTGAGTGCAGATCCCGGGTGGGTGGGTGGATCTGGGCTGCTGGGCCATAATCTGGGTCATACCAGATTAAGCTCATTCCATAATTTCATTTAACTTCTTTTCTTTTCTTTGTCAGTACTGAAGCTTGAACTCAGGACTTAGCCCTCTCTCTTGGCTTTTTTTACTCAAAGCTGGTGTTTCACCACTTGAACCATACCTCCTCTTTGAGCTTTTTGCTGCTTAAGTGGAGATTAGAGTCTTCCAGATTGTTCTCCCTGGGTTGGCTCTGAAGTGTGAGCCTCAGATCTCAGCTTCCTGAATAAAGCCTTCAGTGCCCTAAATTGCCTTTTAACCTCCCGCCTCCCCGCCCCCTGCCCCTGTCCAAATACGACCACATTCTTCATTACTGGAGATTACGATTTCGGTATGCAGATGGGGCTGGGCGCAGTTCCTATGAGCCTTGCTCTCTTTAGAACGTTTTAGGAGTAAAACCAACCATAGCCTGTGTGGAAGCTAGCTGATTCTGTGCCCCTCCCACCCCTTACCCCCAGCCCTCTCCCCCGCACTCCCCCCCCCACCAGAGGAGCACAGCCCCACCCCCACCCCACCCCAGCAGAGTCAAGAAACCACTGACCCCAGCTGGAAGCAGTTGATTTATCTGTGTCAGCGATTGGAGAACGGCAACAACCTCAAACCCTAAGGAGCCACTTCAGGAGGATTATGCATTTTATGATGTGAAAAGATCACTCCAGCGCTGGAAAGTGTTTACATTCCGAGAGGCCAGCGAAGTGCTCTGTGGAGACGGAGCTGGCAGGGAATGGAGTCTACCCATGACAGCCTAGCCATGACAGACAGACAGACAGCCTATCATGACAGACAGACAGACAGCCTACCCATGACAGACAGACAGACAGCCCACCCATGACAGACAGACAGCCTACCCATGACAGACAGCCTACCCATGACAGACAGACAGCCTACCCATGACAGACAGACAGACAGCCCACCCATGACAGACAGACAGCCTACCCATGACAGACAGACAGACAGCCCACCCATGACAGACAGACAGCCTACCCATGACAGACAGACAGACAGCCCACCCATGACAGACAGACAGCCTACCCATGACAGACAGCCTACCCATGACAGACAGCCTACCCATGACAGACAGACAGACAGCCTACCCATGACAGACAGCCTACCCATGACAGACAGACAGACAGCCTACTCATGACAGACAGACAGCCTACCCATGACAGACAGACAGACAGCCTACCCATGACAGACAGCCTACCCATGACAGACAGACAGACAGCCTACCCATGACAGACAGACAGACAGCCTACCCATGACAGCGCGTGGCGTGTACCTGTGCCCATCCTGCTCGCCCTCATCTTTTCCCTCCTTTGTTCCTGATGCCCCTCCCCTCTCACAAAGTAGACTCCAGGCCATGTGAATCAATTCTATATTGCTTTTAGAAATCTTAGACCTCCAAGCTGCTAGTCTCCGGGAAGTACAGAAAGAACATTTTTCTTGCTATTCTCACTTGCTGATGAGTGTTGCTTTCAGAAAATTATTTTGACAATGGATTATCAAGAGCTATGATCCACTACTTACAGTTCTTGCTGCCTAAAACATAGTGAAACATAGACTAAAAGTTGGTTGTCACAGTATTCTTTGCATGTTAAGTGTTATCATTGAGTAGTTACAGTTCCATAAGCTAGATGACGACGATAGTCCTTCTTGATCAATGTCACCCCTCCCCTTGCTCGCCCTCATTCACGGAGTATTTATATTATCTAAAACTAGAAGCAACGAATATACAATCTAGGATAGAATAAATTATACCACCTCTAATTGCTACAGAATTTTATAGCCTTGAAGGGAAAAAAGCCACAAAGGAAAACCATGAAATGTAAGTATTTTAAATTCTAGTAGACAATGAGAAACAAAGTCAGAATCAAGACTAATTTGGGCAAAAAGTTGGTGCACATACAGATTTAATTTCCACAAGATACAGCAACCTCTTACAAATCAGCAGTAATACTAGCAAGATTTCCATAGCTCAATAGAGGGAGAACAGATATGCATAAGCAGTTCACAAAATAGTGATATAAATGGCTGACCACAGAGAACCCTGAAGAAAAGAAATGCTGATTGTCATAGCCAAGAGATGCTTTATTGCATTCAAAGCTCAAGGAAAAGTTCAAAGCTCAAGGAATGGGTCTGCAGAGAGCTGACCGGTGTAGTAAGAGGACTGCTTCCAAAAGATGTCGAGGTCTTTGGCTGTATGTGTGCGTGCAAATCCTGGCTGGGAGGGAGGAGGTGGCTGGGGAGGCGGTGAGGAAGAGTCCAGGGAAGATAATCTCTCGTTTTCTATAATGCCACACCCTGATGAAGTCAGGCAAACCTGTATCGTTTTTTGTGATATCAAACCTCAGCTGAGCCGTACGATTATCTTGCAGGAAGTGTTGAGAATGCTAAGTGACAGAATTGAACACGCGTCCTCTGCTCCCAGGAGAAGGCCCACAGCGAACTCTATCCATGCCTACAGCCCGCCCCTGCCTTGGCTCCCTTCACTCCCCAGGTATTTAATGAGGAGGACAAGACAGAGAGCGCACCGCACATTAGATAGAGGGAGAGACAGAGGGGTGCTGGGGCTGGCAAGAGCTGGGTTGGGGCTGTGGGTGGGCAAGGGGAGGGATTTTCTTCTAAGGACAGTGCCACACGGCCTGGCCTTCACCGATCGCTCTGCAGGCTCAAGGGGGAGACTGATTCCCGCGCCCGTCCATGGCGCTCTCTGCCTGGGAAACGCCTTCCTTCCTGCTTCGGGTGGGCTCCCACGTCCTCTCTGTCCCCGCTGAGTTGCCTCTGGTCACATACTCTCCTGTCTCATCCCCCTCTCCTTGGTGGTCCCCACGACTGCAGGAGTGAACGCGCAGTGTGTGTGTGTCACCCATCCGGTCTCAGAACTTGGGTGCGAGAGGATGAATGAATGAATAAGTGTCTGCATGCATGATTATTCGGCAGCCCGAGAGCTGCTTTGATCAAGGCTGACAAGAACCACACCATGGAAGCATTCAAGGCTGGAAGAAGGTTTGGAATCCACAAGGAGCCAAGCCATTCAGTTCACGGATGAAGGATGTTTCCAGAAAGGGCCACTTGCTTCTGCACGCAGAGCTGGCCACTTGTGCATTTCTCACTGAAGGCTGTGGCCCTGGAGTAAAGTCCTGCGGGAAGTGAATTCCTGGAGGTGAACTTTTTTTGGCCGGCCATAACTGACTAGGACAGGAAGAATAATGTAGGCAGGCTGAGTAGTTCACTGATGGATTTAGTTACAGAGATTAAAGTGTCAGCTTGGGACGGTTCCAGAATGTCTGGGTTGACACCAGTGTTCGCGTGAAGGTAAAAGCTGGCCCCTTGATGGGCTGGGTAGCAGTGTCCCGAGGGGCGTTTTCTCAACGCTGTGCTTCGTGTGTCACAGTGGGTCTGGCCGGCTCCGGGGAGACCTTCCAGCCAGGAAGAATAACACGAGTGTGCAGTTCAGGCCTGAGACCTGTTGGCATCAAAGTGTGGGAAAAGTTCTCACGAGGCCTGTCCACAGGCCGCCCCGTCCAGACTGAGGTTATTAATCTTTCATGTTCCCAAAACACTCAAGTCACACAATTCTGAAAAGGAAAAATAAAGGGCGATGGCAGGAGGCTAGGATGGTAGCGTCCAAAGAACAGCACGAGCTGACGTAGGAGCCTGGCCTCAAAGTCCTCAGCCAAAGTCAGGACGGGCAACGTCCAAGCCGTCTGCTGGCGTTATGAGTGGGCTAGAGTCCTGTGGGCCCGGACACATCTCGGCACCTCTCGGCAGTGGGGCAGCGCTTGCTACAGCATGCCCGCAGACCTCGCAGACCCCAGGCTCTTGACGCTGTACCATAGCTGTATGCTCTTACGTTGTAAGGGGCTCAGTTTCCTCATCTGGAAAATGGACTTCAGAGGGTTGTTCTGAAAATGATCAAAGCAGCTACCCTATTGCTATTATGACCCAGAAAATCATGCCCCCCCAAACATGTAGTCCATGGAGAGAAAGCCAAAGGCATATGGTCACTTGAAGCGAAGAAAGCTATCATCTGTTACCAATATTGTCCAAGGAAGTAGTTTCCAGGCTATCAAAAGTAGACTAGAAGGTCAAAAATGCTTTGTATGCCTTGATTTCAGGCTTTAAGTGTTCAGTATTAACCCGTAGCAATTACATAAATAAGGAGGAACACAAAAGAATATTAGTAAACCAGGTGCCGGTGGCTCATACCTGTAATCCTAGCTACTTAGGAGGTTGAGTTTTGAGGATCTCAGTTCCAGGTCAGCCTGGGCTGAAAAGTCTACTCAAGACTCTTTTTTTTTTTTTTAAATTTTTTTGGGGGGTCCGGTCGTGGGGCCTGAACTCTGGGCCTGGGTGCTGTCCCTCAGCTTTTCAGCTCAAGGCTAGTGCTCTACCACTTGAGCCACAGCACCACTTCCGGCTTTTTGCTTATGTTAAGGAATCAAACCCAGGGCCTCAGGCATGCAAGGCAAGCACTCTACCACTGAGCCACCTTCCCAGCCCCCTCAAGACTCTTATCTCCAATTAAGATATAAGAAATGGAGATGAGGCTCAAAGTGGTAGAGCATAAACCTTTAGCAAAAGAGCTCAGGGACAGTGCTCAGGCCCTGAGTTCAAGCCCCTTGACCAACACAAAACAAACAAACAAACAAAAAAACCTAAACAAATAAAAAACAATATTAGCAATGATTGTCTCTGAAAGGAGATGATAATATTCTTCCTGGTTTATATTTTTTTGTATTAGCATTGGGGGTATGCCCTGGGAGCCTTACCTTTGGGTATAAACACACTACCACTCCAGCCCTTTTTTATTTGCTTTAGTTATTTTACAGATAGGTATTGCACTTTTACCCAGGGCAGACCTTACACCATTACCCTTCTACCTCTGTCTCCAATGTAGCTGGGGTTACATAGAAAGATTACACATCTGGCTTGTTATTCAAGATAGAATCATAACTTACCCAGGCTGGCTTCAAACCATGATTCTTTAAAGGAATTGCTCCTCCCAAGTACCTGGTATTATAGGTGTGAGCCACCAAAATATAAATTATTTGCCTATTTCTAATTTGCCCAACAGGAATTGTTATTCATGGAAGCAAAATGCTTTCTTTTCTTTTTTTTCGGTTGTACCCAGGTTTGACCATAAGGCCTCAATTTTCTTTTTTTTGGGGGGTGGGGGGCTGAACTCTGGGCCTGGGCGCTGTCCCTCAGCACTTCAGCTCAAGGCTAATGCTCTACCACTTGAGCCACAGCGCCACTTCCAGCTTTTTTTCCTGCTTAAGTGGTGCTGGGGAATTGAACCCAGGGCTTCATGCATGCAAGGCAAGCGCTCTACCACTGAGCCACCTTCCCAGCCCAAGGCCTTATTTTTTTAAGCAGGTACTATACCACTTGAGTCATGCCTCTAGCTTTGTTTTTCTTATTTCCTGCTCAGGTTTGTGCCTACTTTAACTTCCCAATGTCTCTAGGACGAAAGGCACACACCACTGTGCCCAGCTATGGGTTGAGAGGAGGTCTTGCACACTTTTCTATCCAGGTTGACCTTGAACTGTGATCTTTGATCTCAGCCCTCCAAGTAGTTCGGTTTATAGTTGTGAGCCACTGGTATCTAGCTCTAAGAAAAAAAAAATACTTTATTGTTAACATCAAAGAAAAAGGAAAAAGGACAAATCAACTTCTTGTCAATGGTTTCACATACCTATAGATTATTCACTGTCTAGGATCTTGCTATTTGGAGGTTACCAAGTCTTCCAACTGTTTCTGGGCTTCTAATTGCAAACAAACCAAAACACACATGGAAGGAAGGAGTATCAATGGGAAATGGAAACATGAGAAGTGTGGGCATGATAATAATTATTTGCTAAATGAATGGGTGGGTGAGATGGTGCTGCGTATAGATTCTCAAAGGCATGGCAACCAGTAATACACAGAGGAAGATCCAAGCTCCTTACTATAACTCAGTGTGGTTCCAATTTTGTACACACACACACACACACACACACACACACACACACACACACACACACACACACACACACACACACACACACATACTGAATTTCCCCAGGTCTTAGCACCCGGTAGTTTAAAAAATGGAGTGATATTAAATTAATGGCAATAGTTCAAATTCTACAGGTACTTGTCCCTACCTGCTCAACACAAGAGCCCTGAAAGCAACAAAGTCCCTGGAAAATGAGAAAGTGGAGCCAAATACAAAAGGGAACTGACTTTCTATTGTCTTTTAAACTATTTTTTTCCCCAGTTACTTTCTAACAGGTTAGATTTTTTAAAAATACCTTTTGAGATGTACTTTTTATTTTGTTAAAAGCCAGTACTGGGGCTTGATCTCGGAGCCTAGGTAGTGAGTGTCCTTTAGCTTTTTAGCTCAAGAATAGAGCTGTACCACTTGAGCCACACAGTCCACTTCCACCTTTTTGGTAGTTAATTGGAGATAAGCATCTTATAGACTTTTCTGCCTGGGCTGGCTTTGAAAACCTCAATCCTCGGACCCAGCCTCCAGGACTAGCTAGGATTAAAGGCAGGAGCCACTGGTCCCTCAACTTGCCTTTGAGGGACTATCTGCCCCTTTGAAATTGGAGTGTGACGCATGGCAGCGCACGCTGTGTTCTTAGCCAGTGTCCTCCTGGAAGGAACAAAGCGGTGATCGATTCCCTACAATCGCACCGGGGCACCTGAGACCCCAGAAAAGCACACTGGCGGGAAAACTTAAAAAGCATCCGGAGCTCTCTGACCTTTTGGCCAAGTGGAGCGTTCTGATCTCTTCACAGCCAGACAAGCGCCTCACTGCCAGGCTGCTGCTTCCTGCGCAAGGGCCCGTGCTTTGCTTTTCCCTGCCCCGAATCCCAGTGGACTGAGGTGGGGTCTAGAAGCCCCAGCTGGGAGAGGCCAGACCCTCAGTCTTGCTTCCCTTGGGCGAGAAGCAGGTGTGTGGCGTAGAACTTAAGGATTTAAGGAGCAAGAGAAGAGGAACTCCCCAGATATTTCAGCCTTTCCATGTAGGTAGCTTAATAATTTCTGAAGGAGGAGGATAGAGCTGAACGCAGATCTTCTTTTCCTATCATCTGAAGCGTGGTAGCGGATGTGTGCGGCCTGTCTGGCACAACCAGAGGTGGGCCAAGCTGTTTGTCCTTCCCCTCTTCTGTTCCTTCCGACCCCCCGGTGCCCCCTGCTTATCCTTGGGAGAGAGAGAGACCTAGCCCAGTGCATTAAGGCAATCACTAATGTCTAGCTCTATACACCCTAACACCACTGTTTTGAAAACAACATTTATATTATGCTCTGCCTCCTGTATCTTTCATGAGGGAGTTTTTATGTGTCACTAAAAAAATACTGGATAATACTCTTTATTGGCCCCCTGACACCCTGGCCCATCAATACTTGTCCAGTCCTGATGAGATCATGCTCTGGTTCTTAATCAGAATGAAAGAGAGCAAGATGTCCCTTTATTAAAAAATCAATTAAAAACCAGTTGCCCAGGTAAACAAGCCAGGGGCACACGGAGGCCGCCTGCCGGCCGGGGGGAGCAGCTGCGGGAGAGGGGAGGTCGCCTGGAACCGCTTCTCTCTTGGTGCTTGGATCAAGCCCTGCCTTTCAAACACTTACAGTTCTTGTGGGCTCAGACTAATTCTTCTAGAACCCAGGATTTTTTAATTTGCTTGTTTTTATTTTTGGAGAACTGTGCATCCGTATAGCTGGTCAGCCACGTGCAAGAGTCTTAGCCACTCTCCAGGGAGCCACAGAGCTGCGAGTTCTGCTTCAGAAGCAGCTGGAACACTGGCTGAAAGTGCGGTGTCAGCCTCTCACTCCCAGAGTCCTTTTCAGTCAGGCTGAGAAGAGCCCAGAAATCTGCATTTTAGGCAACCAAGTTCCATGTGTCTCACAAGAAAACAAAGGCGAGCACCCGATCTCCACGGGTGGAGAGTTCGCCCGATCTCCACAGGTTGAGAGTTCGCCCGATCTCCACGGGTCGAGAGTTCGCCGGCAGCTGCAGATGCGCAGGCCTCTCCCTGTGCCCACTGTGAACCGCCCACCCACACCAGGATCTGGAACTTTCTTCTTCCCTCAGGAATTCCCTCCAGTCCTCCCTGCAGCCCCGCCTCAGCCTCCTGGCGGCAGCCACAGTGCTGATGTGTGTCCCCACGGGCTGGTTTGGATGGTTTTAGAACATTCTACACAGGCAGCCATACTCTGTTGTGTCTTCTTTCTTTTGCACAATGTCATGTCTATGAGATGTCGGGATATAACCAATGCGAACCAACGAGCACATCGCTGAACCACATCTACCTAGGCCAGCCACTACCACATCATCCTCACGACGAGTAATATCATTGTTTTATTGTTTTGATTTTCTTTGTTATTCAAAAATAATATGAATAAGTATGGTGGACACAGAGTATGAAAAGTACCTTCATCATTCATCATTGTATTAAAGGTCTAGAGGCGGGGGGCTTGGCTCAGTGGAAGAGCACTTGTTCGGCAAATACAAGGCCCTGAATTTGGTCTTCAGCTCTGCAAAGAAAAAAGAAAGAAAGAAAGCTAGTTGCTGGTGGCTCATGGCTGCAATCCTAGCTACTTAGGAAGCTGAGATCTGAGGATCTTGGTTCAAAGCCAGCCTAGGCAGGAATGCCCATGAGACTCTTAACTGCCAATTAACCACTAGAAAACCAGAAGCAAAGTTATGGCTCAAAATAGTAGAGCCCTAGACTTGAGCAAAAAAGGTCAGGGATAGCGCCCAGGCCCTGTGTTCACATTCTATAACCACCACCACCAACAACAACAAAAAGAAAGGAAGGAAGGGAAAGAGAAAGAGAGAAAGAGAGAAAGGGAAAGGGAAAGAGAAAGAGAAAGAGAAAGCGAAAGGGAAAGAGAAAGAGAAAGCAAAAGGGAAAGAGAAAGAGAAAGAAAGAGAAAGGGAAAGAGAAAGAGAAAGAAAGAGAAAGGCAAAGGAAGGGGAAAGGGAAAGGAAAAGAGAAGAGAAAAAGAAAGAGAAAGCAAAAGGGAAAGAGAAAGAGAAAGAAAGAGACAGGGAAAGGGAAGGGGAAAGGGAAAGGGAAAGAGAACGAGAAAGAGAAAGAGAAAGAGAAAGGGAAAGAGAAAGGGAAAGGGAAAGGGAGGGGGAAAGGGAAAGAGAAGAGAAAGAGAAAGGGAAAGAAAGAGAAAGGGAAAGGGAAAGAGAAAGAAAAAGAAAGAAAGAAAGAGAAAGGGAAAGGGAAAGAGAAAGAGAAAGAGAAAGCAAAAGGGAAAGGGAAAGGGAAAGAGAAGAGAAAGAGAAAGAAAGAGAAAGGGAAAGAGAAAGAGAAAGAGAAAGAAAGAGAAAGGGAAAGGGATAGGAAAAAGGAAAGGGAAAGAGAAAGAGAAAGAAAGGGAAAAGGAAAGGGAAAGGAAAAGGGAAAGGGAAAGGGAAATGTCCAACTATGTCTGGGATACCCAGAGGCCTCGGACATGGCCAGTCTTCCTGACCACAATATGGAAACCACATAAAGACGTAATCAGAGCTCTGAGATTCTGATGACAACTCTTTTATTGCAGGTTCAATTCTTAGACAGCTGGGTCTCAACCATTATGTGGCTATTCCTATTTAGTAATTATTGACTCATAAGGCTTATGAGTAGTGAAACCAGATTCCTTTAAAGGTAGAATGAGGACATTAATGAAAAGCGCTCTCCTGTACTTCAGCTTAAGTTGAGCGTGGGGGTCACAGGTGCTCTCTTTAATTGCTCTTCATCTTTACTGGTGACATTTAGTGTTCAATTATTTAGAAAAACAGGTAGAATATGACAGGACACAAATAATACGCATGCTTTTTCCGCTGTGGTTCAATTGGAGTTCTTTCTATGGGAATGTAGATAGCAGAGGAGCAAAGTCTAGGCTTATTTATTTTATTACTTATGAATTTATTTTTGTCACAGAGGATTCAAACCTGAAGTCCCTCCAGAGCATATTTAAACTCTTTCCAGGAAAATTAAATCTCTGCCTAAAAAAATATATGGCCTTAATCCCTATTTAGTAAGGTAAATTCCCCGTGGTGGAAAGCCCCATGTTGACTATGATGGTCTGCCTGGAAAGAATAACATTCATATTAAATAGCTTGCGTTTGGAAGAAAACAGATATAGCAAGAAACAAACAAAACAAAGAAGCCCTGAGTGAGGGCCAGTTCTCATTGCTGTGCTGACAGTGAAAGAAGAGCCTGGTTCGTGGGAAAGCCCGGGGAGCGTGGTCAGAGCTGCTCAGGAGGCCTGCTCCCTCACAGCGACACTGGGGGCCTCCCTTTGTCTTTTTGTATTTGTGCTGGTGCCGGAATGTCAACTCAAGGGCCCTACTCTCGCTCAGGGATAGCACTATCATTTGAGTTTTACCTCCATGGTAGCATTTTGCTGGTTAACTTTTCTGCTTGGGCTGGCTTTGACCCAGATCCTCTGATCTCAGCCTCCTGAGTAGCTAGAATTACATGTGTGAGCCACCGGCACCTGTCTCCATTATTAATTAAATAGTTATTGGCAAGTGTATTTATGAATTTATGCAATACGTATTCAGTGCCGAGTGTGTGTGTGTGTGTGTGTGTGTGTGTGTGTGTGTGTGTGTGATGGTATATAAGTAGAGTTAATTCTATGACCATTTTGTCTATGACCATTTTACTTTGTAAGGTTATTAGTTCGAATCAGCTACAGCTGCAGGCTTTGATTTGTGTCTCATTCCTGCATGGCCCTCACTCCATTATGGTTTGTGTACCTGGTCACGTGCTGTCTCCCTTCCGTTTCCTCAAAGGCAGAGAGACCTGGCTTTCTGCTCTTTGTTTTCCCACTTAGCATGAGATCTGGGACACAGACATTTCTCCAAAGAAATTCTCGACTAGATAAATGAACAGGAAGAAAGGAGCTTTTCTAATTTGAGTCATAAAAAATACTTTCAGAAAGCACTAAGTCTTCATAGAAGGTGATTCAATTAAGAATCACATGGAGAGTAGATTTCAGATGCTTATTCAGATGCCCTTGGGAAGTCCTGACGAGGTCTGGCATAGGCCTTGGAATACAAGTCTGTAACAAGTGCCCTAGATGGTCATCCGGCACATCTGGGAAACTCCCCTGTAAAGTGAGATAGCAACCAGAGAAGACAAATTGGAAAATGAGCACTAATATTCCAACCACAGACTTATTTGTAGGGACCATCGGCCTGGGCATCTAACACACATTTGTGAGCTACTTTAATTAAGCGAATGCTGCTTCTCATTTGCAGAGCAACTGTGTCCCAGAGCTGGCTTTGCCTCTGTGCTCCCGCTCAGCCCTGGACGCAGCCCTGGAAGCAACCCTGGACGCAGCCCTGGACGCAGCCCTTGGACACAGAGGCCGAAGTGCACATCCGGAGCATCGGCAGAGCGGTCCCAGGGCTCCCACTCCATTTCCAGGTTGCAATTCCTGATGTAAATGAGGCCCATTCTGAGGTTGTCTGCAAGGTAAATTTACTGCCCATTGATTTTCACAGATCCTGCGGGTCCTGTGAAATCCTCTTAAATGAGGATCAGATACAGGAACAAAACGGGAAAATTGAATAGGAAATGCCATAGCTCCGAGTGAATCATACACGTGCATCTGTCCTGCTGAAGAATCCAGCTACCACGGGAGGGGGCGTCAGCCCAGGCTGAGGCTGGTAAGTAGATTCTGCGAGGGAAAGCCTCAGACAGGCCCCAATTATGGCCTGGATAGCCAGTTCCGAGCAGGATGAATGCGTCGGCCACTCTAATTGGCTCCTTGAACAAATTCAAAAACTACGAATGAGTCAGGAAGAGGGCAAGGCTGTTGGGCACCATTTAGTGCAAACGTCCTGCTAATGCTTTACTTAACTGACTCTATAAAACAAAACAGGGCCCCGCTCAGGACAAGCCACTACACGCCACTTGTAAGCTTTTTTAAAGTCATAATAGGGAGAGGCAATGGCAGCTCTGCTGGTGAATGGCTGGTGACAGAGTCCCTTTTCTCTTCTTCCTAGCCTCAAAAGCTTTCCTGAAAAGGGGGTGAGGAACCCACCCAGGCATCGGTGCAGATTTGCTTATTTGCATCTTAGTGCAATTGAGTGCGGCGTTGTGGATATCTATGCCGTTCGCAGGGTCTCTGCTATGTGTGCCAGAAGTAGGAAGTGAAATGAGCCATGGTGTCTGACCACGCAGGGCTGATAATCAGACAGAAGAGTTGCCTAAAATAAATAACATGGTCAGGGCAGACCGCTAAGCCCCGGTGGTGATAGAGACCAGCACTTCTCAAACTTTAATGTGAGTATGAAGCTTGGGATGTTGTTATAAAGCAGATTCAGATTCCGTTGCTCTAAAACAGAGCCCAAGGCTCTACATGTCTAACAAGCTGCCCCCTGGTGCTGATCTGAGGATTATACTCTTTATCAGAGTAGCCAGACGGGGTACCAGTAGCTAGCTAAGAATCTGCTTTAGAATTCAGGAGAAGGAGAGAGATGTAATCTGGGGAATTACAGATGAATAGATGGCATTAGAAGCTACCTATTGATGGAGGAGAAGGAAGGCCAAGCAAATTTGGTAGGCTGTGAAAGTCCCTTTGGAAGTCGTGAGACCAGGAAAGCAAAGCTGGAATGCAGTTGCATGGGAGCTTGAAGAAGCAGTTTTTGTTCCTGATGTTCTTGGGAGAATCTAGTAATTCATGTCGCCAGTGTCTTTCTTGCAAGATGACATCAGCCAGGTGGAGTCGCACCAGCCAGTGCTCACAGAAACTCACACCAAACAGCAAGGCTCACATGCTACCCTGCGGTTCTGATCATTCCAACACAGACCTAAGAAAACTATTTTGGCCAGGCACTGGTGACTCAGACCTCTACTGCTAGCTACTCAATAAACTAAGATCTGAGAGTTGCAGTTCAAGGCAAGCCCAGGCAGGAAAGGCTATGCTATGCTTATTTCTAATGAAGTATCAACAAGGCAGGAGTGGAGCTGTGGCTCAGTGGCAGAACCCCAGCCATGAATGATAAAGCTACAGAACAGTGAGTGCCCAGGCCCCGAGTTCAAGCACTGGTACTACACACACACACACACACACACACACACACACACACACACACACACACACACACACACACACACACACACACACACACACACACACACACACACAGCAAGCCATTTTAAGTGACTTTCTCAATGCTGAAAGCAAGCTATTCCTGAAACAGAGAGAAGACTATAAATATGACACATCTCTTTAATAATGGCTTTATTTGAGGTTAATACTTTTTTTCTTGTCAGGGACAGACGAAATAGACAGGGAAAGCAGAAATCTGCCCACCTTGCGCAGCATTTACAACTTGTAAACCTAGCTATGATTTTCTTTTAGAGTTGGCACTTATACCCAAAATTTCCCTTGTGGTCCTTTGGTTTTATTTTTAGCTTTTATTTTTTATGTATTTTTTGGTGCCAGTACTGGGAATTGAACTCAGGGTCTAGTTGCTGTCTCTTAGCTTTCTCACTCAAGGTTTGTACTCTATGGCTTGAGCCATGCCTCCATTCTGGCTTTTTGATGATTAATTGGGGGTAAGAGTCACTCAGGTTTGTCTGTCCAGGATGGCTTTAAACCACAGTTCTCAGATGTCAGCCTCCTGAATAGCGAGGATTATAGATGTGAGCCACTGGTGTCTGACTTGGTAGTCTTTTTTTTTTTTTTTTTTTTTGGTCAGTTATAGGGCTTGAACTCAGGGCCTAGGCACTGTTCCTGTGTTTCTTTTGCTCAAGGCTAGCACTCTACCACTTTAAGCCACAGCACCACTTCTGGCTTTTTCTGTGTGTGCGGTACTGAGGAATAGAGCTCAGGGCTCCATGCACGCTAGGCAAGCACTCTACCACTAAGTTACTTTCCCAGCTCTGGCTTGGAAGTCTTTAGAGTTCAAAACTTTATTAACATAGCTAGATACTGACTCGTTGTGTCTTGTTATTTCCTCTATAGTAGGCTGACACTATTTTAAGAATTTTAGGGTGGAGGTGGCTGGGAAGACAAGAAAAGACTGGCTATTGGTATGGGGAGGGCGGGATTTACTACACCCATTTACTCTAGTCATTAAAACAAATGTGCTCATCTCCAGGATTGCACTGGCTTTGTATAACTCATCATCACCATGGATAAATGTCTCTTCTAAATGTTAACGTGTGTGCATTAATCCATACGACCCAAGAGCTCCCACTGGGTAGATCTGTGCCCAGATAGTGGGAGATAAACGGTCACAGCTTCTTTCATTCTTTTCATCCTATTAGTCTATTCCTTTTCAAAAACATCCTTGAGGTTCTAGGTTATGCCATGAGTGGAGACACCATCCATAAAAAAGTTTTGTTTTTTTTCATATAAACATGGATGCAAAAGGATGGAGGAGAGAGGAATGGGAATGCGGTATCGGGGGTGAATTTGTTCCAAGTGTGCCGAGTGCACGGATGGAAACAGCACCATGAAACCCTTTGGCGGAATAAACGTATCTTAACTCAAAGTCAAGTCATGTAAAAGTCATGAGTGCCATTGGCACTTGGTAGTGACTATTTCTGATGTTTGTGTGTTCTTTTAGCTCCTCTCTCCTTCTTTCCTCCCTCCCTTCCTTCATTTTGCTTCTGAGACCTTGTGCATGCTAGGTAAGTGCTTTACCACTGAGTGACATTTCTATTCTCTGAGAAGTCAAGGAAAACATGCTTCGAGGTATAAAACTTTTGTTTATCTGACTTATCTTTCTTCCGCTTGCCTTAAATTTAAAACCATGTTAGGAGATGCTGGCATATACCCATGATCCCCGCTGCTCAGGAGATAGAGGGAGGAGGATTATGGTCTAACGTCAGCCTTGGCAAAAAAAGGGAAAGGATTGGGATTATGGTTCAAATGATAAAGCACTTGTGAGAGGCCCAGAGTTGAATCTTCAGTGTTTTTTGTTTAATTAAAAAAAGGTAATGGTGAACTTTTTCACCTGAATTTAAAACTATATCATTGCTGGAGGCTGAGATCTGAGACCTGCTCTTTGAAGCCAGCCCAGGCAGGAGATTTTTTTTTATCTCCTTTTAAGTACCAAAAAGCCAGAAGTGGAGTTATGGCTCAAGTGGTAGAGTGCTAGCCTTGACTGACAAGCTAAGAGATAACACCCAAGCCCTGAGTTCAAGGCCCAAGACCAACATAACACAGCAACAATAAAAAGAAGCTGTCTTGCTTATGGTAATTTCATATTAATGTTTGGTCTTACATATAATAAAACTCTCTGTCTGTTTCTCTGGTTTAGTAGGGCTTGAACTCAAGACCTCAGGCTATTGCATTTTTCCTCTACTCATCAGTCATCAATTAATTTCGGAGAACATCACATTCCTGGCTTGAAAATTTTTTTGATGAATACCATAAATCACTTTTCACTTTCCAAACTTGGGAATAAACCGTAAGAGAGCCTCTTACCAAACGGCACTCGACGTCTCAGCCCCACACACGTCAGATCCAGACCTGCCCACCTGCCCTGCCCACCTTTGGCTGTCAGTAGACTCCGTCTGGCTCTGCAGCGCTCCTTGAAGCTCTATGTGGTCATCGGGGTTTCACGTGCAATTCTGTCAGCGTGCTCCGGGCCGGGGGCCGAAGGAGCCAGCCCCCAATTGCCCTGCCTTTCAGGGGCTGCACGGCGCTGCAGCTCTGCTGTCGGAGCCCAGAGTCCATCCTGAGCTGCTCCAACGCCAGGCCACAGCCTTTCTTTTCTTCCTCTGCTCCATTTAATTGTTTTTAACCCAGACATGAAGAAGTTGAAGCTCGCTCTCAGCACCTTCATTTATATGGCAGGCCAGGGGGAGCTGGGACTCGGGCAGAATGAAGCTGTGATGAAGGCCTGAGGGAAAGAGCACACTGGAAGAATGGACCTAACCACCCTGACCACTTCCATCTCCCCTCAGCAAAGCACCCTGCAGGTTATTTCCATCTACCTTTTATGTGTGCCATTTTCTTTATCAATCTATGCGCATTTCTGGGAGATTTAGCTTCAGTCTACAGATATTGGGGAGGAAAAAAAACCTTGAAATCACTTTGTGAGTGTGTGTGTGTGTGTGTGTGTGTGTGTGTGTGTGTGTGTGTGTGTGTGTGTGTGTGTGTGTGTGTGTGTGTGTGTGTGTGTGTGTGTGTGTGTGCTGGTCCTGGGGCTTGAACTCAGGGCCTGGCTGCTATCCCTGAGCTTTTTTGCTCAAGGCTAGCATTCTACCAATTGAGCCACAGCTCCACTTCTGGCTTTTTTGGTACTTCAAAGGAGATAAGAGCCTCATGGACTTTGCTGCCCGGGCTGGCTTCCATCCTCAGTTCTCAGACCTCAGCCTCCTCAATAGCTAGGATTATACCACTTCCGCTTTTGTATCCCTCTTGAGAAGGAACTTCAAGCGTTCTCCCCAAAAAGAAGAGACATTTGTACTTGAGGGAATATATACTGTGAATTATACCAAGGGAAGTTAGGAAACAAGATGGATTCTTTTCTTCATAATTTAAAGAAAAGACATTTCTATAGAAGGCATTAGGGAAATAAAATAAAATTCAAGTCAGAGAGATTTGGAGACCTAAGGAGACACAGGAACAGATGCACACCTTTGTACAGACAGGACCTTCATTGTTTTAGCAATTATCACGATAATTTTCTTTTTGTGCATGTATGCTGATCCTGGAGCTTGAATTCAGGGCCTAGGCATTGTCCCTTAGCTTTTTGGCTCAAGCTTTGCCTTAAGCCACAGCTCTACTTCCAACATTTTTGGTGGTAATTGGACATAAGAGACTCAGACTTCCCTGGCCCAGCTAGCATCCTGAATCCTAAGACTACTGGTATGTTCTTCTTTTGACAGTACTGGGATTTGAACTCAAGACCTCATGCTTGCTAAGTAAGCACTCTACCACTTTAGCCACTGCCCCAATCCTTTTGCTTTATTTTTTTGGTGAGGGGCTCACATTTTTGCCAAAGTGAGCCCCTGACAGCAATTCTCTGACCTACGCTTCCCACTAAGCTGAAATGACAGGCACTTGCCACCATATATAATGCTTGCCCAGAGAAAATGTTACTTTAAAGTGCTAACTGCATACATGCCCACTGCAATTTGGACTTGTTTTGTTTGCTCCAGTCTTTTTGAGATAGAGTCTCACTATGCAGCCCAGGCTGGCCTTGAATTCAAGATCCTTTTGTCTCTAAACTGCCTGATTATAAGCAGGTACCACATGGAACAGAGTAGTTTTAATCTACCAAAATGCTGTATGGTATCAAGTGAACAGAAAATACTTCCATTCATAAGAAATAAGCCTAACACAGGGCCATAAAATAAATTTTACAGCACAAAATGCCTTTAACAATGAACAGCGTTGTGGCATGCTACCTTTTGATGTAATATGTACAACTTTAAACAATCGTTTCCTCACTGTAAGAACTGTACTCTAGGTATTCTTTAGTTAAAGCAGGAGACTGTAACATAGTTAAAGCAGGACCTTGATATAATTGAACTAGCAGCCAACATAATTAGCTACTAATCTCCATTCCCATTATCACACTTTGGATATTACCAATGTCCACATGTGGTCTATTTGAATATGCAAGCAAATACACTCCTGCAAAGAAAAGACAAATATTGATGTACAAGCAAATAGTGTTTTAGTGAGCAGCCACTAAGCTGTGAAAGCTGATGTTTTATGACTGGACTCTCAGCCCCGACAAAGCCTGCTTGAGAGGCAGCATTTTTCTTTGGAAGTAAGTCATAACTTTGTCAGGGAGGGTTATTAGGGGACCATTTGCTGACATGGGACTAAACCTACAATTCCCACAGAGAAACGTGATTTAAAAAGGAAGATGGATCGAGGGCATTTTCGGGAAAATGCCCCCCAGAGGCCCCGAGGTTCCCTCGGTACCAGGCATGTAATGCACTCTGCACATTGCAACCGAAAATATGGGACTGCAGCAATTGTGAGAGCAATTCATGACACGAACACATCCCTTTCCTACACGTGAAAGCTGCATTTTATACCTATGGAAAACTAGTAACATGACATCACGGGCTAGCTTTTGATCTGCCTTGTCTTGTACAAATGTTTATTTCCCTATCGATTTATAGACAAACATATCCTTTTGTTGAAGGCCTAATAATATCTCCAGGGGCAGAAGGCAACCAAAGGTCCAATGGAACATAATCCTTAAGAAATTGATTCCATCATCAAGCCACAACTTTGTCTTCCAAAGTCCAGGGAGTGTATAAAAAGTCATCCAAAGCCTCAGTCGCTGGTGCTAAGGAGAGAATGGGTTGGTGTGATCCATCTGTTTGACATTGAAGTTAACATGGAATAAAATGGTGACACTCTTTGTCCTAGATCACCTGTGTCACTTGAACTGAAATTTCTTTCCTGTGCAGTGAAAATAAGCAGAGCACAGATGAGTGAGAGAAAAGAACCAGCTCCAGTTTAGCCCACCCACTGCTCCCCAGTAACCAGGTAAAAATGGCGG
Organism: Dipodomys merriami; assembly: GCF_024711535.1. Classification (NCBI taxonomy): domain Eukaryota; kingdom Metazoa; phylum Chordata; class Mammalia; order Rodentia; family Heteromyidae; genus Dipodomys; species Dipodomys merriami. Next base: position 4,346,314 of record NW_027206413.1, on the reverse strand, counting down.
CCAGGGTGCCCAACAGCAGTCATTCCATTTTCACTGAACAGCAAGCCAGACAAACAGACGACTGGCACAGGATGAAAGGTGATGGCATAGAAGTTACCGCAGAAGAAAAATGTCCATTTACAGACAGATTCAACTTTTCAGACTGCTCCCAAATGAACATGCTTTATGCATCTACAATCTTGTCATAAGAAGAAAAGGGATCATTATTGCTATGAATTTAAAAGTAAGAGCTGGGCGCCAATGGCTCTGTAATCCTAGCTACTCAGAAGCCTGAGACCTAGAGGATCATGATTTGGAACTAGCCCAGGCAAAAAAGTCTATGAGACTGTATCTCTAATTATCTAGCAAAAATTAGAGCGGGAGGCATGGCTCATATGGTAGAACGTCACTTCTGAGCAAGCAAGCTGAGCAAGAGCATGAGGCCCTAAGTTTAAGCTCCAATACCATCAGCCAAACAAAGAAATAAGGGTAGAAACCTGAAGCAAGATAGATTGAAAGCATCTACCATTTTGACTCCATGAATTGCAAGTGTGAACATAAGAGACTATATTCTAAGGAGAGAAAGAGATGAAAAGCATTGGAAATCACAAGGAGGACAGGACATTAGAAACACGTGGAGAACCCAAGGCAAGAGGGAAAAGCAGTAGACAGTTTCAAACCCCTCCCTGGCCCGCCAGGAGGGAGAGGGCAGCTGAAGACAACATCACAACGTGAGACAAAAGGGTCTTTGGAAGAGAGATAGTAATGGTTACAGGCTATGTCTACACAACCTGGGCCTAGCCTGCGCTCCAGAAGGGAGTTCTGTGGGACAGTGAGTACTCTGGTATGGAAGGCTAGCCTTGTTGAAGAAAGGTATTCAGTCCTTTCCCTTATCTTGGGGAATTAGAAAAGGGTGTCATCTTGGAAGAGGGCCTCTTGTTAGACACTGAGATGCTCTGGGGACTTGATAAACGAGGACACCAGTTCCACAGTGTCTTCAGAGAAGCAAGGGCGCGTAAATAGTGCCCTATATGTGATCAGAACACAGTGGAAAAAAGCTAGAAAGCAATGATAGATAGAAAGCATCCAAACATGGCGATGAAACAGTTTACCCTTGAGTCTCACTTGGGCTGGCTTTGAACCATGATCCTCAGATCTCAGCCTCCTGAGTAGCTTGGGTTCCAGGCATGAGCCACCAGCACCGGGCTTCCGTGTGTGTGTGTGTGTGTGTGTGTGTGTGTGTGTGTGTGTGTGTGTGTGTGTGTGTGTGTGTGTGCTGAGAACCATCAAACATAGTCTTATTGCATGTTAGCAAGCTGTGTACTGTTGTGCACCAATGGTAGTGTATTGTTCCATGTGGCCTTGAGAATAACTTGATTTATTATTAATCAAGATGCATTGCATTCGTAAACTGACATGTTGAATTGAAACATCTTTGTGCAATTATTTAAACATAATTATATTTATGTATAAAAATTTCGCTATTTTATTTCGCTTTCATATATACACAGAAACATACACAAGTGTACAATTACACAAATATACATACAATTTGGAGTAATCCTAGCGCTTTCAGAGTTATGTCTTTCTCTTTTTTCTCTCTTTTATTTATCAGCAATTATTTGATGATGTGGTGAACATTTTTATTTAGGAGTTTGATGAGTAGTGATGTTTGAAGTCCAAGATCTGAGTTGAAATCCAAACGGTACAGCAGGCCCCTCGTCTATAAATGGAAGTTGATATTACTTTTGGCAAGCAGTGGCTATGAGCTTGAAATAATTCAATGTATATGACAGGCTGAGATCCACCCTGGCACTCAGCGAGCTTCTAAATAAGGTTTGGGCTCTTTCTTCGCACTGATTGAAGGACCTGACTCTGTCAGCCCCAGAATTCTCTTACGTATCTGAGTTTGTTTCTGAGTTTCTTTCTTCGATTGAGAGCCAGGTGTCTGTTTCTGTGCCAAGGTAACCTTTGTGTCTGTACACAGAGAAGGTAAGCTGGTTAGGCTAATCTCTCCATCCTTTCTGATGGTGGTGGTGGGATTTGAACTCAGTCCCTCACACTTGGTAAGCAAGTGATCTACCACTTGAGCCACACCTGCAGCCCATTTTTTTCTTTTCTTTTCTTTTTCCAAGGAGGGCCTTGTGCTTTGCCTGGACCAATGTTAGACCCCAATCCTTCTACCTGTGCTCCCTAAGTAGCTGGGATCACAAGCATGTACCACCATGCACAGCTGGCCTTAAACCATGATCCTCCATCTCTGCTTTCCAATTAGCTGGATTATAAATGTGAATCACCCACTTAGGCCTAATTCTCTCTCTCTCTCTGTCTCTGTCTCTGTCTCTCTGCCTCTGTCTCTGTCTCTCTGCCTCTGTCTCTGTTTCTCTGTCTCTGTCTCTCTGTCTCTGTCTCTGTCTCTGTCTCTCTCTTTCTTCCCCCTTTCTCTCCAACATTTCTTTTTCTGAAAATTTCTATTGTTGCTTGTCCATTTTTTCTATGTGAACTTTAGAATAAGTTGCTTGATTTACAATAGTTTATATCTTCTTTTAAATTGCATTTGTGGAAGCTGGAACATGTGACCCTTTACAATGTCCCTGTAAGTTATTGCTCTGGATTTTTATTACAGGACTCTATTTTTATCTTAGTTTACCTTCTCACTGAGGCATTTTCTACCATAACCTCTCCTCACTCTGTTACTTCATTATTTTTTTTCCATGCTCTCAGACTTGATATAAAGGTAGAGATGGGGAAAAGGAACTAATGTAGGCAGCTACACGTCCAGGTAGCTCTCCAAGAATGCTTCTTGGAGCACCAGTGCTGTAGAATATTAACAGGCAATAGTGTTTATGCCTACTCACGTTTCAGAGGTTCTATGTTACAACGGAATACACTTTTTATTCTGAAAGCACACTTACAAACTTTAATACCACTGAATCTTCCAAAGAAGACATGTTTTGCAGAAGTGCCCAGGCTTTGGCTATGTGAGGTTTTCTAGAAGAAACATCTCTTAGGAGTTGTGTTCCTGGACACTGAGGTTAGGCAGATCTGCTGAAAAGTTGCCTATGAGATTTGGTAGCAAGGGGACTGAGTTTTCTCTACCTCAGTAATTATTGTTCAGGTAGGTAGACCGTTCGTGTGGTGTGTGTGTGTGTGTGTGTGTGTGTGTGTGTGTGTGTGTGTGTGTGTGTGTGTGTGGACTGGGTATTGTCCCTGAGCTTTTTTTGTTTTTGCTCAAGGTTATCACTGGATTACTTGAGCCACAGCTCACTTACCAGCTTTGTTGTTAGTTGGTTGAAGATAAGGAGTCTCAGGTATTTATGCCTGGAGTTGGCTTCGAACACAGATCTTAGCCTCCTAAGTAGCTAGGAATACAATTACAGTATAAGCCGCTGGTACCGGGTAGGATTGTTGGATTGTAAATGGAGAAGAATTCATTTTTGAGGAGGAGATGCGTTTTCCACCAATTCCAACAGATTCGTGTATCTTGTATTGCTTCCTTTTCAACTCTTAACTGAAAAAGAGTCCGCTCATCACGTGCTGCTCTAACAGAAAGCCTTGTTCGGTTCCCTTCGAGTTTTTGTTGTTGTTTTCTATTTCTTCATTTGCCTTTGTCTTGCGGTTCTGGTGATGGCGTCTCGTGTGTGTGTGTGTGTGTGTGTGTGTGTGTGTGTGTGTGTGTGTGTGTGTGTGCGTGTGTGTGTGTGTGTGTGTGTGCGTGCACACGCACGCGTGCCGCACGCTCTACCGTGTGAGCTCTGCTCTCAATGTTCTTTTTGTTGCACACTGACACGAATTCAGTACTAAGTCTGAATTGCTAACAGAGAGGATGCTTCCTAAAATAAGTATTAAATGTATCTTCAAAGCTGTTCATTTAGGAGAGAATGATGTTTTCTCCTTTAGGGAAGTTTTGATTTTTTTAAACGAAGCAACCCCCTGTGAAAGGATTAGGCTAGGCTATGTACAGGAAGTTTCTCTCTCTCAGATGGGAAATTATTTTCATTTTGTCATCTGGTGGGCCTTGGGGTAAAATTATATTTCATAGTTCCCTTCTTCCCAGACTATGGTAAGCGGGGGAGGGAGGCGGGGGGGGGGGGTGCCGCCTGGAATTATTTTGAGCATATTTATCTTACAGATTGATTTGATTCTCTTGGGAATAAGTATATCATTTGAAAGGTATGGGTTCCTTAGGAACGACCTCTCTCTTATAATTGGCAACTACAATCAGTAGAGAGAATGGGAATTCGTGGCATTACGATGGTAGTAAGCCGGCGGTCTTCGAACCACATGGCAGGAGGGGAGGAGTCATGTGTCCTTGCATTTCTGTGAACCGGCAGCATGGAAGTGTGTGGTAGAACCACAGCACAGCAAGACTCGCAGTACTCACACCAGGGGAAGGGTGCCCAGGGGTAAACCACAGCACTCAGTAAGCAAGACTCGCAGTACTCACACCAGGGGAAGGGTGCCCAGGGGTGATCGGGAGGCATTTCCAGTGCCTTCCTTTTTTCTAGTTTGTTGTCAGTGGCTTCGTTAGACCGAGACCTCTGGTTCAGGACGTTAGTGGAGCAGGAAGACAGCTTTTTGCAGGCTGAGTGTATAAGCTAGAAAGAGAACAGCCAGGGGACCTGGCGGCGTGGCTCAAGTAGTATAGAGTCTGTCTAGCAAGCACAAAGCCCTGAGTTCAAACCCCAGTACTTCCAAAGAGAAAAAGAAAGGAGAAATGGCATGGAAAGTCAAGGGGATCTTCAAGTTCTGTCACCACACGTCCACCAAGCTAGGGGACGAGACACAACCCAGCTGTGGGTTGTTGAGTGAAGTGGTTTCTTTCCTTTGTCTTAGATGAAGACTACAACTCAGCAGTAGGTCTGGGCATACACTGGCCTTTTTTCAGTCACAGACCGGCTATTGGGCCCAATGCAATCAAAAGACTCTTGAATCCACGCACAAAGCAAGTGAAATCTTCCTGTGTCCATAGAGCCACATCAAAAGCTCACTTTTGGGATACATCATTTGCTATGGCTGTGTACTTCAATGATATAAGCAATGTAACACAGGATACGTATCTGACACCAATCATCAGAGGAAATCCCAGGCACTGGGCAGGGCTCTGGACGGATGATAGCTGATGTCATCTCTGGTTTCCTAGGGGAATATTTTGTTTTTTATTTTCATGCCAGACAGCTGGGCCTTTTGTGCTTGAGCACATGTCAAGCTTTCCAGGTCTCTTGGGCATTTGGCTGTAGCCCTTCTGGTGACTGTGGGTCTTGGAAGCCACACACGGGCCTGCATGTATTGAAGAACCGCTCATGACGGCTTCCTTAAGGCTCGGACCCCATACGGGCTAATCCTACATATTTAAACACAAAACTCTTCTGAGGACATCCGAACATTCTTCACTGAAAAACCTGAAGCCTTATCACCTACACATTTTGAGTCTGATTTTATATAAGTATGAGTTGTGGGAATCTGAATCTGAAAAGTTAATGTAAAAATTGGTCTTGGGCCTAAGAACTGTTAAAGATGCCCTGAAGAAACAACCTGAATTACCACAATCTAGGGTACACTGGACTCCCCTTTATAAAGCCCTCCTAACGATGCTATACAGCAATTAGCAAATACACACACACACATACACACACACACACACACACACAAACACACACATATATTACAAGTGAAAGTCAGCAGACATCATTAATAGGATAAAGTTCAGTACTGTTAAAAGTCTGGAAAAACTCAGGCAACAAAGGGAAAAATGGAATGATTGCACATCAGCAGCCATTAAAGAAAACATTAATAAGCTGGGCGCTGGTGGCTCACGCCTGTAATCCTAGCTACTCAGGAGGCTGAGATCTGAGGATCTCAGTTCAAAGCCAGCCGGGGCAGGAGAGACCATGAGACTCCTTATCTCCAATAAACCACCAGAAAACCGGAAGTGGCGCTGTAGCTCAAGTGGTAGAGCGCTCGCCTTGAGCTGAAGAGCTGAGGGACAGCGCCCAGGCCCAGAGTTCAAGCCCCACGACCGACAAAAAAAAAAAGAAAACATTAATAAATTAGGAGGTGGATTGGGGGACATTATCTGCAGAATATCCCAGACAGATCACAGAGTCTGCATCCCTTGCTATAGTAAAATCCTCCAAGTGGAGAGAGGCTCTTTAGCTCACACCCTTGGAGCTGAAGGTTGGGTTGTGCACCTGTCCGCGCGGCTGCTGATGGGGCTCTGCTGGCCGGGTCCTGGGAGGATGGATGGGACCATGGCCCGAGCACAGGCAGAGGGCAAGGCATGTGGGGGCACAGGCCGCTGGGAGTGGAGAGGGCTGGGCCTGCCCTCTAGGTCTCACAGGAGCGAACAGCAGGTCTGCTAATCCCTTCTGAAAACCAGGGTCCCCCAGGGACCCAATCAGCTCCCACCAGACACCACCTCCGGAAGCTTCCACCATCTCCAGGCTAGCACGACGGGAACCAAGCTCCCAGCAGAGAAGCCTTTGGGAGATAGAGTTAATCTTCATCCTAACCCTAGTGGAGAGTCTTCTGTGGCAATCGAGAGGTTTGAATCCAATGCTCCGGACTCATTAAACAGGCACTCTGTCACTTGAGCCACGCCCCCGCCCTTTTTTTGCTTTTAGTTATAGTTTGCATTGGGTCTCATGTGTTTGCCTGGGCTGGCCTGAATTATGATTTTCCTATCTGTACCTCCTGAATTATAGCTGGGATTATAGGTGCAAATCACCACATCAAGCTATTAGTTGAAACAGCGTCTCACTAGTTTTATGTTTTGTCCCGATTGGCCTCAAACAGTAACCCTCCCAATCTCTGCTTCTTGAGTAGCTGGGATTACAGGTGTGAGCCACAGAACTTAGCCAGGCAATATATTTTTTTTTTCCAAAGGAAAAACATGACAGCATTTCAGAAACACGTCCAGACTACATACAATTTCTAGAAATAAAGAACAGAAAAAGAATAGTGTATGGAACTGAATTAGCATAGGCATTTTCTACAGTTGCAGTGAGAAACTTGTTTACTTAGCAATTGGTGAAGATCGTTGGAACAATGAAGGAACTCCAACAGAGGTTTTGAGAATGCAGAATACCTGGTTAATCATGAGTATTGGTTCAGATCAATAAGATGATAAAACTGGGTTTTGTTGGTCTCTATTTATCAGGAGGAGTAAAAAATTTTCCTGTAGCCAGACTCGTTTACTGATGGCTCACACATGTAATCCTAGTTATTTAGGAGACTGAGATCCTAGGTTCAAAGCCAAACTAGGTAGAAAAGTCCATGAGATTCCATCTCCAATTTACCAGCAAAAAGGTATGATTGAGGTATGATTCAAACAGCAAAGAATCAGTGGAGCAAACTCAAAGGCCTGAGTTCAAATGCCAGTACAAGCACACAAAAAAATTTTAAATTTTCCTATTATATTTCCAAGTTTTCTAGAATGCTTACAAGAATGGCTGACATGTTTGTTGGGGAATGATGTGTATTAAATTATTCACTGTATATAATCATGTCCTCTAAACTGCACATTATGTGACAGGAAGTTGAGACTACAGTTTGGGTGACACAGGTAACTTCCCATCCTCTTTTTTACAATTTAATTTAAATTTTATTTTGCGTTAAGTAGTTGGACAAAGGGGTTTCAATTCTACAAGTCTTCTTATCTTCTTAAAGTAGGAAATAAATATATTTTTCCAAGTAAAATGCCAGACATCTAAAAGCTTATTGCTGTTTTTTAAAGATTATTTCAAATCACAAGAAAAGTATCTTACTCTTCCACAGATGACATAGATTAAAAGCTGGTGAATTTTCTAAAACTAAGGAAAGGTATGAACCCCTTTTTAAGAGGAAACAAATTAGTCCAGTAGGCTAAATAAGAAGGAATGTATTATAATCTTTGTTCTCCACAGGACATAGCAATACACCAAAGATTCAAGGAAAGTTTTAAAATACAACCAGAATGAAAGATTGCCTATCAAGGATACCTAGCTAGAGTAACATAAAACTAGCCATTCATTCATTCAGCACATTTCCTGTGTTTTAAATGTTTGATGTAAATATGCAAACAGAAAAGACAAATGGGAGAAAGGAAGAATAGGGAAGGAAAAAGGAGAGGACAGAAGGAAGGAAAGAAAGAAAAGGAAGAGAAAAATGAAGAAAAAAGTACCTGCACTTGCATCTTCGTGGGTGGAAGGATCAAGCTGTTTTGTGGCCAGTTCTGGGTTTGAATTTAGGGTCCAGGCACTTTCCCTGAGCTTTTTTGCTCAAGAAGGTAAGTTCAGAAAGTGATGGAATGATATCTTAAGTAGAAATAACTGTGGTAATTACCTCATTGTTTAATTGTAGCTTCTGTGATATTGTCATATTGAGCTCAATGTGCCTATTTTAATCGTCACTAGCATGCAGTTCTTAGTCATTGTATTAGGCTCCTAGTGCTAAGTTCAAATCCAGTCTCACAGAGCAAAGCAAGGGATCGGCTCAGTTGCTTCCTACTGGGGGCTCTATGGATGAATCTCTTTCCCTTCTTTGCCAGCATCTATAGTCTGCATTCCCTAGCCCAAAGCCCTTCCCCATCTTCAAAGGCAGTGATGCTATATCTCTTCTCCTCCCTCTTTTCCACTCCTCTCCTCCTCTCTTCTCCCATTTCCTCCCTCTCCTCCTCTCATTTCCTCTTCTCTTCCTCCTTTCCTTTCTCCTCCCCTGTCTTCCCTCCTCTCCTTTTTGTTTCTCTCTCTCACTCTCCCCCTCTCTCTTCTTCCCTCCTGTTCTCTCTCTCTCTCTCTCTCTCTCTCTCTCTCTCTCTCTCTCTCTCTCTCTCTCTCTCTCTCTCTCTCTCTCACACACACACACACACACACACACACACCTGTACCTCCATTGACACATCTTCTCTCCTGCTTCTGATGCTGATATTCCTGCCTTACAGGAGTATATAAAGAAATATACCTAGATAATCCAGGATGGTTTTCCCATCTCAATAGTCCCCATCATTCTGCAAGCACCTTTTGCAATATAACATAACAATGTCAGGGATTATCTTGAGGATAAAATGAACTCTGGGAGGCTTAAAGACAGGACACAAGCAGTTGAGGAAGATCAGAGCACATTCTGACCAGCAAATCACGTTATGTTGGACGAAGCTCTTTGGGGGTTCATATTAGTCAGACTAACAGATGCTTCCAGAGATGCTGGCCTCAAAGTCACTCATGAAACACAAAAGGCCTTGAACAAAGTGCAAGTGCAGGGAAGAGGCAAAAAACACCAAAAAGGGGACTCACCTGTGATTCCGCAGACAGCAACCCGCGTTGCCCAAGGACGTGGGCTCTGGAAGCACAGGAAGTAAATAAACACTGTTTTTATTGAAAGCAACCAAACCAGAAGAGCACTCGGACACAGTCCCCTACAGCAAAAGGAGTTCATTGTCAGCAGAGGCTGACAAGGCCAATTCTCTCACGGGAGAGGGAGAAATGGGGCCTGCCTGTGTTCAGGGGCATTTCTTGTAGTCAGGGGACTGGGGGCTACAGGTAGCACATCGCTGGCACCGGGTTTTGTGATTGCAACAGTTACAGCTGGGCAGCATTCTGCTACTGCAGCTGGGAGCTAGAGCTAGGGATACCAGGCGGCTCCAGGAAGTGAAGTGGGAGGAACGGCCAGGGCTGAAGGCTAGCTGTGTTTAGACCTGACCAGAAGCAACTGGTTTGGGGGGTGGGGCAGAGGATCTGAGATGGAGGCATGCTAACATTTATTACAGTGAATTTTCTTTTTCAAACTGAACTTAGAAGATTTTTTTTCTTTCTGCTTTCTTTCTCTTGCTGGTATTAAGGCTCAGGACCTGGGCATGCTATGACTTAGCTTTTTCCAGTCAGGGCTGGTGCTCTACCACTTGAGCCATGCTTCTAGCTCCAGCTTTTTGCTGGTTAGTTGGATATAAGAGTTTCTCAAATTTGTCTGCCCTGGCTGGCTTCAAACCATATCCTCAGATCTCAGTCTCCTGAGTTGCTAGGAGATTACAGGCTGAGACACTGGCGCCTGGCTAGAGGAGTATTATACAGATGTTTTTGGGAGGCCTGTCAAAACTCCCTGCAGGGTGTGTGTGTGTGTGTGTGCATGTGTGTGTGTGTGTGTGTGTGTGTGTGTGCATGTGTGTGTGTGTATGTGCATGTGTGTGTGTGTGTTTGTGTGTAAGAAATTTGTGGGGAAAACCACATTGCTCCAGATGATTTTCTTCTTGAAAATAAGCTTAAGTACCAATGCATAGTATCTATGCATTGTCACTTCTTCCAAAGCTTTCTTACGTCACCATAAAGCAGCAAACCCAACTGACTGATCATGTTGAGCTTTGCAATTTTTATTACCATGCTTCCTGCCTGGCTTTGCTGTTCAACTCTGCCCTCAGCTGTCCTCAAACTCTGAAACTAAATTCGATCATAAACAGGTTTGAGGGAGAAAGAAAAGTATGAGTTTTGTTTTCTTGCTGCTTCCCATAAAAGCTAGCTGAGGGTGGCACCGCCAGGAGGAAAGTTCAGCAGAATTATTTAGCACAGGCCGTGCGTGTGCTGTGTCTGCTAATGTAGTCAGCTCCCAGCTCCCTGCGGTTTGCCAAGAATGCCACGCGTGCTTTCTGGGAGACGGGTCATCATTAAACAATATTTATTAAATAGTCCCAATACATAGGGTGCTAGACTGTGTGCGCAGCACAGTCGCAGCCTCTGTCCTTTGGGAACTTAGAACATCCAACAGGGTGTTTTCCGAGCCTGGAGGTGCCCTGTGAGGCGTGGCACTGAAAGAATTCATTCACACCAGAGATGGGCTTTTTTGTCAGCCAGATTTACGCTGTCTGGCTTTCTAGACTCTAAACTCAAACTCACATCATTTTAAAAGTTTATTGTTGGAAAAGTCACACACAAAACAATTCCCTGTACTATAATAATCCTTACACCAGTATTGTCAGAAGCTCAGTCCCTTCCCTTCCACAAGATCCATTGAACTCTGTGAAGGTTATGAAGATGACTGTCACATGGGCTCACTGGTTCTTATTGTGTCCAGTTTGCGTGAAGGATACCCAGACTCCACAGGTCGAATCTGAGCTTTTAACACACAGTCCAGCCCTCAATAGAGGACCCACATGAGCTTTGGGAGAACTGTTCGTCCTAATGAATGGGGACAATAAAGACTCAATAAGAAGAGGGCTGTGGAATGTGTTCTGGAAGCAAGTGGGATTGTGTGTGTGTCTGTGTGTGTCTGTCTGTGTGTGTGTGTGAGGGGGGGGTTACTGGGACTTGAACTCAGGGCCTAGGCACTATCCTTTAGCTGTTTTGCTCAAGGCTAGTGATCTCTACTTGAGCCACAGCTCTGCCTCCAGCTTTGTGCTGGCTGATTGAAGACAAGAATCTGCGGGGCTTCCCTCTTGGGCTGTCTTTGAACTGCAAGCATCAGATCTCAGCCTCCTGAGCAGCTAGAATTATAGGCGTGAGCCACCGGCACCTGGCCTTAAGTGGGATTTTGATGGGCAAAAGCCAAGCACATACACACCGCACCTTTGGAAGGGGCCTAGAAGAGCTGGGAGAAACAATGAATGTGTTCACGGGGCTTTTGTGAACCTCTTGCCCCATCCAGGGTCCGTTTCATCCATTTCAAACTCCTCGGAGCCATAGCTCTGAGGCCGAGTGGAGACACAGCCCACGCAGGGCTGGAACCACCCTGTTTTCCTTCTCTCTGCTGCTACCACTGACTCCCTCCGCTTCACCTCAGAGAATGCTCCAAGAATGACAAAGTAAAAGAATGGCCAGGACCCAGACCTCAGCAGTGCCAGACAAACACAGACTAGAGGTTTTCACAAATACAAAAAGATCCAGCTGTCCATCCCTGCTATGCTAGGTAACTGGTGGAAAGGACGTGTCCTCAGACATGTTAAACCCACGAGGTCCTTCTCTCCCACTGTGGGAGTCTCCAGAGAGACCTCTAGGACCAGTTTGTCTGCCAAGTGTTTGCAGAAGCACTGACAGATAAGCAAGTGCACGCAGTCTTGCAGCGGTCCAGAGGATCCCCCCAGGTCCCGCTCCCTAAGCCTAGTCTGCACAGCAGCACAACTCTGAAGCATTTGTTTGTTTTCTGAGTCAGAGAAAGTCCTTGGGAAGACGGCTTAGCCCATCAAGGTGACTAATACCGCTGCTTCTCTCTCTTGACCTCTGCTTATCGCAAGCTCCCCTCCCATTTCAGCCCAGGGATTTGAGGCTGCAAACAGAGAAGGCCCATTCTTCTGCTTTACCTAACTGCTGCACGCAAGGGCTGGGCTTCAGAAGGGGCAGCAGTCTGTTCTGCAGTGAAGCCCCGTTTACTTTCGCCTCTACCCGTGATCCCTGCACATCAGTTTTCCTATAAAAAAGGAAGCAGACTATGACTCGTTTTTCTAAAACAAAAGACAAACAATGACTTAATCCCACGGATTTCACAACTTCACCTACAGCAACTAGCTACATAAAATGAGACCTCTGTGTGGGAGCAGCCACGTTGGAAAGGAATTCATTCTTACATGGATGACTTGCGTAGAATTTTCTTTGACTCTGCCAGACGTTTGTAGTTATATGGTTTTACATCTTCATCAATATGACTTAAAATTCTTTTTAATGTGGTTGCTTGTTAAAGTCAAATTAAAAATGAAAATCAGATATGCTCAGCAGAAGATGTTTGGATTACATTTGTACATATTATTTAGAAAAAATGATATGCTGTTTAGATAGAGTTTTCTTTTTTCTAGAAGGCTGATGACTTGTATGTGGGATTTCTACTTTCTGCCAGCAAAAGTGGAAACAAGATCTTGTGATATTGAGTAAAGATTTTGTGACCTTGAGCTGTACAAGAATTACTTGGAAATTATCTGCTTAACATGAAGTAGCATTGGAAGTATTGTTATATTTTTATGGTCTTTAGATGTTCATTAATTATTCTGGATGAACTTGTCTTTTCAATCTATGAAGTAGATGTTAATAACCTGGGCAGGAAGTTTTCTATCTGTAGATGAGCAATTCAGATCACTCTAGATTTGTCTAACCAGTAACTATGTTTTGTAACAAAAATGACTATGTATTATTTTATCCAAGGCAGCAGGAATAGATTTTGTGTGTGTGTGTGTGTGTGTGTGTGTGTGTGTGTGTGTGTGTGTATGTGTGTATACATATATAGGTATATACAGGGGCTTGACCTCAGCTTGGGTGCTGTCACTTAACGTTTTGCTTAAGGCTGGCACCTTACCACTTGAGCCACAGCTCTACTTCTGACTTTTGAGTGGTTAATTGGAAATAAGAGTCACATGGACTTTCCTGCCTGGCTGGCTTCAAATGAAGATTCTCAGATCTCAGCTTCCTGAGTAGTTTTATAGGTGTGAGCACTGGCACCTGATGATCTTTCAATAATAAACAATTTATGGGACACAAATAGTCAATCATTGATCTAATTTACTTTAACAGTTATGCACCTTGTAAGGATGGGTAGAAGGAAAGAGTAGGCTAAGATGATACTTTGTTGAAAGCTAAAGATCTCCCCCATTGGTTGTTAAAATTACACAGACTGTAGGAAAGTAGACAGGAAACCATCCTCGACTTACCCAAAAAGCAACTGTTTCAGTGCTGATCAATTTGTATGTGCTTTTTTTCTCATGTTGTTGGTTTATGGAAGTATATGGGCCCATGATTCAACACTATAATAACTTTGTATTCTTTAATTCTCTGCAGACCGTATTGTAAGAGGTTGCATAATATTACATTAAACAATTACATAAAGGCATTATATATTTTTAGATGGGTAGAGGAAAATGCTACAATGTTTCCCCTGTTATTTATTAAATCCCATGATTGTTTTTCTTCTTGCCATACACCTTCCCACATATCAGATGTCAGAGAAATCCTCTCAAGGCTGCAGTGTGTAACTTCAGAGGATTTTCTCTACAAAATGTTCCTATTTCAGGTAAATAACATGTGCTCGTTGTACTGTTATTTTATTTGTGTGTGTGTGTGTGTGTGTGTGTGTGTGTGTGTGTGTGTGTACACATGTGTGTGCCAGTACTAGAGATTGAACGAAGGGCCTGGGCCCTGTCTCTTAGCTTCTTTAGTTCAAGGCTGGCACTCTACTTCTGAGGTACAACTCCACTTCTGGCTTTTTGAGGGCTAATTGGTGAGAAAAGCCTCCTGGACTTTCCTGCCAGGGGTTGGCTTTGAACCATGATCCGCAGATCTCAGCCTCATGATACACTGTTCTTTTTTTGAAGTCAGGATTTCCACAGTCTGTTTTCATATTATGTACGGCTCAATCTAGTGTTTCCTGTAGACAAAGGAACTCATTAAAGACCTAAAGGGAAAAGAGACAGAGAGACCACTTCTCTTGGCTGAATTAAAGCGTTATTTATGTGGCTGGGCCCGAGCGATTTTATTTTGTTTTGGCACCGTTATGTTATATGGTTCCCGGGCAGAGTGTGACGGGCGGGTGTGGGAATGTCCTGTGCACACACATTTCACATCTGCAGGGCCCTGTGGACATGACTGGGCCAGAAGCCCTGGATGTCAGTTCTCACAGAGAACTCCCCGCGTGGAACGCAGCTTCTCCAGGAACCCAGAGTGAGACTCCAGGGGGACAAGTTCAAGAATGACTTGGAAATGAGAGACCAGATCACACAGCTGTCATAAAAGCTATCATCAGTTAATAAAACAGGGTTTTCTTTTCATTTAAAAAACCTTGGCTTTTCTCCCCTCTTTGCCCCCCTTTGGAAAAAATATTGATGTTGGAACTTGGTCTGATGTGTTTTCTGCTGACTTTTTCATTTCCTGTTTCCTTCTTTTCTCTCTGCCCCCCCCCCCCTGCACCTTTTCCATACAGCGACAAGCCCGACTGTGTGAGTGAGGAGCGGAGTCCTTCCCGCAGGCCAGGGCAGCTCCCATGGCCTGCCTCCCAGAGCCCGGCGACGCTCAGGTCCACGCTGCTGGGAACCGGGCTCCTCAACACACGCGTGCTGTCATGCCCGCCCACCGTGGCCCCTCAGGAGCCGGGAGGTGGGGACCTCTGTAGGAAATGGCCCAGGACAAAACATGAGACTATTCTGAATGAAAAGCAAGCTTCTAGGATGAGTACAAATGGAGTCTGTAGAGTCCTTCAGAAATGAGGTTGGTTTAAGTGTGAATCCTTACTTATCGTTCCTTAGGGACAAGTGAGTCACAAGCGAGCCAGAAAAGGAAGTCTTAATTGCCTGCTGTGCCCCCCATTCCCCCCCCCAGCCTTTCCATGCACTGAATTGCTCAGCGGGAAGATGGCACATTGCATCTATCCCACGCCACAGGAAAGCACGTCGGAGCACAAGGCCTTGTGCTAACTGCCAGAAATAGAGCTGCGGATCAGACACACGCCATTCCCAGCCGATGGGACTCAGACATGGAGCACTCACACACAGAGTTTCGAGTAGGAAGACACAGGAAGAAGTGGGGCTTCCAGGTGAGATCACAGGACAGGGAAGACAACCTTACTGGCCATAGTTTAACCAAGTCGAGGCCAGAATCTAGGGCTGTGTAGCACACTGCCGGGAGAGGAAAGGGGAATGGGGCCCAGCATCCCTCCCAGGACTGTAACTCTAAGACGCCAGGACTGGCTGGTGGGCGTGGAGCTGAGGGAAGACTGGGTAGGAGAAGCTGCAGAGGGGGCAGCAATGGCTTCTTCCAAGGACCTGGAGACCACAGGGGGCCTTTGAGCTGGAGACCAACGATGAGAGAAAGTCATTACAAAGGGGAACAGCACAGTAGCATTATACCTGAGGCACAAGAGTAGTTTGAAGACATTTAGGTCTTATTTTTCTCTTCCTGAGCTTGCTTCTGATTAAAAAAAATCTGTGCTGTAAATATTTTTTTCTTTATGCCTGCACCCCGCCCCCCTTTGTGAAGTCTTCATGCTGATGTTTAGCTTTTATGCTCAAGGCTGGCACTCGACTACTTGAGCCACACATCTCCTTCTAGCTTTTTGCTTGTTAATTGAAGAATAAGACTCTCACAGACTTTTCTGCCCTGGACTGACTTTAAACCGAGATTCTTAGTCTCTTGCATAGCTAGGATGACAGGCATAAACTCATTGATTCACAGCTTTCTTTCCTTCTTTTTTTCTTCCTTTATTTCTTTGCTCCTTCCTTCCTTCCTTCCTTCCTTCCTTCCTTCCTTCCTTCCTTCCTTCCTTCCTTCCCTCTTGGCAGTACTGGCATTTGAACTCAAGACTTTGTACTTGCTAGGCAGATGCTGTACCTGTTGGGCAGCACCCCTAGCCTTTTTGCTTATACTTTTCATATGGTGTCTTGTTTGTTTTGGGCCTGGCTGGGCCATGTCTTCTAAGTTGTTGGGATGATAGACATGCCCCACCATGTAGCTTTTTTAATTGAGTGAGACAGTGATCTCACACACTTTTATGCTCAGGCTAGCCTCAAACTGTGTTCCTCCTGGTCTCAGCCTCCTGAGTAGCTAGGATTACAGGCTTGTACCATTGTGCTCAGCTTCTGGCTTTAATTCTCAATATATAATTAGGAGAATGAGAAGATTTGCAAAGGAAATAGAAATTGTAGGAAGAAAGAAGGCATAGGACTTGGGCTTCCCTCCCAGTAAGCTAAATAAATTCCAAGAGTAGTCTACGGACCCCTAGATGGTGGGCCTGGGTGGGTCCCTTTCCAGCAACAGCCTTGAGAGAGGCATCCCAAGACACTGGTAGGACTGACACACGGAGATGGGGGCCGTGGCCTTCCCAGAGAGTTATTATTTGAAAATCCAGCCCTTCTCCTTCCCGCAAACACAGTGCCCAAGAACACCTGCAGATACAGATTTCCCTCCGCCTAGAAGAATGAGGTTTCAAAAGAAAAAGGTGATCCGTGAAAAAATAAAGAGCTGTGATTTGTTTTGTATGTCTGACATTTGGACTATGATTCATGCCGCGGATACATATTGAAAGGCTTGTTCCGGCTTCTGGGTGCAAAATGGATGGGAGAGAGGCAGGAAAGAGGCAGGCGAGAGGTAATAGCAGCTTCTCCCAGGATGACAGAGGCGAGAATGAAAAGAACAGGATGGATCTGGGAACTATTTAGGAAGCAGACGAGCAAGCCTGTGGGGATGGTCAGATGTGGCAGTAAGTGAGAGGGAGGAGTGTGGGATATTCCCAGGCTTCAGTGCTGAACAGCTGGGTGGGGGGTAGTTACCAGGAGAACTCGTGTTCCGCAGACTGACTGTGCAGAGGCTGAGATCTAAGGATAGAGTTCAAAGCCAGCCCAGGCAGGAAAATCCATGTGACCGTTATCTCCAATGAACCACCAGGAAATGAGAAGGGGAGCTGTGGTTCAAAGTGGTAGAGCGCTAGCCTTGACTAAGAACACTCAGGAACAGCGCCCAGGCCTTGAGTTCAAGTCCCACAACTGAATTTTTTTTAAAATTAGAGCGATTAAATGACTTCGTTGGAATGACTCCTTCAGTTATAAGAACTTCTAATGCTAAAATCCAGGGCGATGTTTTAATTAATGCATTACATTGTATCCCAGAAGCGCAGGCTTCGAGATCCTGTAGCCCCGCACCATTCCCCTCCAGATGTCTGTCAGTGTATCCACACCTTCTCGGCTCTGGACGTAATAATTTATACAGCATTACTTAAAGGTGTGAGTGAGCGGAACTGCTTTTCCTGTCCACAGCCATGGTGTATGAATGCAGCCCGGGAGCTTCCCAGCGACATTAGCCTGGAATCAACCAAACCCTGACTTTAATGAACCAACACCTAGATTTTCTTGCCACTGAAAAGCTCTCATTCCTAACTGGAACATGAACGATCTTTTTATTTTTTCATTTAAGAGCAGATCTTTAAAAATCATCCATCCGCTTGAATTTCTTCTTCTATTTCAGGCCAGTGTTCTAATCTGTGAACGCTTTTGTTGAATTTCCCAGATGCCTGCACACAAGGGATATCCCAGTCTGGACAGCTCCACGTGAAGGAGAGGGACGTATTTCAAGTCATTAGTAGACCAGTTACCAGGTCTGGTCTTCATATGCTTACTATTAGTCTGTGTGTGTGTGTGTGTGTGTGTGTGTGTGTGTGTGTGTGTGTGTGTGTGTGTGTTGTGTGTGTGTGTGTGTATGTTTGCCAGTCCTGAGGCTAGAACTCAGGACCTAATGCTCTTGCTTGCTTTTTAGCTCAATGATTGTGCTTTACCACTTGAGCCACACCTCCCCTACTAGCTTTTTTTGCTGGCTCATTAGAGACCAGGGTCTCTCAGATTTGTCTGACCAAGCTGGCTCTGAAATAAGATCCTCAGATCTCAGCTTCCTGAGTAGCAAGGATTGCAGGCATGATGAACTGACACCTGGCTAATTGGACCTTTTCTTCATTCCCAACTTCACAGATGAGAGTTTTAAAGAGGTTAAGATCCCACAGCAGGAAGTAGAGCTCATCACCTGACCTCACTCTGCTACATAACCCAATTTTTCGTTAATATAATATGGACAGTATTTTCTTCCCCAAACAGAAGACAACTAGTATTTGCTGAGAAAATTCTGCAAGATTCTCTGTTCTCTCGATCACACTACCATCCGTTGGCAGGGCAAAACATAGAGTACTTTTCAAAGACTCATAAACAATAAAGAAAAACACAATTACTTTGGAAGGGTCACTATATAATAAATGAATCTATATAAATAAATAACAAGCAGAAAGAAATAATTGATTAGATCTATTGAGCTCAGGCTCGCTAGCCTGTGAGTCTAGAAAGACAGAGATCTCTCTCTCCCTTCCTTTTTCTCTGATACAAAGGAAATGCTTTGAAATATCTGTTGAATGAATGAATGGAAGGTGTGTGGCTTTAGACACAGGTATAAAACTCTACAAACTCTCAGGAGACCAAACACTACTAGGAAGGAAGAGCCCAAAGATAAAGGAAGAGCAAAACAAACAAAACATTTGTACTAAAAAGACATAGGAATCAGGTGTCACTGGCCCATCTTCTAAGAACAGCTATACCAGCAGCTACAGATGCACAGGTAATCCTGCGCTTCATTTCAGCACAAAAACCCAGACTGGAGTGCAGTGGTAAATGTTAGGTCACTTTTATTTGTCTTTTCTTTTCTCCTCTCCTTTCTTCTCATCTCCTTTTCTCTCCTCTCTTTCTTCCCTCCCTCTCTCCTTCCCTCATTCCCTTTCTTTCTCTTTCTTTCTTCCTCTTTCTTTCTCTCTCTAGCACTAGAGATTAAACCCAGGGACTCATGTGTGCCAGGGAAGTATTCTATCACTTGATTCAAAAACCCGGCACTTTTGTTTATATTTTCTTCTGGAGATAGGGTATCACTGACTGGCCTCAAACTTGTACTAGTCCTGCCTTCCCTCCCAAGAAGCTGAGATTACAGGCATATGCAGACATACCCAGTGAATGTTGGTATTTGTAAATCACATTGGTAAATATTCCCTTTTTTCTTTTTGAGTCAAACATCTCTCCTTTGTTCTTCTCCCATCTACCTCCATTCTCCCCCTCGTTTCGTTGTTTCTTTTTCTTCTTTACATCTCTCTTCTCTTTTATTTATCACACTGTACTCTGTCTAGGTCTCTCTCTAGAAGACAGTGGAATTTAGAAACCTCCTCGACAAACCGAGCGCTTCCTTGTTTTTGTCACAGAGGCTGCGATTAGAGCTGGCAGGAAGCAATTAGGTTGTGATTTTAGGAGCAGCCATTCACAGACGACATCGTGTTTCCTGCTCACAAATCTACCAGCTGAGCTGTTCACATGCTGTCATTTCAGGCGAAATTGTTTATACATCACATAATGCGAGTCTCTGTTGTGTCTGTGCGGGTCCTGGCGAGGAGTCGGCCTGCATTGGACAGTTGGACGCAGCACATGGTCCGCACAAAATGCGAGAGGTCCATATTTGGGCATGAGTGTGCCTGAAACACGCTTGGGTCTTGGCACAACTGTGGCTCTGAAAAACCCAGCTCACAAATCAGGTCACACATCAGGGAAAATCAAAACAGAATTAAATTGGCCACTTTTTCTCCACGGAGACATGGGAAGCGTTTTGAGTGGAGGCTGTGAAGCCTTGTTTTCCATGTTCAAGTCAGCCCTTGGCATGCTCCAGCGCTATCATCACCCTGCTTTCTACAGTTTGTTCTCATAGCCCACGAAGAAGTCCCCGAGATCGACCTAAAGCAGGGGTTCACAGGTGGCACAGGTCAAAGGGAACTTGCTTTTCTGCACAGCTTTGAGATCTGTGTCTGAACATCCATCTGCCGAAGACCAATTCCATATTCTCATCAGTGGGAGGAGGGGAGGAGCAGGGCGGTGCCAGGAGCTTTGGGAGGGAGAGGATAAAGCTTTGTTCCACCATAAAGAGGACACAGGTCCCGGCTACCCCTGGCCCGGGCCTCTAGGAGCCCTTTAGAACCTTTTAGAATCTTTTCAGTCATATCCTCTAGGATCCCTCTTTATGGGTTCAAAAGTCTCAATTAACAAAGGCCAATCCTTTGTTTGCCTAATAATTTTTCTTTCTAGAGTTTAGTTAGTATAATCTTATCTCTTTCTACTTTCCTATTACCAAACTGGAATACTGCAAGTCCCAAGTCGTCCATGATTTCCAAATGGAAATGACCCCTCCTCTCTCTAACCACGTAGCGCTGCCCCATCCGTTGCGGTCAGCCATTGTCTACTGTGCAGCTAGGTTCTATGCGGAGCTGAGTCTGCTGTCACTAGAGGGAGTGCTAGACAAAAAGAATACAAAGTCCAGAGACAAGTTTGTCAGTGTTCCCAGTTCTCCCATTACCGTCATCTTCGCACCAGCCTTCCCTGAAACATGGGCCTTCCCCTTGTTAGGACTTGGGGAAATGTAACTACTCAGCTGACTTGCAAAGAGAAAAATAGACCCTGGGTGGCATAGATCAAGATGTATTGTATTCATAGACTGCTTTGTTACATGGCCACGTCTTTGTACAACTACTTTAAGTTTGTTTGTTTTTAAAGAAGAATAGCACCAGCCTAAAATCAAAGCCATGAGTGAGTTTTCTTACAGCCTGAAGTCTTGCCTCATGGCCAATATAAGAAATGAAATGATCAGCATCACCAAGAGATAAGCACAGATGTTAGATGAGACTCGCTCTGAAGCCGTATCTATCCCTGGGAATGTGGAAAACTGAGAGCTTCGATAACCAAACATGAGCACCGGTGGTCTTAAAGGAGAGCCCTGGACAAGGAGGATTTCCTGACCCCCTTCTAAAGATGGTGAATTATAAAGCTTGGGCCCTCTCACTTCTCACGTAAAACAAAGACACGGTGTCTCCACGTCCACACGCGTGCTCTCTCAACCTTGTCCATTCTTACAAGTACACGTCGAAGGTGAGGACAAGGTACAAGTAAGGGACGGCACTTGTTCAGGTTCCGCGCAATATGGCGTCTGACAGACCTTTGGCTCTGGCTCCTGGGAGGCGTCTCTAAAACCTCCGGAGTTTGCTGGGGCACAGGGGAGGGAGACTGCCATTTCTCTGTCCTTTGTCATGGACCCCTTGACCCTGAGTTCACTTCCCTGAGCTGACCGTGGATGGGAATGGTCCTCCTAAAAAGACTAACCACTAACCATGTGACTAGAGAGTCGGGGCTTGAGCCATGTGGTAGCGGCCTGTCCTCGGAAGAGAAGTGAAGATGAGTCATGGGGACTATTTGGTCAAACACGCTACACAATCAAAGTCCCATTAAAAAAAATTAATAACCCTGGTCGGTAATGTCCAGGTATGCTTCTCGGATTGAAAGTGTCCTGCCTATTGTCACCCATTGAGCCGTCTTTCCAGACCTCTTCTTGGGTGTGTCTTCTTCTGACTGGCTCTGGGGTTTGTCCCTTTTATTTAAAATTGTAGTAAGAACAGAACTTCCGGCGTTCTGCAGGTCATGCCGAGAGGGGGCTGTGGCCCCTCAACTCTGTGGCCAGCGGCTGCCCAGCTCAGAGGGCTGCAGGGATGTGAGGCTCACAGCTGTGCTGGAGTCACTGCAGTGACTGGGCCGCACAGAGTGACAAGTCCTCACAGCGGTAGCGCAGATAGAGACAGAACTAGACATGGGATCGAGGGGGTCCTGTGTCTGCAGACATAATACATGTGGGCTCCGCTGAAGGAATCAGGACCCCAAGAGAGACGTCGTGTTTATGGGTAACAAAGGAAGAGCTGTGTCTGAAACCAACTTCTGGCTCCTTGTATATGGATACAAACATGGAATCTATATTTGCTGAATGAAGTAAAGAAGGTTCAAGACTAATGCCATTGGACTAAAAAATATTTTGCTCCGGATGCTGGTGGCTCATGTCTGTAAATCCTAGCTACTAAGGAGGCTGAGATCTGAGGATCGCCATTCGAAGCCAGCAGGAAAGTCTGTAAAACTCTTATTTCCAGAAAGCCACCAGAAAGCCACAAGTGCAGCTGTGGCTCTAAATGATCGAGCATTTGTCTTGAGCACAAAGCTCAGGGACAGGGGCCAGGCCCTGAGTTCAAGCCCCACGGCTGATAAAAAAATAAAAATGATCACAAAGTACTGTCAAAGGTCATGTCTTCTATACCCACGCTCAAAGGAAAAGATGGCACTATATGCATAATATATTAACAGTAATTATTTCTGATTAGAATAGTTTTTTTTTCCCTCTGGTCCTGGGGCTTACACTCAGGGCCTGGACTCTGTCCCTAAGCCTCTCTATGCTCAAAGCGAGCACTCTACCACTTGAGCCACAGCGCCACTTCCGGCTTTTTCTGTGTATACAGTACTGAGGAATCGAACCCAGGGCTCACTAAGCCACCTTCCTAGTCCCCTAGAATAGTTTTTATATTCCAAAATATACTTAACTTTTTGCTTTCTAAGGTGTTTGACTTCATTTTATTTTGCTGTGTGTGTGTGTGTGTGTGTGTGTGTGTGTGTGTGTGTGTGTGTGTACACGGGGGCTTGAACTCTTGTGCTCTTGACTGGTTTTACCACTCAAGGCTGGTGCTCTACTACTTGAGCCACACCTCTACTTCCCTGCTTTGCTTTTATAACATAGGCATGGGATGAATTAGAGAAAGAAAGATAGTGCACTTCTGGGAATGAAAGATGTCTTCCAAACACTGGCTACAGCAGTGGATTCTTTCGAGAACTTCTTAGGTATAACTTACATGACACCACTTTCCTTCTGTGGGTACCATTTTGGCTCCGTGATTTTGGGCAAGTTGTTTTACCATCTGTTAAGCTGTGGTTGACACAAGATGACTGCTAATATTTCTTCTCACTTACAATTTTAAGTGCACACATATAGAGATTTAGGATGATGTGCCCAGGTCTAAAAACACTCTGGATTCTGGAGGTGAGGAAGAGGGTTTCTTCGATAGGGGAGCCCTGCCCTGGGGCTGCTTTGGCATGTGAGAGACTGACTGTGACAGATGAACGCTGGAGGCTTGATCAGATCTTCTGCATCATATGGTCCCTAGCTGGACTTCCAACAAGTAACTCAGACTCATGGGCTAGACACCAATGAATGAAGTCATCTAGCCCAGAAAAGAGCAGCCCTCCTGGGCCCTCATTTAGAAGCCCGGGCCATTTATTAGGTTCGCCAAGCCTGAAGCTTCTATTCCTGCCCAGGATGCAAATGGTAGGGTTCCTTCCAAATCCAGATGACCTTTGCTCTGAAACCTTCCAGCAGTTTCCAGGGAGGTTTGGGAGACTGTCATTACAGACACAGACCATTCTCATTCCAACTGGAGACGAGACTTGGTTCTGAGAAGTACTTGGGGTATAGTGGGTAACAGGACTTCTAATAAAACCACATTTACTTACTTTTTGTTTGTTTATCTACACATCCTGAGTGGACAGAGGACTGAATCCAGGTAGAATTGCTTGGGAAGTACTTAAGACAGCATCTTAAGGAATCAAGTTTCTGGCCAGGAAAGAAAGCTATATCCTCATGAATGCTGAGAACTAAACCCACCCCATGGGCACTCAATAAATATCAAGCAATCAATCCACGCCCCAGACACAGAGAAGCTTCCTGTTCCAAACACATAGTCATGCAACGGAGCTTGGCTCAAGACCTATCTAACTTCTTCCAAATGACAGGTCTCCAAATGCCAGCGAAAATCTGGGTGGCATTTCCCCTTCTTCCCACAGCGATGGATGGCACAGTTGTTGGCGGCACTGGAAAACTGATTTCCAGAATAACACACAAGCAAGCAAGGGGAGGCTGCCAGCCACGGGCCACACTTCCACCACTGCAGGAAAAGAGTCTCAAATCAGAGCAGGCAGCTGGCTGAAAGGGCTTGTCCTTTTTCTCAGAAAATGGATGTGATTTGGAAAATGCAAATCTATTGTATGGAATTCTTTAACACAGAAAGCACTGGCTGGGAAGATGAGCCACGAACTGCATTTGTTTGAATCAATTTTTCATTCATCATCATTTCATTCATCATTAAAGACCATATCCCACATTTTAAATTTAGTGATCCTTATAAATCTCACCTCTATGCATTGGGAGAGAACATTAAAAATGCAATGCAAAAACATGACTGACAATTTCTTGAATTTTTTATTAAAAAAATTTTTGGTGTTGGTGCTGAGGCTTGAACCTATGGACTGGGGTCTGTCCTTCAGCTTTTACACTCAAGGCTAGTGCTCTACCACTGGAGCCATAGCTCCATTTCTGGCTTTTAGCTGGTTACTTGAAGATAAGAGACTCACAGACTTTCCTGCCTGGAATGATTTCAAACCATAATTCTCAGAGTTCAACCTCCTGAATAGCTAAGATTACAGGTGTGAGCCACTGGTGTTTGGCTACGATGAACAATCTGGCTATTGTATACCATCACTGCTGAGGTTTAATCATGTAACATTCTCCCACTTTTCAATTTGCAATCCTGAGAGTTCACCAAATGTGAACTATGTTTTGGAGGGTTCCCATTTTCCACTGTGCTTTCAAATGAACCATGTTTCAGTTGGTTCTTGGGCACACGTGACTTACAAGCCTGTCTCAGCTGTAACTTTATAGACCTTTTGATGGACCATTTGTCTTTGCCTTGAAGAGAGGGTAGCTCGTTATATGATCACTTATGTTTTGTATTTAGTAACCATGTATCAAACCTCCACATACTTCTTGGCATGGTGGGATACTAATTTGGTATGTTCGTCATGGAAAGGTTTTTTGTTTTTTTTTGCCTTGTTAGAAGCCTTGTTAGCATCTCCTTGGGACTGGTAGATATATAGGCTCCACTGAAGGGCAATCTCAGAGGGATTAGGTGAACAAAGGGGCATATTATTATGACTTTTGAAACTCAAGGCTGCTTATCCTGGAGTATGGCAGAAGAGTGACAGGGTTCTGGGTAAGTCAATCTCCTGCATTCCACCCCCCACCCCCCAACCAAAAACAGCGAGCCTTAGATCTGGCTAAGGAAAGAGATCTTTTGCCAAAGGCTGGGAGATGGGTAATCAGATGGAGATAATCAAGTCTGTTTTCCCATCACACATATTGAGAGGTGACCAGTCTCCACAAAATTCTTCTGGAAAGTAAGCTAGGCAGGATGCCTAACTTTCCCTCTCCTGGGGGAAATGAGAGAGGAAAAGTTAAAACAGTATTCAGGAGGGTCCTAAGCCATGGCCCGGAGCTGTGCACAGGAGCTCTCTGTCTAACTGGATATTGCTCCTTGTCCTAGATGTCAACTGGCAAGGGTGAATACCAGCCAAGTCCCAAAGACACGTGCATTTTATAAAAAGCCAGTAGATATAGGTACAAAGAGGCCGAAGCGTTTCCTAACCTTCCTGGGATTCACCCTCTAAACCCGTCCCAGCTGCTTTGTTATTAAGGAAAGTACCTACCCCTGGCCCCAAATACCCTTAGGAGGGGTGCCTAGCTTGAACCTTCAAGCCCTCACAGGAGAAGGAAGGAGAAAGGAAAGATTTAAAGGAATGAGTCTGACATTAAAATGATGCATAACATGTTAAAATTGACCAGATTGTTCAGCTATCAGAGAGTGAAGTGTACAGATGAGGCCATGATTCTTACAAGTTTCTACCTTGAGAAATGAACTTTCTCTACAATGTAGGGTGAAAGAAATTCTCCTTGTTGTCTGCACAGCCATCAACAATGCACTGTACAGAAAGCAGAGAGACTTAGCAAGGTCTTCAGCGCAAGGTTTGCTTTGTGCGTAGACAGCCATTAGTGGAACACTGGTGTGCTTCACACAAGGTCATGATGAACGTCTCATAAGCAAAAGCACATTGCTGTGATTCTTAGGTTAGAAAATATTGAGTAACCCAGATGTCTTGACTATTTCTTTCCAAGCAAGCTAAAGAAACACAATAGAATCTATAACATGCTGTGTGTGTGTGTGTGTGTGTGTGTGTGTGTGTGTGTGTGTGTGTGTGTGTGTGTGTGTGTGCTGATACTAGGACTTGAACTCAGAGCCTGGGCACCGTCCCTTAGCTTTTTTGCTCACGACAGTCACTCTACTCCTAGAGCCACGGCTTCACTTCCTGCTCCTGAGCGGTTAATTGGAGTTAAGAGTCACATGGACTTTCCCATCCTGGCTGACTTTGAACCTCAATCATCAGATCTCAGCCTTCTAAGTAGTTGGATGACAGGTTTGAGCTACCAGTACCCAGTCTGTAACACGTTCTTAGGTCATTCAAACCATCTGCATTCAAGATACAAGAAGCAAAAGTGCACTGGGATTTCAAACCATTCTTCTTGCCTGGAATATTAGCGGGCTTGCTGGTAGTTTATTTTCCAGAAACAGCTGGAAAATTATCCTAAGCACATGTGAACCCGCCACATACTGAAGGTACAGCCTCCTCGTCCCACACGTTAGGAAAGAAACAACTGGAAATTGACAGCAACTTCTTTGCATTTGGTCCAAACATTGTGCACGTCTTTATTTTACAAGAATGATTTCTGACTCTCCAGGATACTCGCTCTTCATTTCAGAAGAATATTAAGTACATGACAAACTAATCTATGCTTTTTTAAAAAAAAGTCAATTGTCTTCTGCTTTATCTGAAGGAAAATAAATTAGAGGCCAAGAAGCTACAAAATACTGCCAAGAAATGAGACCATAAAAAACAAGACTGGGTGATAGATAAACAAACTCTGGGAGTGCAGGCATGTGAG
This sequence comes from Dipodomys merriami, assembly GCF_024711535.1. Taxonomy (NCBI): domain Eukaryota; kingdom Metazoa; phylum Chordata; class Mammalia; order Rodentia; family Heteromyidae; genus Dipodomys; species Dipodomys merriami. The sequence continues at coordinate 4,319,204 of NW_027206413.1, read as the reverse complement.
GAGAGAGGAATTATTTAACACAGACCCCAGTGCCTGTGTGACCAGAGCAGGCCCATGCCTGACCAGGAGGCCAAACATGCATACTTACATTTAACTTACAACAGCTCGGCCACATGCTCTGAAGACGGAGCCTAATTATTAGAAATATTAGAAGTTGTTTCTTGCCTGTGGAATCTTTGTTATGTTTTCTGTTTTACTGTGTAATTAACCTTGTAGACATACCTATTACTGTGCTTTTTAAGAGTTTAGATGTACTCTAATGGTTTTCTGAGGATGGTTAGATTATACACATTACTTGCCTGACATACTGAGGATGAAATCAAATCTCCATATAAAGCGAGACTTCATTATGTGTCTTAATCACGGCTCATAAGGGGAATAGACATTTTTACATGGAAGAAGCATGCAGATCTTGTATGTATATTTACCTACTTTGGGGAATTGGTGTCGTACTAGACGTACACATCTTTAGGTAAAATGTGTACATCCTTCGTACAAGCAAAGATTAACGCAGTATTCCTTAAGTCCGCAGGAAGGAGGCTTGCAGAGGTGGTGAGGGAAGCAGTCCGTCACGCACACACTGAGGCCTGATGTGGGGCAGAGGCATCCAAACCGAAAGCACATCCATTTGAATCACATCCCAGATTATGAATATAAGCATGCAACCCTCTGGAAGGACACGCGAGATGTCAGAAAATAATCTTTAACATTCTCTTTAGCTTTTGCAAACAGTCTCTGGAGGCCCAACGTGTGTGTGTGTGTGTGTGTGTGTGTGTGTGTGTGTGTGTGTGTGTGTGTGTGTGTGTGTGTGTGTGTGTGTGTGTGTGTGTGTGTGTGTGCCAATATTGGGGACTGGGGTTTGAACTCAGGGCCTGGACACTGTCCCTGAGGTGGTTTGTTGTTGTTGTTGTTGTTGTTGCTCAAAATTAGCACTTGCATCACAGTTCCACTTCAGCTTTTTGCTAGCTAGTTGGAGCTAAGAGCCTCACCAACTTTGCTGCCCAGGTTGGCTTTGAACCATGATCCTCAGAGCTCAGCCTCCTGAGTAGCTAGGATTATTGGCATGAGCCACCAATGGCCTTGGGGTCCAAGGGAATTTTTGTTGAGAATAATTCCGCAAGTGCACATTATGACTGATGTTTTCAATAGGCAAACTTAGGCTACATCTCTATTGTTTTGGTGCCAGTAAACGTAGGAATCATTGGTTTTAGCGGGAAATCTGGTCCAGGACAGACGTGAGCATCCCACACCCACTGGGGTGAATGTTAGTATCTAAATAACTTCCATATTACAATTAAGGAAGTAGGAAAGGGTGGCAGCTGGTTGTGTTAATTATGTTCATTCAAATCCAGGCCTAGCTGCTTTATCTCCAGACATGCTGAGGTACGTAAGCTAGGGCTGGCTTGCTGGGGAGCCCCTGAAATTCAGTGTTTCGAGGATGACTAGTTTTTATAATTACCTAGAACATAGGTCTTTAAACTCTCTTCTACCTGGCCACGGTACTTCAAAAGGCAACAGAGAGGCCAGGGGTCACTTGAACCAGAATATTTTCCTTTTATGTATTGGGGTTTGTTTAAGAGTTTACTTTTTTTAAAAAATCTGGGTCATGAATTCTCTGTTTCTCTGTATGGACCTCAGTAGTGCTTGCAGGAGATGAGTATGATAGACCAACGATTCACAGATTTAAGAGTAATAGTCTGTGGTCAACTTCCATGGAAGCCTTTTGACTCAATGGATTTCTATGTGGACTTGGACAAGTCAGACACACCTGTCTGATGGTGCAGTGTCCCACAGCCTGCCATTTCTCTCTAGACATGTTTTATTTGGCTAAATAATATACAACAAAATTTTCAATTGGTCTTGTGTATCATTTTATATCTTCATGTTGCAGCTTCCCTCTAAGAATAAGCTACGCGCTAATAAAATGAAAACCTCATTCTCGTCTATCCGAACCGTACAGGTTTCTTTCTTCTCCGTGTGGTGTGTGCTGGCTGGAAACTCCTTTTTTCCTCATCCTGGATGGCAAATGAGAGCTAGGGGAGCAATCAAGCTCTCTCTCTCTCCCATTCTTTCTGCTAATTCTTCTTGTTAAGAGTAAAACCCAAACAACCCCCTCCTCATAGTCAGGCAAAGGAAGGGGAGGGGCCACTGCGCATGCGTGTGCCACGGACCCTGGGATACGAGGCCAATTGATTGCTGCCACTGTCAGCTTGGGGCCCTTTGTATGTGATGGGTCATATGCAATGTGGAGGCTCACTGTGCCGATGAGTGACCCAATAAAAGGCAGAAAGCTTGACAGTTATTGTCAGGTGAGAGCTTCAGGGAGGGGACACCAGGTCTTAGTTTTAAAAAAAAATGCTCCCTGGTTTTTGCAAGAGGCATTTGATCTTTCAGTGCGAAGTCAGAAAGATCCATCCTCTAGTCCTGTGAGACTAGTGCCATACACTCTGCACGGGGGAACAGGCACACGTAACCTGTAGAGCAGGCCACTCAGAAGGGGGAAATGTGGTCAGGAAGAAAGAGGGGGGATGCTGTCTTATCACAAAGGCCCCCTTGTGGGGGGGGATTATTTTTTGTCAGTCATGAAGCTTGAACTCAGAGCCTGGGCACTGTCCCTGTCCTCTGTGGCTCAAGGCTAGCGCTTTTCCACTTTGAGCCACAGCTCCACTTCTGTTTTCCTGGTGGTTCATTGGTGGTTCTTTCCCCGGGCTGGGCTGAAGCGCAATCCTCAGATCTCAGCCTCCTGAGCAGGCAGGCTTCCAGGTGTGGGCCACCAGCGCCCAGCACCACAAAGGCCCTTTTGATAGAATCAGGCGTGTTTGCCTGGTGTATGAACCATGGGTCTCCCAGAGCTCACTTCAGCTCAAAGCAGCCCTGATTCTGCTTCCTCAGGGGACCCACATGAGAACCTCGAGAAACCAGAGCCGGCAGCGGTCAGCGAGATTCCGCAGGGCTCTGCCAGCCCCTCCGTCGCTGAGGGTCCCTGAGCTGTGCAAGAATCACCCAGCATCCATGTCTAATAGGGCCAAGCCCGCCAGTCCTGAGGGAGGGGAATGAAGGGGATCGACCACACTCCTCGGGACCCAGGCTGCTGACCCTATCACAGACGGAGCGGGCCAAGCTGTTCCGCCCCCTGGGTCCCATCCAGAAATAATGTTTGGCTGGACATGGTGTTGAGTTTTCCTGTTGTCTTCTCATGTTGACCCACTGACCAAACAGCCTACCCTCCACTGTTTGGGATTTTGCAAGTTTATAATCCATATAGAAGAAACATTGTTACATAAACCCTGCCAACACTATAGGCCTTTTAAATTCCCAACGAAGAAGCCGAAGAAATTTATGGCAGTGTTGCTCGATGGAGGAGGCCAAGAAAACTCACACTGTTGATCTTAGGTCTGTTTAAATTTCTCTTGACTTCTGGCAGGAGTGGAAAAGAAATCATTTACTTCTAGGAGCGTTAAGCATTGGACACACAAGGGTACAGGGACGAACACCACTGGGGACATGGTTAGCGTGACACATGTGGCCCAGGGTTGCAGCCTTGAATGGGTTTTAGGAAAGCTCGGTTTTCCTACTAGTGAAGTCTTGGTGATTAACCCCCATAAAAGGACATACTGCTTGGGAAGGGAGCAAGTCATCACACAGTGATCCGGTGGCCTCAGTGTATAAGTACATGTTCTTTCCCGCAGTCTCCTCTGTTCCTGTGAAGTTTCTTCTTGGTCTCTCTTCTGCATGTTTCCATTTCCAAGAACTGCAGGATCAGCAACAGCAGCCACACAGCGTCAGTTCCTTTTAGGACTGCAGTTGGAGGAGAATGAGTTGAACCCTAAAGAGAAAAGCCAGACTTTAGTACATGATTTGGTCGTGTGTCTTGGGAGGTGGTGGTGGGGGATTCAATCAATTAAAACATTCATGGAAAGGCTATGAATTGTTTAGAGATTATGGAAACACACAAGGCAGGAGGCTGAATCTCTACTCTTGTGGAGAGCTACAAGTAAAATAAGAAGCCTATTTTTACTTGCCAGATTACCTTGATTTAATACAAGATGAAATGCAATCTGATAGGTGAACTGGTAATGGACTAACAAATGACTCAAGTAAAAAGTCATTTTAATGTGAAGCTCAGGACATGATATATAGCCTTCCCAGGAAGTCTGCTAATAGTCTGCCCCTATGGTTCTGGCTATAGAAATTTTCTGGAGGTGACGCCTAACCCTTGTGTACCCTCCTCCCTGTCTCCATTTTAATGCTCACTTGTGGGTAATCTGAGTATTTTATATAGGAACAACATTTTGGAGTGGAAACTGCAGGAAAACATGCCTTAATAGAATTCATAATTTAAGAACCCAATAAGTTAGACTAGAATTTATTACAATAACATCTCCCAAGAACTTTTCATGTTCCAACTTTCATAATCAGGGATGTAAGTTTTTAAAAGCACAAGGAAAGAATGCCTTGGGTTTTATTCCCCAAGAATGTAGACATTTGAACTTATTTAAAGCCTACGAGGTTCTTTATAAACAGGGAGAATGATGAAGAAAAGTCATGAGGGGAAAAAAGAAAGGAGAGAGAAAAGAGAAAGAAAAAAAGGTGAGAGAGAAAGGGAAGGAAGGAAAAGGGGGAAGAAGACGGAAGGAGGGAGGAATAGAAGAAGGGAGGGAGGGTGGGGGGTAGAGAGAGAAAGAGAGGGAGAGAGGGAGAGAGAAAGAGAGAGAGTTAGTCCTGTGCTCATTTCCCTGTCTTGTTTTCAGTCTCTTCAGGCTCCGCCCTTCTCCCATTAAGTTCTGGGATTTGTGTATCTTTCGATGCAGACACTCAAATGCTTTCTTTACTCAGGAAGTTATTCTCCTTACACCCTGTGAGGTCTTGGAACAAAAATTAGTTGAGAAAGAAACAACTGCTACTCTGTCCAGAAAAGAAGAAGGAAAAAAAAAAAAAACAACCCAACAACATTGCATCATGCAGCTAAAAAAAAATGAGGGTGTTTGAAGGAAGGAGGGGGAGGTTGTTGGGGGGCAGAAGAGAGGGAAATCTCATTTCCCACATGTGTCATTTTCATAAGGCAACAGTTACCATCTGAAATGTGGTTTGTAGTGGAGCAACACAGGACTAGAAAGCATTGGACTGGGTACTAGCAAGGTCTTAAGCTGGGATTCCCGGTGTGTGGGGGTACCTTGTGAGGATTGGAGTTCGTCTTTCTGCTATCTACTTTCTGCAGCTCCTTCTTGGCTCTCCCTCTCATTTTCAGTAGCTTTTCTCAATAGCAAATTATGTTATAAAAAGCAGATTTTTGCATTCAGGAAGTGTATTACTTCTCCCTTCCAGGAAACATGTGGTTTGGACAGGCTGTGTTCATGGATCTAGATAGATCATGGTCAGACACAGCCACCATGATTCCTGGAGGTCCAGAACTCCTTTCAGAGCTTGGGAAGTGGTGAGCTCTTCAAGGCACAGAGAACACCAAACAATAAGACCTCTGAGAGAAAAAGAATTTCTTAGAGATTCTTCCTCGTTGTGAGTGGCTTTTCTGATAATGTGGAGGCAGGTGACAGGCTGACGGGAGACAGGAGAATCATTCCAAGTAATATAAATGACTTAGAACCAAAGTGAAAGACAGTGATTAGCACTCACGTGACCCGTTTCCCTCCTCACTGTAGAACGGCAGTCAGCTTAGCGTGCTGACAACCTATCAGCACATGGCAAACCCTTGGCATATGTTCTTCAGAAAACTAGCTTCTCTATCCACAACCCTGAGTATCAGGGCTTATGCATCAGGAAACACCTCCAAGAATGACACGAGTACACCACAGCCTGGGACAGACAAGTAACTTTCTATAGGCGTGGATCTTCTATGCTCACATAAAGCCTATGCCACAAGCCATGAGGACAAAGCCAGAGGCTCCATACAACAAAGCATCTTATGTGATCACGATGTGTGGATTCGAAACTTTCAGAAACCAAAGACACCTGCTTCACAACCACTGGTTTGATCAAATAAGCATGGGATGACCTCTACCAGGAGCAAGCACTCCAGCGGTGGGCTCTGAACATACAAAGGTGAATATTACACAATCTTGTCCCCCAGCAGTCAAGTCTAGGGAGGGAGACACAGCAAACACGCCATTTCCATTCTGTATGGTTCTTCTTTTTCTTTGCCGGTCTTGGGGGTTGAACATAGGGCCTTGCAGTTCCCCTTAACTATTTTGCTCAAGGCTGGTCCTCCATCTTTTGAGCCACACCCCCACTTCTGGCTTTTTGCTGGTTAACGAGAGATAACAGTGTCTTTGATTTCTCTGCCTTGGCTGGCCTCAGATCTCAGCCTCCTGAGTAGCTAGGATCACAGGTGTGAGCCACTGGCACCTAGCTTTCACGTGAAGAACTGGTGTGTTCCCAAACTGCTCCAGGATGCTTGAACTGACTCCACAGGGAATCAAGCAGTGTCGGGAACCCCGGGGGCCTCCGAATGCAGCCTTTGGTGTAAGGTTGTTGAAGGCAATTCTATGTTCGGCACCACAATCTGATGAATTAAGCACTATATTAAAGCCAGCTGGTTCACGTGCATGCCTGGGATTCTAGCTCCTTGGAGGCCGAGGTCGTTGGCATTGTAGTTTAAGGCCACCATGGACAAAAAGTTCACGAGACTCCCTCCTCAATGAGCGCGGTGGTGGCAGTGTGCTCCCGCTGTCCTAACTACCGGAAAGACTAACACATATGGATGGCACCACGCCACACGCCCAGTAGAAAAACAGAAGGTATGTCTCAGAGGCGGGAGCATGCCTGACAAGCGCAAAGACTGGAATTCAAATGCGAAGGGAGGAAGGAAGGAAGGAGGGAGGGAGGGAGGAAGAAGAAATAAAGAAGAGAGAAGAGAGGAACAGAAAAAGGAGGAAGAAAGGAAGAGAGCAAGAAAGAAAGGAAGGAAGGAAGGAGGGAGGGGAGGGGAGGAGAGGGAAGGGAAGGGGAGGGAAAGGAAGGGAAGGGAAGGGAAAGGAAGGGAAGGGAAGGGAAAGGAGAAAAAGGAGAAAATTACATTAAAGTTCACAGGAGTTTCTAAATTTGAGCCCCAAAATTGCAAGGAGGAAATACTTTTTAAAAGTCCATAAATGAGGCTTGAGTGTAATCTGGTGGTAGAGCACATGCTTGGCATGTAAAAATCCCTGGTTCAATATCCAGCACCTTCCAAAACTTTCCAGAAATAACCCTCTCTATATACTCTAATGATATTCTACAACAGTCCTAAGACCATTCAAAGGAGAAAAGTCACTTAAGCTAACAGTACTAGGAAGCTAGATCTCCATGTATAAAGTATTTGTAGGTCCTTCCCTTACATCATATTCAAAAGTTAACTCAAAATGGATCAAAGACAACTCTTATCAACATGTAAACACTGGTTTGATAGTGAGTTGGTGTGTGTGTGTGTGTGTGTGTGTGTGTGTGTGTGTACTGGTACTAGGGATTGAACTCAGAGCCAGAGTGTTATCTCTAAGCTTTTCATTCAAGGTTGGTGCTCTACCCTTTGGGCCACACCTCCACTTGCAGCTTTTTTGCTGGATTATTGGATATAAGAATTTCTCAGATTTGTCTGCCCAGGCTGGTTTTGAACTATAATCCTCAGATCTTAGTATGAGCCACCAGGACCTGACAAGATTTGGCAACGATTTCTTATATCAAAAGCAAAGTCAACAATAGAAAGCCAGATAAATCAAATGATATCAAAATCAAAAACAAACAAACACTTTTGTAGGCAGGTACCCATGGCTTGTGGCTGAAATCCTAGCTACTCAGGAGGTTGAGATCTGAGGAGTGCAGTTCAAAGCTGCCCCAGGCAGGAAAGTCTGTGAGACTTATTTTCAATTAACTAACAAAAAAAAACTGGAATTAGAGCTGTGGCTCAAGTACTAGAGTGCTATCCTTGATTTTAAAAGTAAATATTAAGTGAAGCTTGGGGACAGCATCCAAGCCCCAGGTTCAAGCTCCAGGACCATCATACACACACACACACACACACACACACACACACACACACACACAACACTTATACACCAAAGAACACTATTAAAAAGTAAAAAGAACACCTGTTTGAGAGTCATATATCTGATATGAGCTTAATATCAAGGAAAATATAAAGAATGATATTCACTAACAACAATGGAAACTGTTTTAAAAGTAGGCTAAAGATAGCCGGGTGCCGGTGGCTCATGCCTGCAATCCTAGCTCCTAAGGAGGCTGAGATCTGAAATCACAGTTCAAAGCCAGCCTGGGCAAGGCCAGGAGTCTCCTATCTCCAATAAACCACCAGAAAACCGGAAGTGGCGCTGTGGCTCAAGTGGTAGAGCACTGGCCTTGAGCTGAAGAGCTGAGGGACAGCGCCCAGGCCCAGAGTTCAAGCCCCACAACCAGGGAAAAAAAAAAAAAAAAAGGCTAGAGACAGACATTTCTCACCGCAGACATCACAAAAGACCAAAAGTATTTGAGAAGACAAAGCAGCTAACAGAAAAATCAAAACCATAATTTTCAGACCATTGTAAATGTGACAGGAGGAAGGCTGAGCTGTCGGCATGCAGGCTGGCGGGAAGCACTGTCTTCTGCAATGGGAGACGTGCCCCAGGACTTCTGGATGAGGCTTCTCGCGGCAGGTTCCATGAGGCAGGGTGCGGGCTAGTGTTGCGTGGCTGGTCCACCAATGATCAGTAGAAGGGAATCCTGGAGCAAATGCTTTCTCATGGAAACCTCAGGAAAGCCATGAGACTGAGCTGTCTGAGCCAGGCTGAAGCCGGCCTCTTCCAACTCCTATGCCTCCCCCATAAGTGGATGGAGAGATCCACGAGTGTAAAACAAAAGCCCAACCACAATGCATTATCACTTCACAACGTGACGATAGCTGTCCCCCCAAAACTAGAATATAACAGGATGGCAGAGATGTGGAAAAACTGGAATTCTTTGATCGTGGTTGTTGTGCCGGTCCTGGGGCTTGAACTGTGGGCCTTGTGTCCTCCCTTGGCTTTTTTGCTTAAGTCTGGTGCTCTGCTGCTTGAGTCACCTCTCCACTGATGGATTTTTGCTAGTTTATTGGAGGTAAAAGGTTTTCTGACTGGCCTGGCTTTGAATCATGACCTCAGATCTCAGCCTCTATTGTCACTAGGATTACAGGTGTGAGCCACCAGCGCCCAGCTCATACACTGGAATTCTTGTGCACTTCTGAGGGGAATGTAAAATGGTGTGGATTGTATGGAAAACAGTATTGACATGTCTTAAAAACTGAAAATAGGGCTGGGAAGGTGGCCCAGTGGTAGAGTGCTTGCCTTGAATGCATGAGGCCCTCGGTTCGATTCCTCAGCACCACATAAGCAGAAAAAGCCGGAAGTGAAGCGCTAGCCTTGAGCTGCAGAGCTGAGGGACAGCGCCCAGGCCCAGAGGTCAGGCCCCACAACGGGCAAAAAACAAAAACAAAAACTGAAAATAAAATGATCATACAATGCACTTCCATTCGTGAATATGTACCCCAAACAAGCTTGAAGAGATACACAAATGTCACAATACAACCTAGACGAAGCTTAGAGACATGGTGCTAGGTGGACTAAAGTAGTGGCCGCAGGAAATGATTCACTTCATGTGGTCTGTGGTTCATGAAGTAGTAGAAACCGAGAAAATAGAATGGCAGCTATCAGGGACTGATGAATGTTGGGGGAGGGGGGGTTGGAGTCATTATATATGTATTTTATATAATATTTAATGTTTCATATTATATATATTTAATAGGTAGCTTGTGAGTTGGGGAGGAAGAGAAAGTTCTGGAGGTAGATGATGTGGTGGTTGCACTATAGTGTGACTGTTTCTAATGCCACTGACGTGCACATCTGAAATGATAACAATAGCAAGTTTTATTAGCCCTCTTTCTCCCAATTGGAAAATAAGATCAAGGAGCACTGTCTGGAAAGTGGGTTTGCTCAAGAAAGGAGCATCAGGTTTCCAGCCCCGGGTTGGAAATCTGCGCTGCCTCCCTCTTGGTCGCGTTGGCTTCTTCGAAAGGCTCCCGAGCTGTGGCAGTCAGGTAGAGGGAAGAAGAGTCGAGGTGAGCAGAGTGCGGTGCAGGTTGGTCTTGGAAGCCAGGCTGTGCTGGCAAAACTCAAAGACACTGGCCCGGGCCGCACCACCCGCTCCTTCAGGGAAACGGACCCCATCTGCTCTGAGTCATTAGCACGCTGAGAAAGGGCTGCTTTGAAGAGCTTGTTGATGTGCAAGAAAACGTTATCTTCTGATTCCTTTGTTTTTAACCAGACAGAGACTTCACGACTGGCTGGAAGACCCCCGAGCCAGCCAATCGCTCATTCTAGTCTGCAGCTCGTGACTGTGAAGCTGAGCACTCACAACGCTGGCCCCGCGGGGCAGGCTCCACGGAACTGCACCAGGATGAAAGGGGTAGAATTCTGGGCATCTAAAGTCTGCGCTGGGAGGAACCTGGGAGGAACCCTAACTCAGCCGTGAAGCAGAAGGAGGGCAGGCCGGCTGCGATCTCCACGCGGCCTCATGCTTCTCTGGCTCCTGGGCAAACGGTGCCGGTGAACAGTGCAAGCCAGGAAAGCGGCCTGACGCGGGGAAGTAGCTGTCGGATGGACGACGAGCTGCAGCTGGAGGATGCTCTTCACCTTAGGAGATGGCACTTTAAAACAAAGTTGAGGCCAGGCGCTGGTGGCTCACCCATGTAAACCCTAGCTACTCAGGAGGCTGAGGTCTGAGAATCATGGTTTGAGGCCAGCCTGGACAGGACAGTCTGGGAGATTCTTTTCTCTAGTGAACCACCAAAAGCCAGAAGTAGAGCTGTGGCTCACTGGTAGAGCACCAGCTTTAAGTGAAAAGGCTGAGGGACAGTACCCCTAGGATCTGAGTTTAAGTCCCAGTACCACCAGTGCACGCACGCGCGCGTGCACGCGCACACGCACACAAACACACACACACACACACAAGCCAAATCTCCCCCTGGGTCTTCTCTCCTTATTCTGTGAGACTCAAGCTCTTGTTTCTTGGCTTTGCTCATGGGCTGGTGGTCTTCTACTGGTGTCCCCACCAGTAGCAGTGGGGGTGTCCCAGCCCACTTGCCCCATGCACAGAGTCAACGTGTAGCAAGCAAATTGCCTCCAAACCTGCAAGCAGATCTCCTCCAGCTGTGGGCTGTGGCCTGCTTTCATATGGATCCATTTAAGAACAACTTCCCTTCGATCGTTGCTTTTCGGCCTGTGTTATGTGGGTGGCTCTGTGGGTCAGGTCCCCCCTGCTGAAAATGAAGGAAGGTCTAGCCAGGAAGCCTGTTAAGACTGGCCAGGGAAGCCCTTCCGGTGAGCAGTGACCCCAAGGGCTGCGCAGGGCATGGGGTCTTTTTAGTGTTACATACCAAATTTACCTGGAAAAGACGCAAAGCAACTGTGATTCATTTCCCAAACCTAAGGAAAGACTGGGGGGATGGGGGGGTCCAGAAGCCCTCCGTCCAGAAGTGGGGCTATTTAAATGTCGCGTGTTACGGGACTAGAAAGATCACAGCGCATGGATGGAGGGCACGTCTCTGGATTCTGCTCTCTCTTCCGGCTGATCTAGAAACTCCCCGATATTACAAAAGGCTCCGAATAAACCTCTGTAAATGGCCCAAAGGTTCACATATTAGAACTCCAAGAAAAAGTTAAACTAGGATGGACTAATCTAAATATAAACATGACAGAGAACTATTTCTGTTGATCTTTGGCAGTACCTAGAATGCTTTTAAGTTAGAAACATGGCCTTCACATACTTTGACATTTCTTCCATCAAGAAGTGGGGTCTGGCTCTCACGCTTGTCATCCTAGCTCCTCGGGAGGCTGAGATCTGAGGATCACAGCTCAAGGCCAGCCTGGGCAGGAAAGCCCAGGGACTCTCATTGTCCATTAAGCACTAAACATTCTGGAAGTGGAGCTGTAGCTCAAGTGGTAGAGCACTAGCTTTGAGCATGGCAGTTCAGAGACCGTGCTCAGACCCAGAGTTCAAGCCCCAGGTCAGACACAATATCCAACGAAATAAAATAAGTGAATTCTGTAGGAAAACAAAGGAAGGGGTGCCACTGACAAGTAGCATTGCACTCAACCTGACTTTAGAATTGTAACCCCCGGCACAACTACATCATCATCATCATCATCATCATCATCATCATCATCATCATCATCATCATCATCTCATCATCATCATCATCATCATCATCATCATCACAACAATAAAAGAAATGGGGGTCAATATCTGTAACCCGTGAATCTAGGCACGTTTGTAAGGCTTCAACCACTAGAATTTGGTGGTAGTAATGCTATGTCCATACACCCAAGGCCAGGCCTCTTGTATGCTCCTTGGAGAAGTCTGTCCTCGGTTCAGTTCCCAGTGATAGCAGAATCAACCACGTCACAGAAGCTCTTGCCTTGTTTTGTTTTGTTTTTGTAGTTAGTATAAAAAAGACACATTCATGTAACTTAATCCTAATTCTATAAAACACATAATATACAGTGAAGTTTTGATGCTGACTTCCAGATAGTCTTGCTAGCAACGACCAAGTCCTTAGCCAAACTGCCTAAGTCATCGAGAACTTAAGCACCCAGCTCACGATCATGTCCGTTGTTAGGGCGATTTGAAATTGGCTGGCGTGCATTCTGTCTTGAATCTCTGTTATACTCTCTTCAGTAGGAAGGGTGTCTCACGCCTGCCAAGCCCCCCTTTTCTGTGGTTTACGTCAGAGCTGCCATAGCTTGAAAGATTCTAGACAAGAACTGCTCGGCTGAGCTCTTCTCCAACTTCTTATCCTCAAAACCTAGAGCAAAGCAAAAAGGTGGCCTGAAGCTACTAATTTTTGGGGTGACGGCTTATGTAGCAATAGTGATACATACATGTGTGGTATGCTGGGTAGTTTGTGGTTTCAGAGGACAATTTTGTTTATGTATGTGTTGCATATTTGCAAGGCAAAGTTAATGACAGTTTTGTTTTTGTTTTTGTTTTTTACAAAAAAATATCTCATTCTGTTCGGAATAACTCTGATGTCCTTAGAAGTCACACCTGCCCCTGGTTCCATAGTGCCAGTTCCCCCGCATGGCTATCCAAAATCAACAAGGTGCAGTTATTCAGTAACGAGATATGTTATTATTTACGTAGTTAAGTATATATTTTAGCTTTTATTACACACCTACTTTCACTTACTGGGTGAAAAAGCACTTATGATGTAGCAGATACTGTATCAAGTGAATACTTTCAGTCTTCTGAGTGATCCTATAGGGTAGGTATTATTACTGCTAACCCAATTTTGTAGGTGAGAAAATAGAGACATTGAGAATTTAAGTGCCTCTCTCATGGTCATATAAATTGTAAGCTTTGGATCTGAAATTTGATGGCTGGAAATCCGGTTCGTATCCATATATCTTGACCCTCTAGTACCTCTTTTTTTGCATAATTTTATTCCCAATTTTCTCTGTGTGTCTCTATGTCCCTCTGTCTCTGTCTGTCTGTCTGTCTCTCTCTCTCTATCTCTCTCTCTGTCTCACACACACACACACACACACACACACACACACACACACACACACACACACACACACACTCTAAGGTGATCCACTGAAATAGAAAAGAAGCCAAAAAAAAAGATAATGAAATATACACAATAGTCTAATGTCATAAATGTAAAGTGGCCACTAGAACGCACATGTAAATGTAAACTATGTATCAACATGGGCTGTAAAAAGAGAGAATAATCTTAAAATTAGAATTTATAAGATGATAGCTCCATTATTCTCATCCTAAACAAGTTATCTGTTATGAAGATTCATAACACACCTTTAATGTTGCCCTTATTTATTATTATTCCTATTATTATTATTCTTATTTTGTCACTTGAACTCAGGGCCTGGGTCTGTCCTTGAGCTCTTTGCTCAAGGTAGCACTTTTCCACTTTGAATCACAGCCCCACTTCATTTTTGAGTTAATTGGAGATAAGAGTCTCCTGGGGACTTTTCTGTGCTGGCTGGCCTCGAACTACTCTTGCCTTATTTTTTAAGTATAGTACAATCACTGTCCTGATAAGTCAAGAGCCATTTCCTAGAACAAATGCAAAGAGATACTTTCTATTAAAAAATTGACAAATTAGCCAGGCTCCAGTGGCTTGCACCTATAATCGTAGCTATTCAAGGGCTGAGATCAGAAGATTATAGTTCAAGGCCAGCCTGGGCAGGAAAGTCCCAGGGCTGACACAATTAAAAAAAAAACCACCTGACAAATTGCCAGGCACCATGGCTCACTGCCTGTAATCCTAGCTACTCAGGAAGCTGAGGTCTGAGGATCATCCTAGCTACTCAAGAGGCTGAGATCTGATGATCATGGTTTGAAGCCAGCTGGGCAGGAAAGTCCATAAGACTCTTGCCTCCACATAACCACTGAAAATAAAAATAATCACAAGTGGAACTGTGGCTCAAGCAGTAGAATGCCAGTCTTGAGTGAAAGAGTTTAGGGACAGAACCCAAGCCCTGAGTTCAAGCCCCAGTACTGGCACACAATAAATCAATAAATAAAATAAGTTGACAACTTGTGCAGCTAAAAGTATTAGGATCAAACTTAAAGAGATGTCGCTTAAGTGAGTCTCTACAGCAAAACTAGTCTCACCACTGCCAATACGCTGTAAAGCCAGCTGCATGTTTACTGATGGAGACAGTAGCTGGCAGAAAGAGGTCATTGGAGAATCTCCCTGTCCAAATGGCACCGAGTGTCACTTAAGAACAATGGCATAATGTTCAGAAGAGTAATTACCACCCCGTATAGTGATAGAGAACAGGCGCTCCAGCCAGCGAGCTGCTCTCTAGCAAGGTGACCTTGGGAAGGGGCCTCCATTTCTTTTTGTGTAAAATAAAATAGCAATACCATAGAACTGTGGAGAATTCAGCATATCAATGCCATAAAGCACAGGGCACCTGCCAGAGGTCTGTGAAATAAATGAATAATGGATATTTCATCCAGAGTTGGACAAGATTGCTGATATCTACTGTACAAATGCAGAATACATTTGATTCATATATGAGGGAGAAATGTGTGAGGATTTTTTTGGGTATGCGTGATGACACTGAGCTAACATGAAAGAAGAGATGTCTTCGTTGGGTGAGTATTTTGTGAGCTATGATAGAAATGGGGAAAGTGAGTTCATTTGAGGGTGGGTGGTTCACTAGTCACATCTGCTACAGGAAGGAGCAGAGTAATCGTCCTTAAGGATTAGTCTATATCTA
Source organism: Dipodomys merriami (assembly GCF_024711535.1). Classification (NCBI taxonomy): domain Eukaryota; kingdom Metazoa; phylum Chordata; class Mammalia; order Rodentia; family Heteromyidae; genus Dipodomys; species Dipodomys merriami. The sequence continues at coordinate 4,303,938 of NW_027206413.1, read as the reverse complement.
GCTTTATTTACAAAGAACAGCAAGTGGCCAAAAAATGGGCCTCTAAACGTCACTCAATGTAGAAGAAAAAAAAAACAGTAGAAGAAGCTCAATTTTATAAAGATGGTTTCTGCATCACCCTCGTTTGAGTACGTTATCTGTTATGAACCTTGATCATACAGGTCATAGTTCAATGCAACAAAAGGGAGTTAAAAGTTTTTAAAGAGAAGAAACTGACCAGAAAGATCAGGAAACAGATGTGCATTCACGTTCTCCATCATGGAGCCAGTGACTAAATGACTTTGTAAGGGGATGATGACCCTCCCTTCTCTCTAGTTAACACACAAAAAATGTGGTTAATAGAAAATGTTTTGCTATTAAAAAAAAAGATAACTTTTTAAAACACACTTAAAATGAGCAGGCTCCAAGTTGGTTTTTGTGTTGTGGTTTCCGTTTTTGTGTTTTAACTTTGGGGTGGGAAAATGGGATGATGGAGACTAGAAGATAAGACGTGGAGACGGGAGGAGAATCTCTTCCTGGTTGTGAGAGCTGCTCCCCCTGCCTTCCTGGTGTTGTTTTTGTGCCTGGCTGGTGCTCTATTACTTGAACCATGGCTCTATTTCTTGCTTTTTGCTGGTTAATTCGAGATAGGAGTTTCAAAGATTTGTCTGCCTTGGTTTCAAACCACAATCCTCAGATCTCAACCTCCTGAGTAGCTAGTATTACAGGTGTGAGCCACTGGTGTGAAATGCGCTCTCTAACTTGACTTGTAACTTGATTGTCAGGAGTCTCCATAGGTCTTCTATCAGAGAGAGAAGAGAGAGGCTCATGGTCCATCCGCCCCTTGTATTTGTTGCTATGGGAGTCAGGTGCTTAATCCTCTCTGTTTTCCTCATTACTTAGAACCTTCGTAGAAGAAACTTTTTAAATCTGATTTTATGTTCTACTAGGACTATTTATGTTCACTTACACTGAGTCTTTTGAAGCTGTGACATGCTTATTGAAGGGTTCCATACCAAATGCAAAATCGGGGGCTATCACTTGGAGTCCGGGTGGCTTGTTCTAAAATTCAAGGTGAAGTTTGGTGTGTTTGTGAAGTTTTCTGTGGAATATTCACTCCCAGAGATGTTCATTGCCCACAAAAGGTTCAAATACCCACAGATTGGATTAGTGCTAATTTTAGTGCCAGTGGCTGTTGACCTTTGGGAAATTCCTTAATTTCTATGTGCAAAGTTGTTTCTGCACACTGGCAATGACTGCAATGGTAAATAGTTTAAATAACAGGAAAATGGGATTAAATGTAAAACCAGTGTCCTAGGGAAGGGCATTCTGGCTATCCATCCATGCAGGATGCAGGGCTTCCAAGGAAGCCCACACCAGTTGCTCCTCGAGGGAGCTGTTTAGTAGGCAACTCAAACATGCATCTCTGCTTATTTCAACTCACATCTCAGAAGCAACTCCATGGACTTTCCTGCACCCCTCACTTGAGGTAGAATTGAATATTTCCTCAAATGTGTCCCCAATCACTCCCCTATGGCGATTTACGACCTCCCTGTTTTAAATGATTACAGATCAGAATACCCACCATGTCCTTGCATCTAGACATCGTAGCATACAGTAGACTTTAAAAAAATATCTGTTAAACAGATGTATGAATGAAAACAGTAGTTGTCCCAGGACTAGAAGTCTCATTAAAACTGCTCAAGGTGGGATTGTGGGTCACAGGGGAGCTCGATGTGGAGTCTTTTGAGGTGTCTCCATACTGCTTTCCAGAGTGGTTGAGTCAGTTTACTCTCCCACTAACAGTGTAGTAGCATTCCCTTTTGGCCACATCTCTGCCAACATCTGTTGTTATTAGATTTCTTGATAAGGTGGAATTTCAATATTGGTTTGATTTGCATTTCTTGTATGCCCAGAGATGTGAAGCCAGGCCCAAAGAAAAGTAGGTTGCGTGGTTTCCCTAATTTGTAATAACTAGAATATGTCTATGATACTCTAAACAGGGGATCTCTATAGCTCAGCTGCTAAGTGCATAGGGCCATATATAACGAACTCCAAGAATTGCAAACAAGAGTTTCTTATTATGTCCTGTATGCAGTTATTTCTTTTCCATTTCAGTTTTCTATACCCTTTATCTTGTATATAAGTTTATCCTATCTGTGGAAGGGAAAGGGAGTCACAGAAACGGCAGGACAAAGGATGAACTAATGCAACAATGATGCTCACTTGACACTATGTTGGAAATGAACTTTACAACTGTGGGGGGAGGGCGGGAGAAAATGAGGAAAGGGGTAACAGTTTAAAAAGAAATGTACTCATGACCGTACTTATGTAACGGCAACCTAACCCCCCCCATTTATCATCTTTACAATAAAGATTAAAACAAAACAAAACAAAACACAAAACCGCCTCAAAACTCTCCCAAACAGAAGGCTGAAACGCTCCGATCACCCTTTGTTGGCTGTTCTCTACTCCTCTCAAGAGGTACTGAGCCGAGCCTGCAGGCTTACCAAGAAACAAGCAGAAAAGGAAAAAGAGTATGCCTGCCTTCCTTCCTTCCTTCCTTCCTTCCTTCCTTCCTTCCTTCCTTCCTTCCTTCCTTCCTTCCTTTCCTTTCTCTCTTTCTTTGTGCTAGACCTGGGGCTTGAACCCAGGGCTAGGGTGCTGTCCCCGAGCTGGCTAGTAAGAGGTCCTCAATCTCCGCCTCCTGGGTAGCCAGGATTAGAGAGGTGTGAGCCACTGGCACTTGGCGATGTCTGGTTTCAAAACCCCTTTTCTTGAAAGACTATCCCAAGCGAGACTCAGTTGCCCTACAGCTGCAGACAACTCTAGTCGCCAGAGCTTCACTTCTGCTGTCATCTTTTTCTCCAGCGATATGTGCACACTGTGCCTGACACTGGACTACGCTCGCAGTGTGACAGGAGAAGCAGGAAGATACGCAAGTGTGTTTCCAGGTGGGCTGCCTCTGAGCATGGCTGCTCTGGAAGAATGCCAGCCTTGGAAGCGGGCTGCCTGGTGCCCACGCTCACGCTCTCATTTTCTGTACTGGGATTGTCCTGGTTATCTATGGACAAGAACAGATAAGCTAGAAGCAAGGAATAAAGACAGAAACCAAGCAACTCCATTTGAACAGCTGTTTGGACCAAGGAATCTAGGAATCATTTATTCCCCTTTCAGTCAAAGAGCCAATGTCCAATCCATCAGCAAATCCTGTTAGTTGAGGGTTTTGCCCTTCTCCAAGGGTTACAGGCTAGAGATCACCGTACCCCGCTGCCTGCCACCTTAGTCCCTACCACCATCAGCTCCTGCCTCTGCTGAGCCGTCCTGTCCATCCAGGATGGACATCATCTCCAGTCTAGCTCCCTCAAACTGTCTATTCACAGCGAAGTAGCCATGCTGATCCCCTTGAACTAGAACATTTGAGCCTCAGCTCAAGTCTAGTCCCACCCATGCCCAGCTCAGAGAAACACCAGGTGTTCACAAAGGCCTGCAAGCTCTGTGAATGGCTTGCCTGGCCTTCTGCTCCAGCCGCAGTGTCCTCCCTGCAGGCCTTTGAAGCTTAGGTACTGTTTCCCCCAGTCAATTGGAACTTTACTTTCCAGTGGAGCAATAGAGAAATCTAAAGGTCTGATAGCCCTGCTGCTGTGTCTTCAGAAGTTTCACACACCCAGGGCTACTCTCGGAGCAAGCAGGTGTTTGTCCTTCTCCAAGGTCTTTATGCTAGAGATCGCACATGAAATGCCTTCTGCCTGACGGGCTGGCCCTCTGCTGGAATTCACTGGGAGAGAACCTGATTTGGTCAAGCAAATTACCTGGGGGGGGAGGGGCTGGGGGGGGAGGGGGAGCAAGGGCAACATCAAAGCACACCAGCAAATCGTGTGCGTGAACTGGAAGTACTTTTCTGCCAGTGACTTCTATCTTCTAAAGCATCACAAACTTTGTTGACTCCCTAAAAACTGAGTTGTACCCTAGAAGCAAACAGTGTGCTGGAGGGATAGGTCAGTCACAAAGCCCTTGCCCAGAGTGTAAGGTCCTAGGTTCAAATCCCCAAGACATGGACTGAAAAAAAAAAAAAAGACCAACAAAGGGACTAGAAAAACAAAAATTCAAGGGTAGATCAAGTCATCATAGAAATGTTTTATTCGTCAAACATATTTACACTTCTTGGTCAATGATCTCTAAAGGTCAGCCGATTTTTTTTTTCTTGTAAATACAACATAATCTCGATGGATTCTATCACAGGACTACAGCAGCATGCATGAGCTCATAGGTCTTCTGAAGTTTTTCTTTTCTTTGTAAGATGAGTTTGACAAAGCTTAAAAGAGATCCAGATACTTGTTTACCGTGATAACCACAGAACCATCTGTGGTATCCTACCACCAGCCCTGGCGCTGGCGGCCACGCGCTCACCAGCCACGTGAGTTCACGGCGTCCCACAGCAGATCACAAATGGAGCAGCACCCTAGCCATATTATGCAGAGAGAGAGAGAGAGAGAGAGAGAGAGAGAGAGAGAGAGAGAGAGAGAGAGAGAGAGAGAGAGAGAGAGAGAGAGAGAGAGAGCTGTATTTCTAGTCCATCCTAAACATTTACAGGGAATTTCAAATAACCATATTAAGGTACTTGACACAATGCCATACTGCAGCACACACGCCTTCCTCCTGCTGATCTGAACTGAAGATTTCTTTCACGCCACAGTCACTCTATTGACCTCTCTAAATTAGGAACCAGGAAAGTATCTTCCATGAAGTACTCGGAACTTGAAGAGCACTTTTCTCTACTTTTGTGAGTGCGTTCCCTCTGAGTTGAGAAGTTGAGACTGCGCACTGTGTGGTTGGCTCAGAGACAGTGCACTTAGAAGGGCAGATGGTGATAGCGCTGAGCCATGCTCAGATGGGAACGAGCAGAGATCTGGGGTGGGTGGTGTCTGGTGTGGAACGGCTGCTCTCTGCAACATGTGGCAGTCACCTGTTGGGGTAGGTTTCCTTTTAAAACACACACACACACTCACAAAAGAGTTGTGGTGTAGAAGAAATGTATTTCCAACGAGTTAAGTTTATATCAAGATTGTTTTGGGTCAGGAGTGAAGTGCCAGGCTTTGGGGGAGACAGGGAACAGCAGGGATGTTTTGCAGGGCAGGAAACAGGAAATACCAAGTAGGAGCCTGCCAGGTTCGACTGCGGTGGACATGGGAATGTTAACACACGTCCCGGTTACAATCAGAACCTGGGAACGTCAGCATGTGCTGTGGTTTCAGCACCACAGTGGAGCAGGGCCTGGTAATAAAGTCAGCTCGTGAAGGAATAGTATAAAAGCACTTTCCAAACAAACCTCACACACACTTTCATCTAGATTACGCTCGAGAAACTGAACGGGTTCCTGCAGGGCCTCTTGCATGTGACTACATTCTTTGTGCCTTTGATAAACCAAATCTATGCTGACTATGCTGCTTTAAGGTAACAGGTAAACCACACAGTCAACAATCCTAATGGACAGAACTGCATAATTGCTCCATTGATGCCTGGAAAGGAACTCCCTTACTCTTCAGTGGAAACAAACAAAAAAAGAGCCCTGGATTATTTTTGCCTCACTCCATTGTGTGTGTGCACATGCGTGCATGCTGCTTCTGAGGCTTGAACTCAGGATCTTGGTTCCCTGAGATTTTTTGCTCAAGGCTAGCACTCTACTATGTTGGGCTTCTGAGAGCAGAGTCTCACAGACTTTCCTGCTTAGGTTAGTGTTGAACCGCAGTTGAACTGCAATCCTCAGGTCTCAGCCTCCTGAACAGCTAGAATTGGGATATGTTTTCTCTTGTCAGTGGATTCGCGCCCAGTTCTCCTCTTCTGGCCCCTCTCCAACACCACGGCCCTTGGCATCTCTCCTAGTGTGTTGTGCACATTGGAGAGAGTTATTATTTTCCCTTTAATGTGGAATTTTAGTTGCGTGTTTAGAAAAGCAAAAGGTGCCTGCCAGCGAGATGTTTGAAACTCTGTTGCCAGCTGCACAGAACTGAAGATTACCAAAGTAATCAGTTAAGGACCTTGGTACGCAGTTTAAAGAGTACTTTTGTACTGTCTTTACAAACACACTTCATAAATAAATGATACTTGTGTTTGTTCATTTTAAAAAGTGCTGGTGCTCAAAAAGAATCTCTGCCTGGGGAAGCAGTTTCCCCTTTGAAAAAGGGTTTGGAAGAGGGAAGGAAGGAAGCAGCAGAGCTAAACTTGTTAAGTAAGTACGAGCAAGGCTAGGGAGAGTATCTGTGTCAGCGTGAGGATTAAGTTAGCTTATCCACGGTAAGCACTTAGAACGGGGCTTGACAGGATCTGCACAGTGTACATTGTGATCATTATTCATCTTCCTCAGAAGCAGGGGGGATGAGATCCAAGGATCCTCATTTTCCCACCAACATTTACTCCACAGATTCTTTTTTGGGGTCTAATTTACTACAGCAGCATCTTCAGTGTTTAGGCAACACAGTCCTTCGTCCTTCGTGCCTTCGTCCTGTTTTCTAACAGTTTTGATTTTTTTCTCACTTTACATGTTGATCTAAACCATCTAACGTCGTTACTTAAAAAGACGGAACTAAAGAAGTATTTCAAATGTTAAATGCAGTCTCAGATTAGGAGCTAAGTGCCATGGCAAGGCTTCCACGGATAAAAGAATATTCTTCTCAGCTTGATTCTCTCTATGCAGCTGTGCCTCACAGCTCCTCTGGGTTTCTAGAATTTAACCTGAAATGAATGCCTTTTGCAAGGACTCTGCGGTTGTTCAGATAAATACTTGTGAGGAGAAGACCTCCAATTCTTGGATGAACAAGTACCCAAACATGTAGTTTCTTCATTAAAAAAAAAAATCTCCAGGGACTCTTCACTTACTGTTTTTTTGTTTTGTTTTGTTTCGTTGAGACAAGGTCTCACTACATAGCCAAGGCTGACCTTCAACTCTGGATTCTTCTACATCAGCCCCCTGAGGGGTGAGGGGGTTACAGGCATGGCACCAAGCCCGGCTCCGGTTCTTCACTTTGAAAGGAATGTGCAAAGGAACAACATTACTAGAACCTATTATTGTCACTTAACAAAACATCTGTCTCAATACCATCAGGATGTGATGTTAAGAAATATGGAAAACGAAAGGAAAGCAAATTAAATCCACTTATTGTTCTTCCTGGGCTGGTTCTCAGGGTCCATATCGCCCTCACAGGAGAACAGGGCTCTGCTAAAGACAGCTTGTGCATGCTCTCCACGATCCCCGCTCTGTAAACACCCTACGTACGAGATGTGTCATGCTTCTCATTTTAAACAGTGATTCTGGCACTTGATTTTTTTTCCCAAGTAGTGCAAGAATCTCAAGTAATGATGCTGTTTTTTGTTTTTGGGTTTTTTTTTTTCCTTGTGAAGAGCAACCGAGTCTTCGTTTTATGAACTCTAGTAACCAATTCTTAGCGTTTACTTTTGCAGTGATGCACACGCGGTCCACGTTCTGAGACAGTGGTGCATGAAGAGGAAAAGCCTCCCTCCATAAAGTATAAGAGTTGGACTGTCAGATTAAAATACGAAGGCTAACCAAACACCAGCTGTTTGTAAACCACTGCGAAACATCTGCTCCGAGAGGGCTTTCCGAAGCACCTGAGTAGGAGACGCCTTTTGAAGATGACTGCTGCAGCCACACTGAGGACAGATGGACTGTGTCACCACCATGGGTCACCAAGGAGGGACCTTGGGCTCATCCGGGGTCTGCGGAGCTCCTTCCTGAATCAACCCCAGCTGGGTTCCCATTGGTTGTCAGTGGAACAGGGCCATCAAAAATTAAGCCACTGGCCCGAGTCATGTTCTCTTAACATCATTGCTGAGATCTAACAGGCTGGTGGGCTAAGCAAAAACAACCAAGCTGGCGGGACATCAGTGGTTGTCGCTGTCATCCTAGCCACTCAGGAGGCTGAGAACTGAGGATCATGGTTCAAAGTCAGGCCAGACAGGAAAGTCTGTGAGACACTTAGCTCCAATTAACCACTAAAAAGCCAGAAGTGGAGCTGTGGCTCAAGTGGTACAGAACTTGTCTTGAGCACAAAAACTAAGGGATAACATGCTATGCCCCGAGTTCAAGCCCTACTACTGCCTGGCACGTGCGCGTGCGCACACACACACACACAGACACTCAGTTATACATCTAAATGCTTTGAAAGATATTAATTTCTGGGCTCCAGCTGAGTTCCTCTAGTTGGAACAATCTCTATGATAATGGTCCACAGGACTATAAATATGCATGCTACTAGCTAATCGGAGGAAAGGGGACATTTCTCAACAGTAGTTACTTAAATAATGCTGCTTCCTGCAAACACCTGCCATGCAGTCTTGCCATGAAATTAAAAAAAATTATGAATGAGACAATGAACCAGTCAACTGGTGGAAAAAAACTGACAGGTTGAGGAATGAATGAAGTTTTTCTAGGGTATAAGCCACGGACAGTAAGCCCTGTGAGAACAGAAATAGTATCATCATTTTTTCCTATTGTTCACTGTTTCCCCAAAGTAGTGGACTTCAATGAGCGCTCCATAAAAAAATAACTAATAATCCAAATTACATAAATTACATAACATTAAGCTGTACAGTTTTAAATATCCACGCAGTAACCTTATATAAAGCATAGCTCCCTGGGCAGGGGGGTGGGGAGGAAAGTAAGGTATAAAGATAAACGAAGAGCTTATCTGAAAAAGAAACAAATGCACATTTTCTGGAGAAAATATTTAGCTTTCCTTCAGGTTGGTATCTGGCAGTACTCTTTAGCATGGACTCTTAGCAAAAGAAGTGAGCACATGCTGGATAGACACCTTATTTTTTTTGGGGGGGGGTCCTGTCGTGGGGCCTGAACTCTGGGCCTGGGCGCTGTCCCTCAGCTCTTCAGCTCAAGGCTAGCGCTCTACCACTTGAGCCACAGCGCCACTTCCAGCTTTTTTCTTTTTGCTTATGTGGTGCTGAGGAATCGAACCCAGGGCCTCAGGCATGCAAGGCAAGCGCTCTACCTTCCCAGCCCCTGGATAGACACCTTATTATGAAAGGAATTCTTCCAGCCCAGTTGACAGAAAAGTGTGAAGGATTGTACCCAAGAAACAAACCTTAATTCTGTGTTGGTTTTGTTTCCTTCCGGGTCCTGGAATCTGAATTTGCACGTGCTCTGCCACCCCAGACCGCCCCCAGGCCCTGGCTCCGTGCCGGAACCGGCTCCCTTTCTCATCTGCAGTGGAGCCAGTGGAGTCACAGCACTGACTTAGGAAATGGCTAATGAGGGAGAGTGGATGACTTCCAATTCTAAGCCTTTCTATTGTTGGGAAGCTCCAAGGAGAAACTCCCTTCCAAACACACATATTTCTTAAAAGCTGTTTGGGGACCCAAATGATCCCAGCACATACCCCAGAGCTGCAAGGCTGCCCGTGTGTGGACAGATCCTGTGCCGGTCTGTGGACAGATCCTGCACCCGTCTGCTGCACGCAAGGCAATGTGGAACCTGAGCGTCCCCCAACACCGGGGCATTTAGAGAAGCCAGTTTTCTATGTGTTAAGCAGAAAGTATTTTCTGACCAAAGTTGACAGGATATAAATGTATATGAAATTTTTTCTTCATAGGAAAGGAGAAAACTTAGACTCAAATGGAGAATGCTAGAAGATTCTTTTGAAAAAGGTGATTGTCCCGTGAGTGGAGTTGGGAAGTTGGGACTGACTAGCGAAGCCATCAGAGGCAAAGACCATTGTGATGGAAACTCTTTCCACACCAGAGCCAGGACGGGAGCTACCTTGTGTTCACTTGAGAAACGAAGCAACGGGCTAAGCTGCTTGCTCTCATTTAAACATAGGGTTTATATACATATAGATATATGTATATAATATATGTATAGATCAGCTGGATGTTGGTGGCTCATGTCTGTAATCTTAGATACTCAGGAGGCTGTGATCTGAGGACTGTAGTTCAAAGCTAACCCAGGCAGGAAAGTCCCTGAGACTCTTATTTTCTCTTACCAATCAAAAAGCCAAAAGTAGAGCTATGGCTCAAGTGGTAGAATTGTAGCTTTGAGCACAAAAAGCTCATGGACAGAGTTCAGGCCCTGAGTTCAAGCCCCAGGACTGGCACCAAAACAATTACAAATGAAAATATTGTAGAAAAAAGAAAAAGAGGTGAATCCTTATGGTCATTTTCAGAAAGTCCAGCCAGATGTTTCGGGCTTAATGTATGGAACCATGTGTCCACCTGTGCAGCTGCTCTGTCGTTTTCCTGCAGGCTTGGTCAATATGACTACACCGTCTTTCCACACTTTCCAGTGATACACATTGCTGGAAAACGTCTCTGTCATTTGGATCACAGAACTGTGAAACCAGAATGCATTGCTACCCATGAACTACCATTCAGCAACCATGACACTAACACAAACCACTCATGACGCCCTTACAAGAAGCCAGCTAGAGCCGACGGGAGATTTTAGACAAACTACTCAGGGCTGGGCAATAGACATCGAAACTAACCAAGTTTCTCTTTGCGGCCCACAATCCTACAGACTATTCTACTTACAAATACGGTTAATGATGCTCTATTTTATCTTGTTATCAGTGTGGAAGTTGGGTGCTGAGGGAAACAGAAGCAGAGCCTGTAATTCTAGCTACTGAGAAGGCTGAGATCTAAGGAATGCAGTTTGAAACCAGCCTGGGGAGGAAAGTCCGTGAGACTCAGCTTGAATTAACCACCAAAACACCCAAAGTAGAACTGTGGATCAAGTGGCAGAATGCCAGCCTTCAATGAAAAGGCTAAGGGAGAGCAGCCAGGCCTGGCGTTCAAGCCCCAATACTGGCATGTGCACACAAAAAGAAAGGTTTCTGGAGAAAAAAAAATACATGATCAAATAAATGGAACCACACAGTATCCTTTCCCCCACTCCCTCCCATACACACTTTTTGAGAGAAGACAACAGGAATACTCAAAAGAGAGCTTTACAGGGCTGTGCCCAGTTACCAGATGACAACAAATATCAGATAGTATTTCTTTTTAAATCTACAAGTAGAATTGTTGTTATTAAGCATTCTACACGATTGGTAGTATAAACTAGCCATGGGGTTAGACCCAGCCAGCCTGGGAGTTGCTGGGAGCTAAGAGCCTCAGAGCTGTGAGCCATCATTTCTCCCCAGGGCTGATCATTTCCAGGGGACGTGATGCACTGTTATCGAGCACCGCGTGGTTGAACCACCAAAAGGCCAGCCGAAGTGAAACTCAATTTCCAAGCACTCAATCAAAGATGACTGCGACTGGTACATAATTCTCTCCCTTTTGATTAATCAATCTCAAGAAAGAAAAGGTAATTCCTATCGACAAAAGGAGCTGCTCCTGGGCCATCTGCTGTAACCCCGGCCCTTCCTGTGGCTCCTCTTGTCTATGTTTCTCATCCAATTTCACCAAATTTTGCAGAAGGACTTCTGCCC